>NC_048596.1:55808160-56178160 GCF_003668045.3 Cricetulus griseus | reverse complement strand
ATGGGACCATTGGAAGCCTGAAGATGGCAATGGATCCTCTGGAACTGGAGTTACATACAGTTGTGAGTCACCATTTGGGCCCTGGAATCAAACCCTGACCTTCAAGAAGAGCAGCCAGTGCTGTTAACCACTGATCCTTCTCTCCAGCCCTACAACCAATCAGTTTTAGAGAGCTGAGCAAACCACACTTGCAGAACTCAGAAGACAGCAATGTCGCTCACACTGCAGCCTTTGGGGGGTGCCTCCATCTTCTCTGACTGCATTTTAGTTGCCTATTGGTGCAACAATGATCACACTGTGGCCCAATCAACAGAGACAGTGCAAGGCACCTCAACCTGCCAAGACTGGGGTGTGGTTGGCTCAGCAGGAGAGCCCTAGATTACCATGTAAAAAGCCCTAGGGATATGGGACTGGAGAGATGGCTCAGTGGTTAAGAGCTCTTGTTGCTATTGCAGAGGACCTGGGTTCAGTTCTCAGCACCTACATAGTGGCTCACAATCATCAAAATAAATGCATTACTTGTAAAATGCTTAAAAAGAACCCCTGGGACGGCATCTCAGCATGGCAAACAAGGACTCCAACAATGACTGGGGAAATGGCTCAGCACTATAAAGTGCTTATCTTGTAAGATAGAGGACCTGACTTGAATTCACATAGTTCATGAAAGTGAGGTCCCAGCACTGGGGTGGCAGAGACAGAAGGATTGCTGTCCAACCTGCCTAGACTGCTCAGTGAGTCCATGCCAATTAAAGATCTTGTCTCAATAAAGGTGGATGGCTCCTGAGGGAAACACTGAAGGCTGTCCTCTGACTCCACATGCATGCATGGTACGCCCATGCACACATACAAACTTGCACAAGTATGCACAAAAAATAATACTGATTTACTTATTTTTTTTTATCACTTAGGAAAGTTCCTTCAATGTCACTGTCTGTTATTGGTGGCTGCATCTGGAATGTCCTCTGTACTCTCTTGCTAGGGAGGAATCTGTCTGGGAGACATCAATCTGTTTGTGTCACTCTTTGTCCCCTTAACCACAGTTGGGCACCTCTGGTCCTGAGAGGGAAGTAGGACATAAAGCCTGGTTACTTCAGACCTAAGCAGGGGGCACAGCAGTGAATCCTTCTAGCATCCTTACTTGGGATCCACAGAGGCTGGACACGAGGCCCACCTGGGACAGGTTATCCCAGGGCCCTGCACATAGGCCCAGAGTGTCCCCCAAGGAGGGACAGGGAAGACAGGGCCAGGCCTTGTGATGGACACATGCAAACGAGAGGCCTTCCAAAAGCTTCGCACATTGATGGTCTGAGGGTATTTCAGGCAAGCACCTGGACACTAGGGGCTAAACTTTCTCTCCCCAGATCAGAAGCAGGTCCACACTGACACACACAAGGGAATGGTCTGAAGTCCTGTCGAAAGGATATGACAGACAGGAGACAGAACAAAGGCATCCTGGAGAGGGTATGGCACAACCAACAGCCCCTGAGATTTTGGACAACAGTCATTCACACTCAATCTGATTAAGGCATTCAAACCTGCAATTCTAGGCACTACCAAGAGGAGGCACTAAGTCCTGTGGTGAGGATGGAAGCCTCTTGGTAATACAGCAGTCTCCTGAGTCTTAAAGAGAATGTGGGCTGGTAGAGATAGAAGGATCAGAAGTTTAAGGTCATCCTTAGCTACCCAACAAGTTCAAGGCCAGCCTGAACTATCTGAGTGAGACACTGTCTCAATAACAGACAATGAGTAATGTCCTGGGATTGAGTGGACATGCTGTTCACACCTGAGCCTGGGTTATGCACACACTTGGTGTGTCTCCACCCTTGAGTGGATATAGACACCACACCTGTGGGACCCAGTGCCTGCAGGGGCTCACTCTGTTGATGAGGAGGTCCGGAGAATTAAAACATGTCCCCAAACCTGTGTTTGATTGTAAAAACATAGACAAGCTTCAGACCCTGCCTGTTTCTCTGGGCAGATGAAGCTTATGCTCAGTGCAAACCTAAGTCAGCAAAAGAGGGAGGTGGAAGCAGATCGGGTGACCTATGCAAGGGGACCCACGTGTCCCCACCCTCCCACCGCCAGACTGACTGGGAAGGTTCTGTGGCTGCTGGGGCAGGAGTCCAGATGGGGCCCAGTAAACACTGCACCGAAGAACACACTGCCTTTGATATTCTATCCCCCAAGTCAGGCTCAGTTTCTCCTTTTGCCCCTTTCAGCCTTATGCTAGGCAGAAGGTTGGAGGGTTTTCTTGTACAAACAATTTCCCAGCCTATGCTGAGATGCTCACTCTGTGAACAGTGCTGTGGATGTGGGGAGAGGCACAAGACTTTAGTTTTCTATACTAGATACAAGCTCCCTGTGTTGGGGAAAAGCTCCTCCTACACTTTCTGAAAAATCCACTTCAGTCAAAGGGAAATGTATCTGGTATATGTGTGTGTATTGTGTATGTGTGTGTCTCTGTGTGTGGTGTGTATGTGTGTATGTGTGTGTTATGTGTGGTGTGTGTGAGAGATGTGTGGTGTGAGTGTGTATGAGAGATAGAGAGAGATGTGTGGTGTGTGTGGTGTGTGTGTGTAGGGGTGGGGGTGGTGTGTGTGTGTGTGTGTGTGTGTGTGTGTGTGTGTGTGTGTGCATGTGTGTATGGTGTGTGTGCATGTGTGTATGGTGTGTGTGTGGTGGTATGGTGTGTGTGTGGTATATGTGTGTGCTAGGCTTGTGGTGTGGGTATGGATGTGGTGTGGATGTCTATGGTGTGAGTATGTGTGTGTATGGTGCATGTGTATGTAGTGTGAGTGTGTGTGTGTGTGTGTGTGTGTGTGCCCCTGCACACATGCATAGAAGTTAGAGGAGAATGCCAAGTGCCTCTGCTCTATCATTGTCTGCCTCTATCATTACTCCCTGAGGCAGAGTTTTGCTGAACCTGAGTTAGGTACCAGCCCCAAGTCTCCTATCCTCCACCCAATAAACACATCTGATTTTTTATGTCATGGCTGGGATGTGAATGCAGGTCCACATGCTTGCGCTCTTACACCCACTTCTCCAGAGCAACTCCCCCACTTCTGATCAACCTGAAGCGATCTTTATGAGTCTGTTGTTTTTATAAGAAAGAAAACCACTCCTAGAAGGAAGCTGGAGTATGGGGTAACTACAGAATTGCTTTGTCAGCATAGAGGAGTGGGCCCCCAGGTGACCTGAAAGACTCCTCCAGCCTGTGGCAGGGGATCCTACAACTCCCCACCACCCTGCATCCAGGACAAGCATCTTCATCTGTTAAATGTGTGTCTGAGGATAGATTTGGGAGCATGAGAAAAATGAGGCACCCACTCTGGGTCAAAAAAAAGAAAAAAAAAGACACAGGATACTCTGTGGAAATTTTAACTCAGAAAAGTTTCAGTGCCAATCAGAGTGCTGCCAAATGAAGTGAGACTGGATAAAAGATAAAAGATAAAAGATGCAGAGATGAGCAAGCTTGATGGAGACGACAGAGAGGAACATTTGCTAAGTCACATGTTTGCACCCTGTTAGAAAATTTCAAGATCTGTTAAGCAGACTGCAAGGTTGTGCTCAGGACTCTACAGAGGACTCAAGTTTGGCTCCCAGTGCCCATAGACTATGGTTCACTACCACTTGTAATCCCTGATCCAGGTTGTCTGATGCCCTCCTCTGGCACTACATTCACATGTACACACCCCTACACACACACACACACACACACACACACACACACACACACACACACACACACAAAAATAAAATAAGCCTTTGAAACACACCCATGTGAAAGCTAGCTCAGGAGATGAAGAACCGGACAAAGCCACCAAAGCTGGAGGCTCTCAGCTCCAAGACTAAGAGGAATACAGATGATGCCACTGTCCACCTACGTGATCAAGTCAAACTTCTAGAAAGGAAAAGCATGATATCTGAAATAAAATGTCACTGACAAGCACAGTCCTGTCCATGTGCCAGAAGAACGGCCTGGGAGCTTGATGACTGAGCAACAGAAACCACCCACAGTGCTATACACGCCAAGAACAAGGCTGCAAACACCTGCAGCCTGCAAGATGTCTCTCTTCCTGTCTCTCCCACTCTCTGTCTCTGCCTCTCATTCTATCTCTGTCTCTCTGTGTGCCTCTGTCTGTCTCTCTGGGGCATTCGGCCCATCCTCATATTCTGAGGGACTAAGAAGTTTAAAGGCAGCAAGTGTTAGGACTAGAGCCCATGAAAAAGATGGTGGGCATTATGACTTTCTTGTAATTCCAGTGCTCAGGAGGTTCAGACAGACTGGGTCTATGGAGCACACTGGCTTGCTAGACTAGCCATGCTGGATTCAGTGGACTCTGCCTCAATGAATAAGAAGGAGAGCAACTGAGAAAGATTTGCAACCTCAGCCTTGAACCTCCACACATATGAAAGCCAAATACGTACACATAGCAAAACCTATCTGAAAAGGTTATGTTAAAGATGGTTTTTATGAGGGTCGGTGAAATGGCTTAGCAGGTAAAGGAGCTTGCTGCCAAACCCAGGAATCTGAGTTTGGCCTCCAGGACCCACCCAGTGGAAGGAGAAAACTGACTCGTTCACATTGTCCTCTGACCTTGGCACTTGTACACCTTCATTTACACACCCCATACAAATAAACTAATAATGAAGTTTAAGTAAATAAAATTTAAGATAATGTTTTTATGATATGCAAAAAAGATATGTTAAACCAACATCAAAGAACACAAACAAGATTAATAAATATAATTATATCCAATGTAAAAAAAACTATATGACAGAAGGCATCACAGAAAAAATAAAAACACTAGACCCAGAGAAGGAGAGAATATTTGTAATACTTTTAATTTACAAAGAATTCATATCCACATATGTAAAGAGCTTCTACAAATCAACAAAAGTGGAAAAGGCCACAGAGGGAAAAGAGAGAACAAGAGGTCAGGACAGACACCACCACCACCCCATAAGGCCTCAGGGAAGCAATGCCTGACACACGTACAGAATGACACTAAAGGGACAAAAGAGTGTGCCAGGGCAAAACAGGTGAACAGGTACATCTGGACAGGAAGGCAGAGGGATGTGACAAAGTCTCCGACTCACTGAGAGGTTTCTGCAGATGTTCCACCCTGTGACAGTGATCAGTGCCACACTTACATTGTATTGTCACCTTCTGACAAAGAAAGCTGGGAGACACCAGATTTTTAGGTAGATCCATGATTGCCCAAAGAATTCATTGTGATTTGAATGTGAAGTATGCCCCACTGAGAACACACACTGGAACATGTGTCTGAGTACTTGGTGCTGCTGAAAGTGCTAGTTTGGAAAGTTGTGGAATCTTTAGGAGATGGAGCCTCACTAGGGGGTCACTGGGGGTCACTGGGGCTGGGTCTTGAGATTTGATAGCCTCGCTCTACTTCCTGTCCATTCTGGCTGCAGACACAATTTTGACCAGCTGCCTCGAGGTTCTGTTGCCAAACCTTGCCAACCATAGTGAATTGTATTGTTTATGAAACTGTCCATCTTTATGTTGCTTCTGGTCACAGCAATGAAAACAGTCACAGGTATACCATGGTTTGGACAGTAGGAACAGTGGGGGCTTTGGTCCTTGCCACATCACACAGCATCCTTTCCATTGGACTACTCAGAGCCAAGACTCAGTATTTGAGGCTTCTGTGACATCACTCCAGCCCTAGATCTCTGTTCCTTGGAGTTGTGGACCTCAGATTTGTTACTGTCTCCATATCTGAGAAACAGGAACTTTTCAGATTCCAGTAGTCCCCATATCTCAGCATCCAGTGGTCTCCCCAGGGAGGAAACAGGCCTGTCATAGCTACATGCAAGAGTGTGACAAAAATTACAGGATGAAGCAGAAATGCCTTTGGCAGAGCACAGGGACCACAGGACCTCCAGAGGCCAGGGATCACGCACAGGCCTTGACTGGAGGCCATTGTCAGCACCTAGAGTTCTGCACAAAGAATCCTCCCTGAACCACTTCCTATCTGAGATAGGCTCCTCCCACCCAGAGCCCATCATAGGTGCAGGATAACTCCTCTGGCCAGAGGAAGGACATGTGACCCAGAATAAGCCCATGTTTCCAGGCCTCAGAAATTGGTCAGAGATGGCCATGTGGCCCATTCCTGGCCAATGAGACTCTTGCTAGGGAACTCTGGAATCTTCCTGACTCCACAGGGCTTAAGGCTTCTCAAGGCATTGCTACCTATGAGCACAAGGAGAGAGGCAGGGAGGAGGTCAGGGGAGACTACAAGGGTGTGAGAAGGTAGAGCCTGGAGCCTGGCCCACGGTGATCCTCTGCCTCATTCATGAGACAATGCATTCTGGCTGAATCCAGTTTGAGTGTTGTCTCCTGCCTCTGACAAACATTTCTCTTAGGTGTAGAGAGGTTGATTCAAACCCCAGCGGCTTCAGCTCAGCATGCCCATCAGGGCTGCCACTGGTCCTCAGCATGGCAGCAGGCTGCGCCTCTGTCCCAGACGCTTCCAAGCGAAGGGTGTAATTTATGGTAGGAAGCTCTTAACGGCATGGGTGCTTTGGGAGAGCCTGTGACAATAGGCATAAAGCCGGCATTTAACCAGTGTGAATGGGGCCTAGATTTACTGTCTGGGCCAGACGGCATTTTTGTCCACAAGTCATCTTGGAGTACATTGACCACTAAAGACTTCAACAGAAGACGAGGGCCAAACAAAGGAAGTCAATTTTAAAAGGAACTTTGTCAAGGAGGTTTAGATGTCCACCAGATAGAAAAGGCGCGGCTGTCCTCACTGATGACAGCCGACCTGCCCAGTAGCTACAGATCAGAGGGAGATGCTAATGAAGTCATTTGAATGCCATTTGATGGACCCAGAGAATGGGACCGAAGTCCCCAAGCCTGAAGTAAGGTGAAGAAATCAAAGAAGGTGGTCATAGGGTTTGCTGCAGGGACAAGGCACCATTGTCCCAGTGGCCTTTTTCAGCCACTGTGTTTTTGATAGTGTTTACCAACAGAGACAGCACAGCTCGCCTGGCCCAGCCCAGCAAAGTTTATGACCAGAAACAAACTTCTTAGAAGGGGAAAGAAAACAGTTCCGATCCAGTTTGGAAAAGTTTGTTCACGAGCATTGCAGGGCTGGACCCAGCCTGACTGGGAGGGGGGACCCAGCAGCCTGGCTGGGGGCAGGGAGGCGGTACAGCAGCCTAGTGGGGGGGGGTTGGGGGTTAGGGGGCCAGCACAGGAGCCTGGCAAAGCAGGAGGCCTGGCATAGCAGACACAAGCGTTTTGCCTTTCCCTAACAATCAAAAAGAGAAGGAGGCTTGAACGAGCTGCAAAGCCCCTGACAGCTCTGTGTGGCTTGTCACACTCCTGTCTTCTTTCAACAATCCCTCTCCCCTCTTGTCTCCCGCTCCCCCTCTCGCCTGAGTTCACAGGCTATAGACTCCAAGAAACTGTAACACTCAGCTTAGGTAGCAGAGAGTGTTTGGGGGCTGACATTTGTGAACTGGCTCCTTGGTCAGTTGGGCAACCCCTCTGAGCTTTCATGGTAGTAAGCTTTCAGGGCTCACTCCAGGCCCTCCACTGAAGTCCCTAACTACCAGCTTGGCTGATCAGGGTCCCTATGCTGTCTGGCTCCTGTGCAGATCCTCTTCTGCGGGCAGTGCCCTCACCTTGGCAGATCTCTGCTCTACCCTGCATTCGCTGCTGTGGGTGGGCCAGCTCTTGGGGTTCAGCCTCTGTAACCCACCACAGTGTTCAGCCTGCCTTTTTGCCTGACCTCTGTCTCCTGTCCTTCTCTGAGCTGTGCTTTCCACATGCACTGAGACTCTTCAGAGAGTAGTCCCCAGAGCAGCAGCTTAGTTGCTAGGAATAGTTAAGACAGGCATGTCCATGGGACCCACATCCCATTGGGGAGGAAAGAAATGTGACTCTTTGTGGGAGCTCTAGTCACATCCTGAAGCAGGTGTCTCTGGTCCCTGCCAGGACCTGGAACGGAGGGTCTTCCCAACCTTGTAGTTGGGTGGCTATAATGTGGGGATGTTGTGGCAACCCAGGAGACAGGCTTCTCCCTACAAGGGCTGTAGTCACACCCGAGGGATGCCACAGCAAGCATCCATAAGCCTAGGGTGGGTCACAGTGAGAACAACCCTGACAGAGTTCTGGGAGCAGAAGTCTGAATCAAGGTTGGCAAGGTGCCCAGTGTGGGGGAGATCCCCTGTAGATCTCTGTGGGTGTCCTGGAACTGGAGAGAAACTGAGTCAATTTCATGCCCAGGGCAGCACAGGGTAAAGGGGGGACTGGGGAGAAGTGTGCTCTTAGGTGCAGCCTAACTCACACTTCTGGTTATTTTCCAACTGGTTTGATAAAAGAATAAGCACAAAAGACAATAAAGTGAAAAAAAGACAATAAAGTGCTCATTGAATAACTTTTATCTAGAAGAAATCTTTCTTATAAAGCCTTCCCTCAAACCTAATAGGAACAAGAAAAGCAATGGCTGGATGGCTAAAGCAGTGTGGTGTGGGAGCCACACTGACCCTGGGAAGATAGGATGGTGGCCCCATGGCCCCATATCAGTGTTCCTGCTGTGACTAATTGCCCTAACCCTTCCATCGACCACACCCTCATGAGGGCATGGTGACAGGCACCTTAATTCCTTCCACAGTCATTAAAGGCTTATGCTATCATTGTCTTTGGACTGGTGTGCTATTCCATGCAGTGATAGCTTTTTCCATGCCATCACTGCCAACATCATTATCACCATCAGCACCATCACCATCATAACCATCACTAAGTGCTGGAAAGAACAACCCACTGAGGCAACATTCCCACTGAATGTACTTAGAGTCCAAGTCTTCCCAGAGTGTTCCCATTCCCTGCTGCTCTTTGGGTTAGCATGGGTCTGGAAGACCTATTCACTCACTTCCTGAGCACCTACTGTTCAAAGAAGCATAAACACTAAGACCTTATTGGTCTCAGATTCTAAGGAGCTTACATGTGATTTGGGGCAGGACAAACAGCCATGAAATTAGACTAGTTTGGGGATAATTTTCTTCATGTTCTCTGGATTCCACCTGCTGATGATCTGAGTTTTGTGACATGTTTTTAAAGGATGTTGCTCTGTAGGTATTCTCCTTCTTCCTCCTTCCCTGGGCTGGCTTTAGTTTGGGATGAGAAGGTCATTATGCACATAGAATACAGACACTGGCTCTCTCTTGTTCTGCTGGGAGGTGTGGCTGACAGCCATGCAGTCAAAATCCCAGTAGGCAGGATGGATGGATGGGTGGACGGACGGACGGACAGACAGACAGACAGACAGACAGACAGACAGACAGATGATAGATATAGATAGATGATAGAGATAGATAACTTGTTTTGAAATATACATACAGAGAAGATTTAAAACAGCCCCAAACAGTGGAGTATGGTGGCACACACCTGCAATCCTGCACCCTAGGCAGAGGCAGGAGGATCACTGCAAGTTCAAGGCCAGCCTAAGCTACATTAAACCCTGTTCTAAAAACAACAACTAAAAGAAAAAAGAAAGGAAGGAAAGAAGGGAAAAGGGAGGAAGAAAGGAAGGAAGAAAAGAAAAGAAAAGAAACAGGAAGAAAAACCAAACCAAAAACAAATGAGAGAGAACTTAACTGTCAAAGACCCACTGGAGAGATGAGAAGCTATGCTGCTGATCAGAAAAAAGCATTCCCAACTCCCATATGCCCCAACAAAGGGCAAGCACAAAGGCTATGTGGACCCATCAATGGATACAGCATAGGCTAGGGCTGTGTCTCAGTGGGTACAGTGCCTGCCTAGCATACAAGAAGCCCTGGGTTCATTCCACATAAACCACGCCTACAATCCCAGCACTTGGGAGGTGGAGGCAGGAGGATCAGACATTCAAGATCACCCTGAGCTACATAGCAAGCATTAGAGGCCAGCCTGGGCTCAATGAGACCCTGTCTCAAAAAAAAAAAAAAAAAAAAAAAAAAGATGGTGAGAGAAACTAAAAACCTAAGTGGAATGTGGAGAACAGACAGGAAGAGGCATAACACCCAAGAAAATGCCAGATGACTGGGGCCAACAAACACCTGGAAAGGTGTTTGACATGGTTATGTCATTAGCCACTGGGGAATTGTGTGGCTAAAAAAGCTGTGGGGAAATGACCACTCAGGTGTTGCTTCAGGGAGTGGCGGTGTTTTACCTTGCTGAGAACCAGCTAGACAGCTCTTAGACCACTGTCGGGGGTGGGGGGACATTAAGTGGAAGAACACTCTAGCACACACAAGACTCTGAGTTCTATCCCCAGCACTGCACATAAACACACACATAAACACAGGCAAAATCCACACATTCCAGCAGAGAGGTAGATGCATACTGATGAGAAAATCTGAACCAAATACTTCTCACAGGTTTATCTGTAATCACCAGGTCCTGGCACCCGTCCACAGAGGACTGACCAGTACACTGTGGTATGAAATATTAGTCAGCAAGGAAATGGAAGAAATTGTTCAGATATTCACCCACGTGGATGCATTTCCAAAGAGTTATGCTGAATTAAAACAACATGATTGGGCTGGACAGCCTTCCCAGGCCTAGGGAACAATGACCACCAACCAGCTGGGACTTCTCTGAATGTTTTATTAATAATATCCCAATTCTAAACCAGGTAGTGGTGGCACATGCCTTTATTCCCAGCATTTGGGAGGCAGAGGCAGAGGCAGGAGGATCTCTGAGTTCCAGGCCAACCTGGTCTACAGAGAGAGGACAGACAGAAATACACAGAGAAACCCTATCTTGACCCCCCCCCCAAAAAAAAACAGTTCTGGAAACAACTCAGATAGCCATTTACAAGTGAGTAAATTTAAAAAAAAAAAAAAGCAAATAGTGAGACCCCACTCAACAATGTCTACACACTGTTTTGTTTTGTTTTCCTGGAAGAGGGAGGTTGGTTAGGAGGTTTTATTTCATGTTTTTGGTTTTCTGAGACAGTGTCTCATGTACCCCAGGCTGCCCTTGAACTTGCTAAGTAGCTGGGGATGACCTTTGACTCTTAGCCTCCTGCCTCCACCTCCCCAGTGCTGGGATTACAGGTGTGCCATACCACACCTTGCTAAGAAGGCATGTTTCAATAGTTTTCAGTAGATGACTGAGTCACTTAGAGAGATTCGAGAGGCTGAACCCAGTGTCTGAACCCAGGAGGCTCCAGAGAGTGATGCCTGAGTAGGAATTCCCTCAGCTACTGGGTAATGCCACAGCCACCCCAAGGCTGCAGAGCCTTCAGCCTCCCAGTTGTGGAAATGCTTGGGCTGATGCAGGCTCTGTGGGAGCTGGTGAGCTTTAGGGAAGGCAGAGGCAGGCTGGAGAAGCCCATCCCACCAGAGTCCTGGATGGACACCCAGCAGAGGGATGGGCTATGTGGGAAGGTGGGTGAAAGCCAATCCTGGTGGGAAAAAAAAAATCCAGGCAGAGGCCGCAGGCTGTGCTTTGCTGGCAAGAGCAGGCAGTTAATGAATGCCTCCAGAGTGGCTGCGAATTCCCAGGGCAGGGAGCCACTCCAAGGCTGGGTTCCATTCCCAGGGGGCTGCGTGTGGATTGCCTCACTGAGTGATTCACAGCCACACTTGGAAGAGCTGACAAAATATCTCTACCTGGGCAGAAGGAGTGTGGTGTAGATGCCCCACTTAGGGCTGCAGTCTCTTGACTGGTCCTGAGCCTCTGTATTAATCCATCTGCAAATAGAAGCTTCTCTGATGAAGGTGGGTATGACAATAAGTCATTTCCCCTGGGGCTTAGGACTGGTCTAGACACAGGTTCGTGGCCCTGATAACGGTGTCAGGTTTGGGTTCCATCTTATGGAGCAAGCCTTAATCCAGGCAGAAAGTGGCTGGTTACTCCCGTGATATTTGTGCCACTGCACACCAGCGGGTAGGGCTTTCCAGGTTCATTGTTATGGTAACTCTCAGAATCACAGCTGGATAAGATCGAGGATCAATTTTCTCCTCTGGTAGTGTGCACAGAACCTTCCAGCACTATGAAAGCTAGCCAGTACAGAGGAAGCTTCCAGGTCAATACCAGCTTCATTTCTCCATGTTCTATGACTCAAGTGTGTGGTGTCTTCTTACCGCCAAGTTCTGGAAGGTATCCAGGAGCACTGACAGCAGCCTATAATGTTTGGAGTTCTATGGGATCCTACTGATCAACAGCCCCAAAAGAAGTAACTCATTCCTGGCATGGAGGAATTATCCTGTGGTGTCTGGTAGGGACATACCTCCTCCTATTCTAGAGTAACTCCATTTAAACTCTTTTATATATGCATACGTATATATTTTAGGAAGTTTCTGCAGCAATAGGTTTCCATGTGGCTTTTTCAAAAGACTTAAGTTACCCCCCCACCATACCTCCTCCTCTACCCTCCCCTCCCATACCCACTCCCAAGGCTTCAGTATAATATCAGAAGAGGAGCGGGTAAAATTGCAGGAGGTGATGGATGATTGCAAGGAAACATTGTTTTCTGCACATGAGGGCTCCACCCACAAGCATCACCCACAGTTCATTCTCTGAAGCAGTGAGCTCCAGAAAGGGCAGTGAGTATCTTCTGATCACACAGCATGGACTGGGCAGTGGATGGTGTTGGACTGTGTGTAGAGAGAAGGGAGAAAGGAGAGGCAGGGACTGGGGAGGGAAGGCACGAGGAAGGTATGGCACATGGTCACAGACCCTCTCCTATTGGCAGCATCATCGAGGGCAGACATAGAAATGCAGCGGAGGGCTACGGATGATGTTTGTGTCTTCTAACTTGTGTGTGGAAATAAATGCTCCGCCAGGGCTGTGGTGCAGAGTGGAGCACTTGAAAGGTGGTTACATCATGAGGGTGAAGCCCTTGTGGGTGTGGCATTAGGGCCATTATAGAAGAGCTCCCAACGTTTCCCTGCCCCGTTGATTAATGAGGACATGGGGACAAGATATGCCTGTAAACCAGGAAGTGATTCACGACAGGCTCCACAACTGTAGGCACCAATCTAATAGGCTTCTTGTACAAATACCAAGAGGGTCCTGAATGGCAAACCAGCAAGCAGCCACGAATGGGGAGAGGGAGGTCCTGAGCCCCCATCCTCTCATTTATAGCTTCTAACGCTCTGGGCGGTAGATTCCCTGGCAGAACTTAAACTTACCCCTCAGATATTGAACAGTTCCTGGTACCTGCCTTGGCCTCCAGGGCTGCTTGGATAAGAGCTTTGAAGACAAAACATGTTTAGCCACTAGCCATTAGGAAAACCAATGGCCCTTCCTCTCTCCTCTGTGCCTCAGTTTCCCATCTGTGCAGGACTGAAGGATTAGAACTGATGTTCTCTGAAAGTCCTTCCTGATCCAACTCCGAAAAAAAGATCCATAGATGATTCCCAGCTCCTCTCACAGGTGATGTTCGTGTCCTCTCACAGGTGATGTCCGTGTCCTCTCACAGGTGATGTCCGTCTCCTCTCACAGGTGATGTCCGTGTCCTCCCATAGGCAGTGCCCAGCTCCTCCCATGATGATGCCAATCTCTTCCCATAGGTGACACCCACCTCCTCTGACAGATAATGCCCAGCTCCTCCCAGTGGTAGGTGGTTGCTGGGCTAGAGGGTGCTGCTGGACTCAGGCATCCCTTGGGGATGGGCAAGCAGCCTGTAATTAGGCTGGCCCTTCGGTCCGCCTGGGCAAAGGAGTCATCTACAGGCCCAGCATGGTCCTGGACAAGTCTCCTAACCTAAGAGCCCCCACCCCACATCCCTGTCCTATAGTGAGGGATCTATCTATGTACTAGTGACCCCTCCAGGCTTAGCCCAGGGCTGTCAGGCTCTGACAGCTTGTGAGAACGTGATGGGCACAGGTCTGTGTAGGCCAGTTACCCATAGGTCATCAGGGCCCCGCCACTCTGTGCAGCTAGTCTCCACAGCCTAAATCCCTGGCCAGGGCAGAGAGCTGCTTCTTAGGCACAGGCCACCTTGGGGTCAATCCCAGCTCTTGACTCCCCTGATACGTTACTTTGAGCAAGCTTTTCCTCTCCCTGAGACTCAGTTTCCCCATCTTTAAGATAGGTCTGGGACTTAAATCTTGTTCCTAAAGACCATGTGCCTCTGCCTAAGGAGACACGCTTTAGAGAATTTTGACTAAAGGATGGTTGATGAGAAGGTGGAGTGCACTTGCTTAGCATGGGCAGTGCCCTGGAGCCGCCCCATCCGTGAGTGGGGGCAGAGCAGGTAAGATGTGTTCCAGGACCCTAGCTTGTTTTGAATATCAGGAACCATGTCTGTTCTGGGCCCTTTGTCAGCTCCAAAGTGCCTGACATTTACCTCAGCTCCCACACCCAGGCAGCTGCCCAGTGTGGCAGTCATCAGAATCAGCCCTTCTTCCTACTGGAAAGTTTTATTATCTTTAAATCTGAATCCAGGAGTCTCCAAGACCACAGTTTAAGCTGCTGACTCAGCAGCCGAGGGCAAGGAGATGCTGTTGGGGCTTGAGTGAGGTCAGGCAAGGATTTCCAAAGGTGGGCGGGTTCCCCCAAGCTTCTCAGAGATCTCTGTTTCATAAGCAGCCAGCCAGGGCGAGGCTGATGGTCTCAAACATTTTTAATCCAATATCACACCCCAGCTGACCTGCCATCCCCTCCCGGTGACTAAGGTTTTTTTTTTTTTTTTTTTGTTCCTACAAAGGAGCCATGACTCTCTTGGCCAGTTCTAAGGTGCTGAGATGCCTTGAGGACAAGGGCAGAAATGGGCCCCAGGCTCCATAAATGCAGCCAACCACTCCAGGCTTCTTAGGACCTATCATGTTACAAGAGAGAGTTACCATCTCTTCAGCCCCACAAGTTCCCTACAGGCCATGTCCATGTCAAAGGCCTGACACATCACATCTGATTGCCACCTCATGCACATATTCTTACACCCATTTTGCATATTAAAAAACTGAGGCTCAGAAGGGTGAGAATACATACCCAAATTGGGAGAGTCAGGATTTGAACCCATGTCTGTCTATTCCTAGCATCTATCCCTTACTTATTCTTCTGCTTCCTTGACTTGTTACCAAGAATTACTGTCACCTATATAGATGACACTGTAAAACAGGGAGTCAGGACAAGTGTAATCCCAGGCCTGAATGAGTGAATGACTGGGTGACTGGATGGTTGGATGAGTGAGTGAATGAGTGAGCGAGTGAGTGAATGGTTGAAATAATGCTTAAATGAGGGAACAAACACTTAAATAAATGAATTAGTGAGTAGATGAATAAGTAAATGAGTGAACAAACAAACAAAAGACTTCTGATTCTAAATTGTTTTCCTGAACTATAGTCCCACTTGCTTTAAGTTGGCAGAATCTTGAATATGTCCCCTTGGGCTTTGGGTCAGCCTGAGTCTTAGAAAAAAGTTTGTTCTGGCAGTACAGGGCAGGAGGACCAGACATGGGGAACCAAAGAAAGACAGGATATAGAGAACAAGCAAAACCAATCTGGCCTCACTGTGGACACTTGGGGCCACTGAGTAGTTGATGTCACCAAATGTCTGCCCAAGAGGCAGAAAAAAGAATTTTCCTGCCCAGTCCCCATGGTCTGGAGAGTCTGTGCCTTCACACTCCTAAGCTGTGCATGGCACAGACCTGATGAGCACCTCCCAGAGGCATCAAAGCAAAGAATCTCAGAGCAGTCAGGAGAAGGCCTGTGCCACGTGGAGTCTGTGTTATAGGAAAGGGCTGCACTGAAGGCAGGATGAGATGATGACTGGGGAATATGGAGGTGTCCAGCAAGGCCTGTTAGCACATGTTTTCATTTGGTCACTGTATTTGCTTGCACATGCAAGGTCCTTAGAATGGATGAAATCCATTCTTGAAATGAATGGAGAGATGAGTAGAGGGATGGAGGTAAGGATGCATGGATGATCAGTGGATGGATGGATAATGGATGGGTGGATAGAGAGATGAATAGCTATATGTACAAATTGATGGTTGGATAGATGATGGCTGGTTGAGTGAATGGATGTGTGGATAGAAAGATAGATTAATGGATGGCTATATGACATGCATGCATGGATTTACATACACACATATGTATTTGGATGGGTGAACTTGTTGGTGGATGGATGGATAGAGGCTGGGTAGGTGCACAGCTGAATAACTGGATGGGTTATTAAAAGGATACTCTCATCCTTTTCTTGCCAATAGTCCAGCTACCTCTGCACTGGGAA
The DNA here is from genome assembly GCF_003668045.3 of Cricetulus griseus. Taxonomy (NCBI): domain Eukaryota; kingdom Metazoa; phylum Chordata; class Mammalia; order Rodentia; family Cricetidae; genus Cricetulus; species Cricetulus griseus. The sequence continues at coordinate 56,161,959 of NC_048596.1, read as the reverse complement.
CATGGCCAACAAATAAGATGAGACTCTGAGCTAGGCTGGAGCTGGAGAGCCAGCTAGATACCCTGAGACAAGCCTTTGTGTCAATGTGGTGGTGTGGCTGAGAGGTGGGTGGATGGCTTCCAGCCAGGACACACAAGCTGCCTCCTAATGGTCCCACAGGGAAGCCATCCCACTCTGGAGCATGTAAACTAGGCCTGAGTCCTGGCTGCTTTTCCTCTCTGACTGAACAGCACAAGGCAAGGCATTCTCCCGGTCTTGGCTTCAGAAATAGGAGGGGGCTGGTAGCCTCCACCCTTGGCTCTCTTTGTTGCCAGTGCCCTAGAGGACAGTTGTCATCCTGTGGCAAATCTGAGTTACAGAGCCAGGCCTCACAGGCATAGAAATCTCTAAGGTCTCATGGATCCAGGCCAGATGTCTGGTGGCACTGGCAGAATACATGGGTCATTCAGTGGAATTTAGAGTCACAGCTGTGACTCTCGACATGGCATGAGTCCTTTTAGAGGAACCTGGAGGTCTGTGCTGAGTCTCACTCTTCCTGTTTTCCAAGAGAACCTCTAGATGCTGACCATGGGCACAAGACACCTGCATCACTGGGGGCCATGATCCAGGGGTGCTCTTCAAAAATGGGGTGAGCTATCCACTCCCATGTAGGATATACCAAAGATACCTGTGTATTGAAGGTGCTTCAAGATGGCCAAGATCCTCCAGTAAAATTGGAAGGTGGGGAGGCAAGAAAAAAGGGGAAGGCGCGTGAGGGAGGAAAGGGAACAGAGAGGGGGAGGGAAAAAGGAAAGATGAAAGGAGGGAGGGAGAGAAGGAAAAGTTAGGCTGGCTGTGGTAAGTAGTTGGATAGATAGATGATGGATGAATGGATGGATGGGTGGATGGGTGGGCAGAACAAATGGATGGATAGGTGGACAGATAGATGGGTGGATAAGTGATTAGATGGATAGATGGATGGATGGATGGATGGATGGATGGATGGATGGATGGATGGATAGTTGGGTTGAGAGAAAGAGGGGGTAGTTAGCTAGAGAGTTGGATTTTGATTGATTGATTGATTGATTGATTGATTTTTCAAGACAAGGTTTCTCTGTATTGTTTTGGAGCCTGTCCTGGGACTTGCTCTGTCTGGCCTCTAACTCACAGAGATCTGCCTGCCTCTGCCTCCTGATGCTGGGATTAAAGGTGTGAACCACCAGCGCCCGGCTGACAGTTGAATTTTTAAGTGGATGGTTAGTTATTTAACTGGTTGGCTGATTGATTAGTTGACTAATAAAATAGCCCTTAAAGTCAGTAAAGGACCAGCTTGGATCATGGTCTGCCCAGCGACTGAGACAGTGGCAGGCCTTACCTGAGGCTCCACCTTCAGCACCACACTGTGGGGTCACCCTTTCCCAGGCCAAATGGTAACATGTTGTTTTACTGTTTTTTTATTTCCTTCAGTGTTTGCTTTGAGCTGGGGTAGAGGCCTGCCTGCTGTGCACAAAGCCTTGGGCTCCATCCCCAGCACCCCAAACGAGAACCTGTTTTTAGTGTTCCCATGTGTCCACAAAACAATATCCAAGAACCTCCACTGGACATTCAAACCTCCCTGAACTGAGTCCCTGGCCCTGGCCCACCAGTCTCCACTGCATCCCTCCTCATTGGTGAGCTGAGGGCCTTCCATTCTATTCACACATGTTTAAGTTTGGTTTACAGAACAAAATATATCTGGTTGCTGTAAGTTCAAGGCCAGCCTGATCTTCACAGCAAATTTCTGGACACCCAGAGCTACAGAGCTACACAGTGAGACTTTGTCTAAAAAAAAAAAAAAAAAAATGGAGTAGCAGGAGGAGGGAAGAAGAAGGGGAAGAGGACAGAGACAGAGGAAGTCACCTGCCGTCAATCTCTGGCCTCCACATGTTCACACACAATCATGTTTGCATGCACACGTGTAAAAGTCAGCAAACCAAACTCTATGCAGTAAGCTTTCGTTTCCCGGGATCTCTGTGCACAGAAGCCCGGAAGGAGAGATGACCAAACACTGAAGGTGATTGCCACCCGCGTGTGCCAGTCTGAAATGGTGCCTCACTCCTTCACAGTCACACATTAAAAGAGCAGGAATGGAGACAGGGATGGCGCCAGCTGCTGAGCGAAGGCTTTGGCCTTGGTCCTGGGAGCCTCAGCACTCTGGCAGTGAGGACAGGACTGCCAGACCCTCCTTCAGCCTTGGGACTGCAGTGGGGACAGAAGCAAGGGGACAGACTAGGATCTGAGCCAGCTCCATACACCACTGTGTGGGATCTGCAGGGATGGAGGGCTTGGGAGGGGAACCTCAGGAGATGATCGTCCTGTCTGCCACAGAGATGGGGGTCCTAGAGCCCTTGGATGGCAAGTCAGCGTGTGTATGGGCTCCTAGACACAGGCCTGGCTGGGTAAGACGAATCCTAGCCATAGGTGGCACATAGATGGAACAAATACTTCACTAGACATCCCTCCCTGGCATGGGACATTCCTAAAGATCTCTTTTTCTTAAAACATTAATAACCAATTTTGACTTGGGTTGGACAATGGAGAAGGGTAGAGAGGAAGGAGGAGAGCCATTGCCACACGCTAGGCCTGTCTGTCATCAGGTTGGAGCTCAACCTTGTGACTACATGAAGATTTACTGAAGCCATGGCATGGGTTCATTCATTTTTCTTTAAATCATATGTCCTGAAAAAGGGAAAAAAGTGCATACATGGTAAAATGTATTTGAAATTTCTGCTTGTCACCAAAGAGGTGGTCATGTGTTTGGTCGGGAGCAGGGGTTGTGTGTTAGGGCAGGGACTAGCTCTGTCCTCCCTCTCATCTCTCAGCCAGAGAACATGAAGTCAGGAATCCTCCATTATATATTGAGACCCACAAGGTTGCTATACCCAGTCCTTTACTCTGGGCATCTGTGTCCAAACAGCTGCAGATTGGGAAGAGAGAATAAATCTTGATAAAGAAAAATTAGCTCCTATGATTTCAAACACTGGCTGACTTTGAGAGAGGGGTGAAAGAGCTTTTTGCTTTCTCCAGAAAAGAATACTGTCATCCAGGAATTAACTCTGACCCTGTCTTCATTTCTTGAATATACCAAGAGATTTTATGAATCAAGAAAAATGTAATAATAGGAAAATGAGCAGGAAAACTCATAAAAGAAGGTAGATTGGCTTGCACTGGCAACAACTGCTTAATCTCACCAAATGTCAAAAAATGTAACTTAAATCACACATAACTGAAGCATCATTTTTCAAAAATGACCACAATTACATTTGTTTGCAAGGAAGGAGCACAAACCGTGGTTCAGTGCAGAGGTCAGAAGATGGCTCTTTGAGTCAGTTCTCTCCTTCCACCCTGTGGGGACCAGGCATCAAAGTCTGGTGTTCAGGCTTGGTGTCGGCCCCTGTCTGGTAGCCCTGAAGTACCAGCCTATGACTACCAAATTGGCAAAGATAGGAAAGAGTGGGCTGGAAGTTTGAAAGTGGAAGCCATTGATCCTGCCATCGTATCCCTGCCTAGACAGCACGAGTCCTGCAGCCCAGACCCACCAATGCTCCTTGGCCAGCCGATTCCCTGAGGACTCAAAGAGCCTCTCAGAGGAGAGGCTTGGTTCTGAAGGCCCCTTCCAAAATACATCGCCTGAAAACACCAAGTCACAGCCTCTCCCAAAGCCATCCCCTAGAGATCACAGTAGCCCTAACCCACTAACCCTAGGGTCACCAACACTGAACCCAATGCTGGAAGGGCCACAGGGCCACTCCGTGGCTGTTCATAGGTATGACTGAGTGCATCACACACCAACCCTCCCTCTCCTTTAGGCTCAGCATACCAGCATTGTGGGGTTCTTGGGACACAAGTCAACTCCAAAATGCAAGCATGGAAAGCTCTAGATGGAGGTTGAGGAGCATGGATAAGTCTGCCTTGGCTGGGGCAGTCAGGGAGGCTGGGCTGTATCCGAAGAGTGGGAAAGGGAGTAACCTGTGCCACCCCGGACAGCTCCAGGCCATGTGATCCCACACAACAAGGCCTCCCAACTGCCTGTGAGGACCACGCATCAGGACACTGGAGTATGACCATCCCTGGTCTCCTAAGGTGGCAATAGTATACTCTCACTGAGAGCAAGACCATGGTGGATCCTCTGTCCCTTGTACTCACAAAAATCCCCAACTGACTGAATTTACAGACTAGAACCCTGAGGCACAGCAGTGATGGCTCTCACAGAGGGGGAATATGGGAAGAGGATCAGTCTTCTCCCATAGGACTCTCTTCACCAAACAGTCTGATGCTCCGTCCCTACTAGCCTCCCAGAATGACATCCTAAGCCAGTCCCTCCATCCCAGACTCAGACAGACCCTGAGAAGTTACACCTGTGCCTTGGTTGTTCCCATTGCCTTGCTGTACTCCACATGCCCACCCTCCCAAGACCAAAAATGGACACCTGGACACAAGGTATTGGGAACTGGGACAAGCCAAGGATCACTTGAGATCATAGGTGGCTCCCAGGCACCTTGCCAGTCCTATTTTGAGCTCTTGACATGCTGGCCTACTCCTGAAGAAGATGAGAAAGGCTTGACAAAGATAAGAAAGTAGGCAGGCAAAGAAAAATAAGTGACACACTGGAAGACAAATGTCACACAATTTCAATTTTATGTGTAACCTAGAAGTGATGAACTTATGGGAACAGAGAGCAGAATTGTGGCTATTAGGCTTCAATGTGGGTCTTTTAACAATGGGGAAACGATTGGTTTAAGGATATAAAACTGCAGTTGGACAAGAGGCATGGACTCTCTGAAGTCTTGAGGTCTACTGAGAGCATGATAAATATGGTTGATAACAATATGCTATATTTTAAAAGTTGTGAGATAGTATACTTTAAGTGTTCTCAAAACAAAAATGATGAATATGTGTGATATAACATGTTAATTGGTTTAATTTAGCCATGCCATTGTGAACATGCTGTATTCTGTATCATAATTGTGCATGACTTCATTTATGAGCTAAATAAATGAATGGAAAAAGAAAAAAGAAAGAAAGTAGGCAGGAAGGGATGGGAGGGTGTAAGTGGGTATGGGGTGGGGAACAGGTGAGGGTAGGATACAGAGTGACAACATCTGCTTGGTACCCCCAAGTGGTGCTGACGGGCATCTACCCACTTCAAGCATGGGACTCCTGATGCCTGAAAACCACTCCAGACCAAGACAGAGAGGTGTGTCCTGGGCATACAAGAATGCAGACACTCCTGCAGGTGGTAGGAAGTGTTCCCTCTTTGGACCTTCCTGTGAAATAGCCTGGAAAGGGAGGAGCTCTGGGCCCAGCCATGAGTATACGTCAGATCCACAAAGCATGCATACAAGAAGCATTCAATACTTGCCTGCTGAAGGCAGATGAGCTGGAGGGTGGCGGTTAATTTGTCTCTGAGTCTCCCCACTGGGTACCTGACAACCCCTGGACTCCATGGAGAGCAGGGTCCAGTTATAACTGCACTTCCCACCCCAACCTTGGCTGTGGGGCCTCTGTGAAGCCTCAGGGACTGGGGGAGGGGGGAGAAGCTGGATCCTTCAGCAGCAACTCGGGGCTCAGTCAAGCCTACCTCTACAGTAGAGTGTCAATCAGGAAGGCTCTGCTCCTGAAGGACCATGAGAGGCCTCACTGGGCCTCCTCTCAAAAGGGTTGCATGAAGCCACTTATATCCAGAGTTTTCATGGACCCCTCAGATCTGAGGACATATGGGGTGAACTTCACCTTGGATCTAATGACCCAAGGCTAAAGCCCCAGTCTGGTGGACCTCTAGGTCTGTCTCTCTCCTCCTCCAGGCCTCAGTTTCCTCATCTGTGGACAGCAGGACTGGTACCATCCTGCCAACCTCACAGTTATGGCAGGTCACCATGAGGCAAGAAGCCAGGGCGGGGACTTTGCTTCCTCGGGGACTCCGGCCTCACAACGGTCTTCAGCAATGCCCACCCTCCATCCTCATCTGACTGTGAGGACAGCCTTTGACTGGCAGCCCACCTCAGCCTGCTGGGTTTCCACACCTCTAGGGCACAGTCAGGGCTTCATAGGTTCTGGTCTCACGCCACTGCCACCTGTGCCTAGCACAGCCCAGAGTCTTAGAAACTTGCCTCCTCCCTCCCCACTTCAGAAAGGCTCTGAGAGGAGATATAGGAGGGCTTTCCCAGGTCCCCAAAGCAAGGGCAGCACCTTGCTGCCTCTCATCCTAGCTCCAGCGCACTGAAGTTGCCAGAACTTTCTGTGACCCCCTGCTCTAAAGAAGAAAAAGTTTCTTAGTCACAAGAAGCCCCCCCCCCAAAGGAGGAAGGAAAAAGTGGAAGAGAGGGAGAAGAAAGAGGAAGAGGGGAAAGGGAGGGAGCATTGATAGGAGACGAGGAGAGAATTAGAGGAAGAAATAGGAGAAAGAAGGAAGGAGGGGAGGAGGGTGGGGAGGAGGGGCAGGAAGGGAGGTGGGCAGCCAGGGCCCAGGGCCCGGCAGGCCACCATCAGCGTGCACATCCATGCCATGGAAGCACTTTGTCCCCACGTTCTGCCCTTGGCGAGTCTCTGCCGAGCAGACCGCCATCAGTATTCATGACATCTGTCTGCCTCTATGGAGCCCCGAAAGGAGCCTCCCCAGTACAGCCAGCCTCGCCCCTCTGCCGAGCTTTCTTTCCCCTTCAAAACAGATTGCGGGACAGATGACCGCATTGTTTCCCCCATTTCCATCTGAAAACTCCCCTCCGTGTTGGCCACTGGGTGCCCCTATTAAGGGCCAAGCAGCCCATGGCCACGTGGGGTGGCCCAGCCCAGCCTCTGTCTCCCGCTCCCTGGGGCCTTTCCATCGGAAGAAGGAAAAGGGCCGGAGAGACAAAGGTGGGACATAAATTAAACCCCAGCTTTTTAAGTTCAAACTGAATTTTCTTTATTTTTTTTTCCCGCAGCTGTCAGAGGAGCCGGTTAGAACTCCAGTAATGCATGGTTAATGCATTAAAAAGAAGGGGAGGAAGAAAAGCCAGGCGTCCACCCCGAATGTTCTGTCCACCGACTTGCAGCAGGGACATTAGTTCGGGCCAATGAACTCTGAGTGAGTCAAGTGTGGCGCTGTGGATTGGGGCCAGGGACCCCCACCGGGGGCTGTCATATCTACTGAAAGCTCATGCATCATAGTTGTACAGGACAGGACAGGATGGGGACAAGCGTCTCACAGCCCCAGGGGCCACAACCAAACAGGCCTAGCTCCTTATCACTGTTTGGTGCTGACCTGTTACTGTCATGGTGCTGCCAAACCCACCATCCTACCCAACCCCAGCCAAACTTCAGCCCTCTTCAGCTCTTCCAGTGCCTTCCTCCATCTTGGGGAGCAGCCCCTCTCCCAAGCCTAGCCTGAGAAAATAGGACTGAGGCCGAGGTTAGGGATAAAGCCAAAGTTAGCCTTGTAAGCAGAGAACAGGAAAGGGAAACAGAGGCTGGAGGTTGGATCTACTTCACCTCATGGTGCAGCCTGAAACAAGCAGGGCAGAGGGCGAACCTCCAGCAACTGACGTGGTATCTTCATGGCACTTTAGCCTCCACACTGTCATTAGTATCCTGCGGTACAAACTTGGAGAACAGTAGAAAAGGGAATAGGATGTCCTCCAGTCTTGTCAATCGGACATTCCAGACAGCCAGACCCCACCAAATCCAAAGCCCACTGAGCCCTGAATCCAGTCTTTTCCTCTAGAGGGAGGAAAGCTCACAGAAGACACAAAGATCTGATTAGAGGGAACCCCCTTCCTCCACTGTGGATTCAGTATCACCTTTGCTCAGATAGGATTGCCCTGTACCTAAGGACTCATGACCCTCCTCCTGACTCAGCCTCCCAAGTTGTTGAGACAGCAGTGTGTACCCCACACCTAGTTTCTGGTTTGTGCAGTACTGCAGGTGAAACCCAAGGCTTCGTGCACACCAGGCAGGCACTCTACCAATGGAGCCACCCCAAGTCCTAAGGGGGTCATTGTTAAAAATCTTTCCCATCTCAAAATTCCACTTTCCTATTATTCCAACCCACGAGGACCCCATGTGGTAACATTCATAGGCCGGAGACATGGCTGGTTGTACTCCAATTTATTTTATTTGTGTAAATTCCATGTGCCTTACCTCCTCAAAGTCCTCCTCAAATGCCTTAGCAAGAGCTTGGGCTAGCAGGTACAATGGGGAGGCGGAGCGCCCAAATGAAAGGTCTAGGGTGAATATAGCATGCATGCTGAGAGTCCTAGGAGGGAACCACCATGCAGACAGGACCACTGGCCCTACATTTACGTATGCTCCACGGACTAGGTGGGACAACCAGAGCAACAGGCACCTGCTTGCCAACTGAACTCAAGAGCTCAAATTCTGTCCCCTCCCCTAGAGGAAGAGGACAGGGAGAAACCAGAGCCTCCACTGGAAACCAATTGGAATACAGCTGGGCTAGAGCCACTGCTGAAGCCATTGGAGGGAAGATGGCTGAGCCACCACAGCCTTCATAGGTCTCTGGTCTAGCGCCTGGGGAGGGGAGCATTTGGCATTACAAGCTCTGTGCTCTGGCTACAGTGGGGTGTGATGGGGCATGTGGGGATGGGGGGCACAGGTTGGGTATAGACAGCCAGTCCCAGGCATGAAAGCCCCTGCTTTCTGGTGGAATGCCATGCTGGTGCTTGATGCTATGTAAATTGCCAGGCACTCCCATGCATCACACAGCAGGTGCTGGTTATATGCAGGGTACCATCCAAAACAGTTCCTATGTCCTGCTAATCTGGCCATTTTATGGAGAAGGAAAGAAGCCTGGGAGGAACACACTCAGACTGGATTTGACTTCCACTTCTTTCCCCTTGGCCAGGAGGTGTCAGAATCCACTGGTACTCGCTGGGTTGATTAGTACTTACTAGTGCATCACCGAGTGATGGACAGACAGCTGGGGTTGTAGCTCAATTGGTACAGAGCTTGCTTAGCATACACGAAGCCTTGGATTTGATTCCCCAGTACTACATAAACCAGATGTGGTAAACCTTTCCTATAATCCCAGCACTCTGGAGGTGGAGGCAAGAGGATCAAGATCATCTTTAGCTTCCTGGTAAATTCAAGGCCAGCCTGAAAGGAGTGGGTGGGGAAATGATGGATTAGTGGGTGAAATGCTTCCTGTGCACTCATGAGGACCTGAGTTCAATCCTCAACACCCACATAAAAGCTGGGCATGGCTGCATGACCCTATAATCCCAACTCTGGGAAGGCAAACACAGGAGAGTCCCTGGGGTTCACTGGCTAGCCAGTCTAGCCAATTGGTGAGCACTAGGCCAGTATAAGAGGCCCTGCCTCAAAAAAACAAAGCAGAAATCAATCGAGGAAGACACCTCATGGCAACCTTTGGCTTACACAAACACACACACACACACACACAGAGAGAGAGAGAAAGAGAGAGAGAGAGAGAGAGAGAGAGAGAGAGAGAGAGAGAAGGGCAGCAGCTCCTATGTGCATTCATGCACACACAGGCACATATCCATACACACAGGTGTGGACACAGTACATGTTCATATATAATGCACTTGTGTATGTGCACACACACACACGCACACACACACACACACACACACACACACACACACAGGTCCTGTTTTTCCCTAGAACAGGACCTTCACTGATATCCTTGGCATTTTTTTCTCCAAGGTCTGATCTTTAAGCTGCAGAAAGAAAAACCAAGCTTGATCCTCCAGCTCCTAAGCTGGTTTTCCTGTAGGAACTCCGCCCAAGCTCCATTCATATCCATCCAGAACTAAGTCTGTCCACTTCAAGAAGTCTGCAGCAGAGACCCCATGCTGGAGGCAGCTCAGTATTCATTGCTTTTTTTCAAGGACACTGTTTGGGGCCAGCCACAGGACTGGTTTAGACCAGCAAAGCTGAAGAGGGCTGTCTTCTTAGTGAAGGGGAGGCCCAGCCCAAGGCTTTTCCACTGCGTGCTGTCCAGTGCCCTGCCTCCAAGCTGGACCCCCAAGAAAGCACTCTCTTGCCCTAAGACAATAGCAGCACCTGCTAGGCCATGCTGTCCTCTGGGAGCCCTGGCCCGTGCCGGGAGGCCAGAGCCTGGCATGAGGCCTCATTGTTCTCCTCCCTCCCTCTCTGGGGCTCTTCCATGAAGTGACAGGGCAGCCCCCAGGGTCACCTCCAGGGCACTCATGAGGGGCTCCTGGGCATCTGTCTCAGGCAGTAGGCAGCAGGAGGGAGCTAGCAGGCTATTGTTTAAGTCCAGAGCCACCCCCACCCAGCAGGAGAGGGGTCCATTGTCTGGAAGCAATCTGCCATGCTCTATCCACCCTGGACACTCCCAGAAATGGGGAGGCCCTCCCGTAACGGGGATACCCAGGTCAGACTCTTGTGCAGCACCTGCGGCTCACTGACTAGTGGCCGGCAAGGCCTCCTCTCTTGCTTGTGGCCACCCTCTATTCTTGAAACTCAGAAACCCCCCAATCTACATTTTTAGAGCTCTCACAGCTTCTGTTGGTCATTTCCCAGATCCCCCTTCATACCTCATATATACACCCACTTCTTCCCACATGATGTAATGTGACATCCCTCTCAATCCCCTTCCCACCTCTGCCAGCTGCCCGTGGGAAAGCTGCCACCGCCAACTCCTCCAGGCAGAAGCGCCCTGTAATGGGCGCGGCAGAGGCGGTTCCCTTGGGAGTCTGAAAATTCCATTGCAGGGGGAAAAAACCTCCCCCCACCTCCTTAAACAAGTGTTGCTAAGAAGGAGATGAGCTGGTGGATTGTGTGATTCTGGCTTGATAATCCTTGAATGATATCAACCCAGGTGACTCCAGGCCAGAGCTTAAAAGGCTTTTGGCTACAGATCCAGGTGATGTTTCACCAGTGCCCAAAATGTCTGGCAGAAAGAAAAATAAGGTGAGTGAATTCTACTCCCACCTCCAGGGATCCCTGGTGACCTGTGTCACCACAGACTGGAAGCCTTTGCACAACGGGCCACTGTATCTACATGTTCATATTCTTGCCAGTCTGGCTGCTGTGACCACTAAACACAGCAAGGGGAGGTCCGATGCAGGCTTCTGTCCAGGGCTGCGAAGGAAGAAAGGGTAGGTATGTTTGAATCCTAAAAGAGGACCAAAAGACAGCTAGCTGGCTATGGAGGGGTGCACTAAGGGCCGACTACAGGTTGAGCCTTGCAAGGCTCTCATAGAAGTCTCATCTCTTTGCATGAGAATTACATGTCCCTGCTGAGGTCCTTAAGAACAAGCCTCCTCCTCAGGAGCAAGTATAAGGACCACCCACAGTGAACACTCAGTTGTCACTTAGACGAAAGGATAGAGATATGGAAGGGTGGATGGGGAGAGATTAGCGGAAGGATGGATAGACGAATAGGAGGATGAATGGATGGAGATATGGATGAACAGAAATAAATGGAAGAATGGAGAGATGGAAGGTAGAAGGGATGAAGAGACAGACTTATGGATAGGTGGCAGGATTCAGGAATGGAGAGGTTGGTGGAGGAGAGATGCATGCAGAAAAGATGACAAGATGGATGGATGGATGGATGGATGGATGGATGGATGGATGGATGGACAGACGGATGAACCTGGGGATCAGGAGATGGATTATTGAGTTAATGAAGAAATGGATGGGAAGAGATGAATAGAAAGATAGAGGGATAGACAGTTGGTGGGATAGAAGGATGGGTGAGTACAGGCATGGAGGGATAGACAGCAGAAAGATGAATGAAAGAATGAACTAAAGATGGAGGGATACATTGGGAGGATGAATAGAAGGGTGGAGAGACAGAAAATTGCTAAGAAAGTGATGACCAGCATATAGGGAGATGGACAGATGGAAAGACAGAAGGCAAGATGGATGAGGGATGAACCACAAGCATGCAGAGGCACCTTTCTGCCTTCCTTTGAGCCTCAGCAGTGGGAGAAGCCCATCACAGTTGGCTGTAGAGGCGAGTCATTTCCCTGACCCCTGCCCAGAGCACCCACACAGTTAGACTCTACACATCATCCAGCAAATTCTACTTCCTTGCACCTCAGCTGCCTCCTCCCTCCCTGGCTGGGAGAGTCCCAGACTAATTTAGGAGCTGGCTCCTCTATCTTCCCAGACTTACTCTAGCCTAGAGCAAAGGGACAAGGACAAGAACCAGAAGGATAGAGGGACAAGGGACAATCTTCAAAATGCATTATATACTTTCATGAAAGTGGCCTTGTGTAACTCAGAATAAGAGCCAATAATACTGTATCAGCAGAAATTACAAATGCAAATGAATTAAGGTAAAATGTCTTCTTGTCAAATCTGAGGCGCCTCAAGAAACCCCAGGGCCACCAGGAATGCACACACCAACACCATTAAGAAGACATTCTGTACACTCTGCAAAGCTGATGGTAGAGATGCCATATTAGGTATCAATCCCCAGAGTCCAAAGAGTTCAGGTCACTACTGGACAAGTGAAGGGGACCTGCCACAGATGCCACCAAACAGGGAGGATTCCCAGACCACATCCCTGCAGGCTCTGATTAGTTGTTCAGAGAGGTGGTCACATGAGCTGGAGTCGGGGCTGTCACACCTGCCTCCTGCCCTCACTGGGTGAGCCCAGGCAGGTAGCTCCAGAAGATCGGATGCCTTCTTCTGTCCTCTTCAGGTACCTGCACGCACATTGCATATGCTCGCTCACCCCCCCCCCCACACACACACGTAAATCTTTAAAAATAAAAAAGAATAATAAAAAGAAAGACTAAAAAAATATATGTTAGCAGATCACTGAGTGTCCAGGCAACAGCAACTGGCCTCACTGCCACCTGGCAGAGGGTGTGGTGGCACTCGCCTTTAATCCCAGCTTTCGGGTGACAGAGGCAAGCGGATCTCTGTCAGTTCCAAACCATCCTCATCTACATAGCAAGTGACCAGCCAACCAGAGCTACAATGTGAGACCTTGCCTTAGGGGGAAAAAAGTACTAAGCTAAATGTGAGGGTGGTCTGGGAACCTTTCTTTACCACCCACCCACCATCCTCTCCCTCCAGCCCAGGCAGACTCCTACGGTTTACATCGGGGTCCACATGATGATTGGGAATTAAAGAGGGGCTCTGATGTTCAGTGAGGTTTCAAACTGGTCTCCGAGGCCTCCCAGCAGCTGTGAGGATTCTGACCACCACTGGCCTCAAGCCTGGGAATGAGTCTGATGCTATCCAGGCTTCCCAACCAAAGGCCCTGTGTTAGACACACATTTTCCAAGCACTTGGAGGGTCTGTGAGGTCCTGGGAGGCAAGAGGGCCGGAGGTTATAATTGGCCTCCCCTGAGCAGCCACCGTCTCTTGAGAAGGGGCCTCTGAGAGTGTTCCATCTCCCAGCCAGCCAGGCCATGTGTTTAATTAAGTTCCATGAAAGCGCAGCCAGCAGAGTGTGAGCGTTTCATCTTTCACAGTCAATATGGGCATGTGTCTTACCTGGTAAGTGCCTTATGCAGGAAGAATTTCCCAAATGGGTTCCATATGCCAGGCCTTCCTGAAAGGGGCCCTCCACTGGGGCAGGCTGGGGCTGAGGCACAAGCCCCCTCCTCCTCATAGTCCCAGCCCCAGTCCTTCCACAGCTGGTGCTGTTTAAACAGAAGACATAATGGTGGAGTGATGGTGGATTCCAAAGATTGTTCCATCAGGGCAATCATCTCTGGAGCCAGACCCATCCCAGGTGAGCCAAGGAGACCTGTGACGAGTACCAGTCCCCCTCCCAGGACCCTGATCACAGAGGTCCCCCTGCTTACCAGTCAAGGCCAAGAACACACAGTCTGAGATGTTTGGGAGCCCAGAGATGGAAGGGCCAAGGGAGTATGTGCTTGAACTCCTTCCACATACCTTCCTGATGTACCCAAGTCCTGAAAAGGGGACACAAATCATCTGAGACTGTAAATGTTGTAAGTTATACAGAGGTGCATGAACCCAGAGTACCAGCTATGAATCTCTGTGCAGCCAGTAAGGATAGAGTGTAGAAACGGGCTTGATTTAGCTCTTGCCTCTCATTGTGGAGGCCCATTTCTGTGTATACAAATGCCTTTTACAGTGCCCCACCCACCCATCATGTGACTTTCACTCGTCCTCTGAAGTGTTATTCTAGACATCTGTAAATCTGCTTATTTTCCAGCTAGTGTCCCATTATGGCTAAGTGCTGGAGAAGTAGGGACATTTATTTTGCTCACTGTGCTTTCTCCACGCCTGGTATACATGTTAGAGTATAGAAAGTGGTCAGTTCATTGGTCTCATCCCTGCCACCATCATCACTCTCATCAGCATCGTCATAGACATCACCACTGAGATAACACCACAATTACTCTACATTTAGTATCAACCAGGCCCTGTTAAGATGTTCTAGGGATTTAAGCCATTCCGTTTCCTGGGCTTAGTTACTGACCCACTTCACAGGTTAGGACGTTAGGCCCCCCTGACCGCTCTGCACCCTTCCCCTTCTTATTCTCAGCATGCTTGGCATAGTACCAGCTCTTACCACATCTTATAATCTAACTCCAGTCCTGATGGACCCCAACTTCAGCTCTAGAGTGAGAGGCTCTGCCCAGTTGGCAGATAGACCCCTGGGCCTCTAGGATGAGTCTCCTCTCCAGCCATCCACTCCTCTAGCTACTAGTCATTCCCAACATCCCTGCAGGCTCAGCTGGACCAGAGCCCTGGGGGAGGGACTCCAGCTGAGGCCCCCAAGAAAGTGGGGTGGACTCTTCCAAGGAGAGCCCTCCATCTAAATCTGTAGACCTAAGTGCTTTCTCCACCTCTGGACTACCTCAGTTCCCCACCACCACTCGGTGCTCACTGGGGCTGGAGTGGGGTCTGTCGTTGCCTGGCTTGGGAGGCACTTTGAACTATCAGATGCCCTTAGGGACTCTGAGGAGCCATTTAAGCATTTGAAATAGCCTGCAGTGAAGGTGTGGGTGACATTTTGAAAGTGGGTGTTCAGGATTTCTGGGCAGCCTGCCAGTTTCTACCCCATTTGGCCAGCTGGTGGGCCCCTGGGCTGGAAAAGAGTGACGTCTGCAACTGCCTGTGTCTGGATATAATTTGAGGGGGATAGCAAGAGATTCATGTGCAGAGGGGAGGGACATGTTTGAGATGTGGTCAGAGCAAATTCACACCTTCACAGTCCTCAGCAAAGAGAGTCCACAAACCCCTTCAATCAGTGTTTCATTAGCAGTGAATTCACGAGGGACAGGAGAACAGTGAACAGTTCAGTGACCAAGGCCAGGGTGGCCCTTCTTGCTCTGAGGCTCTTTGCCCAAGATTAAAAGGCATCTTGGTGCCACGCTGGCATTGGACAATGGCTGGGATGTTCTGAGTGGCAGAGGCTCCTGTGTGCAGGCCTCTCCACCAGTGCTTTATGGATGTACATAACTCTCTGGGACAACTCAGAGCACAGGTATGCATATAAGATGAGGAGACTGAGACTTAGGGAGTTGAGCAGCTGAGGAGGATGGCTCTGAATTCAAGAGCAAACCCAGATAGCTTCTTTGACTCTCTGGCATCCACTGGAGCTTCCAGAGAAAGGAGATGCACAGAAGATGAGGAGTGTTTGTACACACACACACACACACACACACACACACACACACACACACACACGCACTGACATGAACATATACCCACACACAAATGCATACACATAAAGGCACATGTGCACATGCAGGTACATATTTGTACATGTGTACATACATGTACACACATGTGCACACTTAAAAGTGCTTGGACATACATATACAAGGTGGAACATGCCTTTAACTATGAACAAAGCCAGGTACATGGAACAGAAGCTGAAAGGACGATGAAAGGCAGGCCCTCCCACCCCACCTCTGGAAGCTTCTACAGGTAGGCGACTTCCTGATGATGCCCATTTGTGGAGGCCTGACAACCAGAACTACCTCAGGAAGCACGGACTGTGTGGTAAACAGGGCGTGTCAATTAGGGGTCCTGCGACCCCAAAGCAGCTATCTTGGCTTGCAATCTGATTACCAGATGGATCCTTTCCCTAAAAAAAGAAAAGAAAGAAAAAAATGAAAGAACTCCATGTGAAAACCAAGACAAATGGCTACCCCACCCACCCAATCCTCCCTCCCATCTGGCACTGTCTGTAAACACGAAGCTGGCAGTCATAGACACCAGGTATCTACAGTCTGTTCTCAGCTGTGCTATCCATGGCCCAGCCCACCCAACTGACCTGAGCAGCTATTTCAAGATGCCCATTCTCTGACACCTGGCAACTCCCTGATCTGCAAAGGATTTGTGACTGATTCCAAAGCAAATAGAAGCCCACTCAGAAATAGCACCCTCACTCAGACTCCAACCCAAGATCACAGAAGGCCTTCTGTCAGCCTGGGACTCAATCTCCAAGGCTGTGCCCGTGAACGACGCTTACAGGCAGGCCTGCCAACCACCAAGGGACACTGAGCATGAGGGTGACAGATAGTACCCCAGTTTGGAGCCTGGAAGATGGCTCAGCGCCTAAGTACAAGGATCTGAGTTCAAATCCTCAACACCACTTAAAAACCAGATATGGTAGCATGCAGCTGTGGTCCCAGTCCTGGATCCTGGGCACAGGCAGATCCCAGTTCACTGGCCAATCAGTCTAGCCAAAGTAGTGAGTTCCAGGTTTGCTAAGAGATCCTGTCTCAAAAACCAAGCTGGACAGAGAGCCCCCAGGATCCACCTCCCCAGTGCTGGGGTTACACATGCACCACCTGTCTAGCTTGCTGTACACAGATGCTGGAGGTGGAATTCAGGTCCTTCCACATGCTTGCACAGCATGGTGCTTTACTGACTGAAGCATCTCCTTAGCTGGAAGAGATGGCTGGGTGGAGAGAGGAGGATAAGGCAGGAGGAGACAGGAACTCCGCCTTTTTTGGCTGAGGAGTTAGCCAGGTAAGAGTGGGCTGTGGCTTGCTCTTTTCTCTCTCTGATCTTTCAGCATTTTCCCCGATATCTGGCATGGGTTTTTATAATTAACACCGATTAGAACTTGTGTTACATATGGCACCCAATCAAAGGCACAAATTCATGAAAAAGCCACCAGCACAGGCCAGAGCTGCTCTCGGAGCTACTGTTGGAGTCTCTGCCCCACCCAGCTAGCTCAGTTGGTAAACCATGAACCTCTTAATCTCAGGGTCATGGGTTCAAGCCCCACCTTCCTAACACCTCAACTGCAAGAGGCCGAGTTCCTGTCTCCTCCCGCCTTATATTCTTCTTTCTGCTCAGCCATATCACTTCCTGTCTGTCTGTACAGACCTCCAGAACGCTATGGTTAACTAGTGGCTAGCTCTGCCCTCTGATCTTCAGGCAAGCTTTATTTGTTAGAGCATAAACAAGATACCACAACAGAAGGCTTTATTTTGACTGTTAATGCCTTCTTGACCTCATGTGCTCAGACAGAACACCATGGTAGTGGAAGTGTGTAGTGAAGGGTGTCTCTACCCATGTTGGACAGGAAGTAGAGTGTTAGGAAGGGACCAGGGACCAACCATTACATTCAGAGGCATGCCCCAGTGCCACCAGGTGAGGCACACAAGATCCTATCAGGGACATTTCAGATGGAAGCCATCATGTTCCTCTCCTCATATAGGCACTTGTCATCAGGTTAGGCAATCCAGGACAGCCACAACTCAGGCACATGCACAGAGACCCTTGTTTCAAATAGTGCCATGCTCACAGGGACAAGGCTGGGACCTACTTGATTCCAGAAGAGACACATCCTGCCCCTACCATAATTCCAAGCTATTTAAGGAGAAGAAGGGTATCTTAGTTAGACACTATGGCCATGGCAACTCTTATAAGGAGAACATTTAATTGAGGGGACTCACTTACAATTACAGAGGTTCAGTCCATTATCACTGTGGCGGAGAGCATGGTGGTGTAGACGGATGTGGTGCTGGAGCAGTAACTGTGCATCCTATTTGCAGGCAACAGGAAGCCAACTGAGACCCTGGGCAGACTCCTGAGCATAAGAAACCTCAAAGACTGCTCCTACAGTGACACATGTCCTCTAACAAGGTCACAGCACTCCAACAAAGTCACACCTTCTAATAATGCCACTCCCTAAGACCTTATGGGAGCCAATTACATCAAATTACCACAAAGGGTTAGAATGAGGACTCGGCAATTAAAAGCACTGATGGCTCTTACAAAAGATCCAGTTAGATTCCCAGCACTCACATGGCAGCTTATTGTCTGTAACTCCAGTTTTAGGGGATCTGGTGTCTTCTTCTGTCCTCTGAGGGCACCAGGCACACACATGCAGGCAAAGCACCCACATACATAAATTAGTGTGCTCTAGAGGCAAAATGATTGAACATCATCTTTAGAGAGAGTTGGTTTTAAATCCTTTCCATCACTGAAGGGGACAAGAGTGTCTGTTCCATCACATCTGATATCTCACACAAGGTACTTAAGTCTGTGGTGGAACCACCCCAAAGCTGGTCCGTGTCCACGGCTGAGGCTGGCATCCCTCAGTACCTTGCTGGACTATGATAGGCCAGGGCCACATGTGGCCTTGTATGCCTTGAACTCCCTCACAATATGGTGGATGGTATTCAGACCGAAGAAGCTGGATGGAAGCCATTATTGCCTTAGTTGACTTTGGCTTGGAGGCTATACACAGCCATTCTGCCAAGTGTTCCATCAGAGTGGCATGGGTCTGCCTGGGCTCAGGGGAAGGGACACATGAAACTATAAACTTATGTGGTGAACAGCCAGTATGACAGGAGTGCCACTGTCTCTGGGAGCTGTCCCCCAGCTCTTGCATCTCACCTTGAACCTACCTGAGTAGGATTCTAGAACTTTCTCTGAGCCTGCCTTCCCCCTTCTCCTCAGGTGTGTTATCTTGTGCTCAGGTATTCCAAAGTAAGGACCTCTTTACTCTGTGCTGTGCTGTGGCAGCCACAAAGATCAGGCACTCAGAGATGTGGCCATCAAAGTCCAGAGCTGGATCCTCTCTGCTGTCTCCCTGTAGCACCCTGGCCCTTGTGTGTCCCTGGTGGGCAAACAGGAAGCAAGAGCGGCACAGGCCCCAAGACAATGTGATTCTTGTTGGATTGCCTCATCCCCCAGAGGGCATTGATAAACAGTGAGATAAGCCACTAATTCCTGGGTGCTGCTGCCAGAGACACAGCCTCTATTAAAATGCACCCAGTTCCTTATCACACTGTCACCAAGGACAGGCTGATGTCACCCCTCTGAGGGGGGTGGAGGGGCCCGCAAACCCTAATGGATTTGCCCTGCCTAGATAAGACAGTCTCAGCCTGCCCCTATAACACAGTAATTCATTTTACAAACAGGCTTGAGGGAAATGCTGGAGGCAAAGGGTCTGATTAGTCCCTCATGGAAGCTGTTTTCTAGGGATACAGCATCCTAGAATATTCTACACAGACAGACAGGTCATCCTAGAAAGTGGCCCAGACAAGGCATGGTAGTGCACACCTTTAATACCAACACTTGGGAGCTAGAGGTAGAAAAATCTCTGTGAGTTTGAGGTCAGCTGGTCTACAGAAAGAGTTCCAGGACAGCCAGGGCTACAGAGAAAAACTCTGTCAATAAATAAATAAATAAATAAATAAATAAATAAATAAATAAGAAAAAGAAGGCCCAGATGTCTGAGTTCAAACCCAGGGCCTGTAAGCTGTGCTGCCACAAGTGAGTCTTGGCCTCTCTGAGTCTTAAGCTATTCATCTGTGGATCTAGATGAGCCAGCACTGATGTAAGATTAATATGGGCACCAAGGAAGGGATAAGTAAATGTGACCAGCAAGGGAGTTCTAAACTGGAGTCAGGGCCCTGGGTTCAAATTCCAGCACAGGCACTCATTGGCTGTGAAGCTCAAGGTAGTTGACTGAGTCACTTTTCATGTATGTGTGGCATATACATATGTGTGTGTGTGTGTGTGTGTGTGTGTGTGTGTGTGTGTGTGTGTGTGTGTGTGAACATGTAAGCCTGAAGCTTATATTGGGAATCACCTTCAATCAGTCTTCTACCTTAGTCATTGAGGCAGGGTCTCTCAATCAAACCCAGAGCTCACCGTGTAGCTAGTCTTACTCTGGGGATCCTGTCTCCATCTTCTGAGATTGCCCCCCAGCCTTTAGGCATTTACATGGGTTTGTGGGGTCCTGAACTCTGGTGCTTACAGTTGTACGGCAATCTTGTTAACCACTAAGCCATCCACCCAGTCCCACCAACTTCCTGTTTAAAAAAGAAAAGGAAAGGAAGTTCAAACAGACTCTGACTTACTAAATTTTGACATCTTTTTTTCTTCCTTTCCCATAAGCAACATTCATTCAGTAGAAACTATTTCAGGGGCTTGGGGTGTGGCTCAGTTGGTAGAGTGCTTGTCCAGCATGCACAAGGCTCTCTGGGTTTTATCCTCAGCACAGCATGAACCCAGCATGGTGGTGCTCTCCTATCATTCCAGTGCTGGGGAGGTGGAGGCAGAAGGATCAGAAGTTTAGGATCTTCCTTGGCTACAAATCTAGTGTGAAGCCAGTATGAGCTTCATGATATCCTATCCAGAAACAAAACAAAACATCTTGAATTTGCTTTCTTCAGAACAGTGGTAGATGTGAGTGACCCTTGACTCCAAGGTCACCCAGGGACCACAGGGTAGGGTGAGGTGAGAGAATTTGACCCGAGTTTCCACTTATGATGCTTTCAGCCTGCAGTGGGCTTTCAGGAAGGGATCCCATTGGACGTTGGGGGTATCTGAATATTCCAGGAAGGGAGAATTCCCATTCTGGCCAGGCTTCAAGAACAGAATCGCTCACTCACAGTGTCACTCAGGTGGCACCTGGCCCTGTTTCCTACAGACTAACCCTGGGTCTTTTCATCTCCTGCCTACCTGCACAGCCCAACACCGGGGCCATGAGACATGATCAGAAAACAGAAACACCCTTAACACTACTGTGGGGGCATTGTTTCTGTGGACACAAATGTACTCCTCAGTAGCAGCCCAGCTTTCCACAAAACTGACCAGATCTACAAATGCATCTTCCTGGATTCACTTCCCCTTGGACCCTGCTCAATGCCTCCTTTCCCTGAATGACAGAAGCAGCAGAGCAAGGACACCAGTGTCCTTTGCCACCACTCTGGCATGCCACTTTGAAACACAGAGAAGCAGAAGCCCAAGCCTGGGGTCAATGCCTGTGAGGAGGACATAAGGCCAGTTAGTACCGGGGAGTTAAAGGCCCAGAGCTGTGCTGTGCCCATCCTCCAGCTTTTCCAAGGGGAACCCCACTACCACAAAATGATGGGAAACAGATAAACTACCAATAGACCTTCAGTCAGTCCCAGACATTGCAAAGTTCAAGTCAAGGTCCCCTTTGTTTCAAGACAGTTTAGAAGCTTTGGGCATCTTCCTCAAGCAAGAAACTGAAGCAAGTGCTGGGGAAACATTTCAGTCAAGCAGTGTGAAGACCCGGTTTCAGATCCCCAGCACCCGCATAGAGAGCTGGGTGTGGCAGCTCTGTCCCGTAGTCCCAGTGTTGGTGAGATGGGAGACAGAGACAGGTGAGTCCCCAGAAGCTTGGGGGCAGGTAGCCTGACCTATGCGGTGAAGTCCCAGGCCAATGAAAGACCCTACCTCAAAAGGTGGGACACACATAAGAAGCCAGGACTGTGTGTGTGTGGGGGGGGTGTGCATGAGTACGTGCAGGTACACACCTGCACCCCCACACAAATGCATAATACATACAACACACCACACACACAAATGCATACATGCATATAACACACAAATGAATATATACATTCATATACACAACCCCACACACAAACGCATCCATGCATGCATGTGCACACACAGAAATGCACAGGTACATGCGTACAAACACACAGATATAGACGCATGGACACACACGAAATTGAAGCAAAAACAAAAGGAGAGATATAACACTGCATTGGACAAGTCTCAGCCAGTGATATCCCTACTGAGTGGCCAGTGCTGCTCACCCAGGAGTCTCCTTCTGTTCCTGGCACTTCCTTACCAAGCTAGTCTTCCCTCTATATGGGAAGACTATATAAGCCTGTGGTTATCTCCAGAGGTGCCAAAAACAATGCCAAAATCAGTCTCAGCCAACTTGACCTTTGCTCTCAAAGTGCTCCAGGAGCTCTGTGTTGGATGGTGAAGAACCCCAGTGAATCCCCTCACACAGAAGAGACAACAATATGGTTTTTACTCAGAACCCAGCACACAGTAGGGAGTGTGAAAAATGGGTCAGAAATCAGAGTCATTCATATTCTCCCCAAAGGGAAAGGGCTCAGTCTACTCTGATGATTTTAAGTTTTGGATGGTAGGACCACAGCTTTGGCCTCTATCCCACCCTATCTCGAGGGAGCTGATCTGTCCTTGGGCAGAGCCAGGGTCACCAGAGCATCCCCTGGAAAATAAAAGGCCGCTCTGGAAACCATCAGAAAACATTAAATACTCAAACGACATTTAGAGTCATCACAATTTGGGGGCACTCGACCATTCTGTTGGGAGTTGCCATAGATAAGGGGTCTGCTCATTGAATTAGGAGGAAAAATGGAAAAACCCTGAAATTCATGGCTGAAAATATTCCATTTCTGAGCCAAGATTGTTTACTGTTAAAAGGGAGGGATGGCCTGGTTTATCCATGAACAAAGGCAATTTGCCGAGACTCTGGATACGTTGGAGTGAAAGATGAAAGGGGAGACATATTTAGACATATGAGGTCGCCAGCCGGTCCTGTAAAAATGCAGAGATTTGAGATCAGTCAGTGAGCTAACACAGATTGAGAGGTTACAGCATACAATGAATGACATCATGTGGCCAGGTCTCGACAGTAATATATGATGAGCCTGCTGATAATGCAATACCATCCCAGCTGTCGAGCTACAGAGTGAGGTGTCCACAGAAGACAGCCATGGGGCCCAGCTCCCCCATCTGCATGCTGCATACAACAGGGGTCAACTTGCTAAGGTTGAGAAGGAAACCGACCTGCGGTCGATGAGAAGCCTGCTCACGCTCTGAAACTGTAGATTTCTGCTGAGTTCATAGAGCTGCTGTCAGGCTACAAGGCTAGGGACGTCACAATCAGAGTAAAGGATGGTGAGCCGAGAACTCTGCAGACACCTACATCTTTGGAGTGGGCCCTTTATTCAGCCTTGTGAAGAAATGGGAAGGACCCCAAAATATGTCTGTGCGTGCTGGGTAGCTGTTTCTGCCCCAGTGAGGGGAGCAAAGGTGGATAGCTCATCTGAGGTGACATTTGTCAGAGCCCTCTGAACTGCACATCCCTGCACACGACATTCAAGAAAACCAACTCCTATATGAAGGTGTGGGGACAGATGTGGGACTTGTTAGAGGTGGGTGGCTGAG
Organism: Cricetulus griseus; assembly: GCF_003668045.3. Classification (NCBI taxonomy): domain Eukaryota; kingdom Metazoa; phylum Chordata; class Mammalia; order Rodentia; family Cricetidae; genus Cricetulus; species Cricetulus griseus. The sequence goes on along the minus strand of NC_048596.1, from coordinate 56,138,577 downwards.
GGACATGAAAGATTGTGTAAGCAGAATGGCAGGGAGGGGCCTCTGGATGTGGGGAAGGCCATGAGGCACCTAGCCTGGCAGACTTGGAATATGGCTCCATGGAAACTGGTACTACCTGTCCACAACAGAAGACACAGCTGGGTACCACAGCCTAATTACTTTCCAAAGACTGCCCCTGCCGATACCATAAGTATGTCCGTTAATATGTGGTTTCAATATGAGTGTGGGAATCTAGCTTCCATGTGTGATTTAGAGAGTGACCGGAGCCCACAGTAATAACATACAGAATATGTCTTCCTGGGAGAAAGAATATTTACTAGACTAAAGGTCCCAATACTGTTCTGTTCTTCACAGCATTTTATTTCAAAGTATGATCAACCAATGCATTGACTTTGCCATCCTGTCCTATTAGTTTCTTTTTTGTTTGTTTGTTTGGATTTGGTTTTGTTATTGTTGTCATTGTTGGGTGGGTTTTTTGTTGTTGTTGTTTGGTTTTTCAAGACAGGGTTTCTCTGTGTATCCCTGGATGCTCTGGAACTCAATCTGTAGGCCAGGCTGGTCTTGAACTCACAGAAATCTGTCTGCCTCTGCCTCTGCCTCTATCTCCCAGTGCTGGGATTAAAGGCATGTGCTACAACACCCAGCTCCTATTAGTTTCCTAACCACCCTTCCATCTTTGTTCTCATGAGGTCAGCATTTTGAAGAGTGATATAAAGTGTTTGACAAGTTGTTCCTCAATTTCTGTCCACTCACCCAAAATGTTTTTGACAAGGACATCACACAGGATGGCCTGACACTCCCCAGTCCCAGCTATATCCCATTAAGAACATGTGACATTGGCTAGTACCATTCACTTGGCTGGGAAGGGGTTCCCTCTGTGGAGTCACTAGGCTGGAAAGGAGTTCCTTCTGTGAAGTCACTAGACTGAGGAGGGGTTCCCACTATGGATTCACCAGACTGGGGAGGGGTTCCCACTATGGATTCACTAGACTGGGGAGGGTTCCCTCTGTGAAGTCACCTTTCTTCCCTTAGAATATGCTACATCTTTACTCCTCCAAGCTGCAGAAAATTGTTCAGTGGGTAAAGTGCTTGCTGCACAAGCATGAGGGCATGAGTTCAGATCCCAGCCCCCACATAAAAGCCAGGCATGACAGCATGTACCTACAACCCCAGTGCTGGGGGACAGAGACAGGTGTATCACTGGCCATCCAACATAGCCAAAACATGAGTTCTAGGTTCAGTGAGAGACCCTGTCTCACAAAATAAGCTGGATAATGATAGACAAAGGCACCCTACATCAACTTCTGGCCTTGACATGCACAGCCCCAATATACACAATTATACACATTCAGACACCGCAGACTCAGTGAGTAAATAAAACTTTCACTTTGCCAGGGGAGTTCACCATTGACAACTATGATTCTTGACTGACTCATTCATTACGCTGCTGGATACCAATGTGATTTTCTAACTCAGCCATTCAACATCCATTCACTGCCATCCCAGTACGCAGAAGAGCTCTCTCCCCCATAGCTTATTCGTGTACCCCATCTGTTCATGCCTCTGTGTAGGTATTATGGGATCTTGTTTTGGGAACTAGGTTCAGAGTCCCCAGCCTGGGCTATGGATATGGAACCCCTTCAAGATAACCACATGTCCTCTGACCCACCCCAAAATGGGAAGTTTTCATCTCTCACTGGTGGGCTTCAGAGACTAGGTGAGCATCTTTAAAGGACACATGACAATCACACATCTGTGTTTCATGAGGGGATAAAAGTCTGATTACTTCTCACAGGTTTCAGGGACACTCTAATCTCCCCTAAACATGAGGAAACTCTAGACCAGGGACTTGAATGGACCCCTATGCTGACCCTGTCACCGTCTCAGCTGAGGTCCAAACTTGAACATGATGGAGACATTAGCATCATTTCAGCCCCTGAAGCAGCCCCTCCTCAGTCCAGCTAGGGTTAGCTTGACTGAACAGAGGTGCACTGAGGGAGCTAGTAACTCAATGTGGCTTCCGGTATGTTCCTGAGGGTGACTCTGGGGGAGACTGGCACATGAGCTGGTGGGTGTGGAGAAGGTCTGTCCCTAGTATGGGCAGCACTATCCAGACAGAACAGTGAAGCACTGTCTCCTGGCAGGGGACTTCTTCTCCCTCCCATCTGTGGCCAAGACCTGGAGGGTTCTTGCAGAGCATGATCAGGGGACCTGGAGAAAACAGCAGATGAGAGGCTGATGGGACTCTCCCTGCTTCTGAGGAAGGGAAGAATCCAGGTCCCTGACACCAGGCCTCCTAGAATCTGGCAAGAGTGTCCTCACCCATTAACTGAGGTAATGAGGATTCAGAATCTCTGGAATGGCCACAGGGAGCTTCGTATGTCCTGGCCAAGCAGATGGCTCATAACAAAGTCAGTTTATAAGGACTGAAGTGCAAATGGATGCAACATGGATGTTCCAGGGTGCGTCAGGGGCACACACTTCACAGGGCCCACTTTCTCTCCCTTTGAACACATGCTCAGAGCAGGGCTCACATTCAAGCCTGGAGTTGCTGTCAATGGTAGGCATAGGAAGGTATGGGTAATGCTGTCTTGTCACCTGTGTCTCAATGTCTCTGTCTCACAGACTGGCACCCCACCGAGATGGCACCCAGCAGCAGAGGGTCAGAGTAAGGGTCAGGCCTTGCATCCTGCCCTGCCTGGTAGGAGAGAATTCCCACAGAGGCTGGCCCATTGCCTGCAAGCTCTTATCTGCCAAGGCAGACTTCCCTTTCACAGACATCTGCCACCTCTTGTCCCGGCTGGTCTTGGGTTTCCACTGGAGGCAAAGGCTGGAGTTGGAATAAGGGGCCAGAGCCAAAGAGGACGGCTCTGTTTGCACACGGCATGCCAGCATCGCTCCCACGGGCTCGGGTGTCTGGGTGCACAGGTGGCAGGGGGGCTCTGCCTCTGCCCTGCAGCACCTCCCCCTGCTCTGCTGCCCTCCACCCCCTTTTTTCCTCTTCCCTCTTTTTTTCTTTCTTTTCATGTGTGTGTCTACACATGTGAGGAGGGTATGCATGCTCCTGTGTGCATGCATGCCCTTGGAGGCTGGAGGTCGTTGGGTGTCTTCTTCAGTCATCTTCCACCTTTACTAACACCTGCATTTTCTTTATTATTGGTGTGTGTGTGAGAGAGAGATGGGGGTGGGGCAGCACACGACGCCTGTGAAGGTTGGAAGATGACTTTTGGGAATCACTTCTCTCCTCATACCATGGGCTCTGGGAATGAAACTCTAGTCATTAGGCTTGTTTGGCAAGCGCATTTACCTGCTGAGCCCTCTTGTCAGCCCTCTGCCTTATTTGTTGAGGATCTCACTGAGCTAGGAGCTCACTGATTTGCTTAGGCTGCCTAGCCATTGAGTCCCCAGGATCTTCCTGCCTCTCCTTCCCAGTACTGGGTCACCTTTTCACATGAGTGTTGGGGATCCAAACTCAGGTCCTTACTTTACCACTGAGCCACCTCCCCAGCCCCATTCCCCTTCTTCTTTCTTTCCCCCTCCCTCTTCTCCATCCATCTCTCTCTCCCTCCTCTTTTCCATCTCTCCCTCCCTCCACTTTTAGGTATCTGGGCATCTTGTGGATTCTAATCACTAGTAAGAACTCCCCTTGGGCTGGGCGTAATCCCAGCTCTCAGGAGGCAGAGGCAGGTGGATCTCTTTGAGTTCGAGGCCAGCCTGGTCTCCAGAGCGAGTGCCAGGATAGGCTCCAAAGCTACACAGAGAAACCCTGTCTCGTAAAACCAAAAAAAAAAAAAAAAAAAAAAAAAGAACTCCCCCTTGGTTCACAGGTAGCTCACAGTTCAAAGATCAAACAGGCAATGACATCACAGAATGTGATCTGGCTCAGGACTGTGGCGCCTATAGAGGGTCACCTACCCTAGTCAGCCTGGTCAACTTCCTAGAGGAAGTGACACACTCTTAGCTTCTTAGAAGACCCTGTGATCAGTGTTGACTACTGGACAGTAATGGACAGGCCCAGTGGGAGGGTAGGAGTAGCCCATTGTAGAGGGAACATTCAGGGAAGAGGCTGGAGAGCCCACAGGGCCAGGGCAGTGGCTGATCCTGGAGGAGGGTCAGGTTGAGCTTGTCCAGGCTCCAGCCGGTGGGTGATGTTGCCTTCTCGTCTGAGTTTCAAATATCCCTGTCTCACAGTGGTAGCATCCGGGACAAGCACATGGCTAAGGCTCAGTCACTGAGCACCTGCTGATGGGCGGGGGTGGGGGGGTATCATTTTCCAGATCATCCTGTAAAGAAAGGCCTCATGGTGACATGGCTTAGATTGCCACCCTGAAGGTGGTGAGACAATATGCTAGCAAGAACTGGGAAAAGACAAAATAAGCTTGTGGGCGGGCCAACAGACTAGTGGACAGAAGGAAGGATGGGAGGGGTGGGTGGCACTAACTCATGGTCCTCCTTCCCGATCTCAGCCAAGGGGGCTGTGAGGGTTGCCACTCACTGCAGGCGGGGTAAGAGAATGGCACAAACCATGACATGCAAGTGATGGCTGCTACAGGTGGGGGAGGGTATTTAGAAGAGGCGTCACAGAGAGTGCCATACTGGAAGACAGCAAAAATGTGGCCAGGAGCAGCCAGACTTCCCCTCTTCAGCCATTGAGGGCCCTCCTCTGAACTCTGATCCAACCCGTGAGAGAAGATTGAGAAAACACCACTGTCCACATCTCAACACCAGCTGAGATGTGGACACAGAGGCAACCAGAACCATCCTGAGCCTTCTGCAGTTCGGGATACAACGGGCCTGACAGGTGCCCTCTATCAGGAGCTGACAGCCAAGGCCTGTCATTGAAAAACAGCTTCTAACACAGAGGATAGAGACTAAAACAATGAGCAGAAAAACAGCTCTGGGGGCTTAGAGGCTTTTCAGGGAAAAAGAAAAGCCTGGGCCCCATCTCCAGCCTGGCACATACCAGGTGTGGTGGTGTGTGTTTATAATCCCAGCATTCAGAGGTGGAGAAGAAAGAAGTCATCTTTGGCTCTCTAGAGAGTGTGAGGCCAGTCTACCTACATGAGACTCTAGACTCTAAGGACATCTGCACTCACACCAAACACACATGTGCCCATGCGTGCACACACACCCTTTAAAATAAAACAAATCTTTAAAAAAAAAAAAAAGAAAGGAAGTGGCAGCACCATGCCTTTGAACACCCATAGGAGGATTTTCTCCTGTCCCAAAGCCAGAGTAAGAGCAAATGAGAGACCCTTTCTAGTTCATGAAGTCTCAGACCCATGCTGCACAGCCGTACTTCACCCAGAAGCTACTGCAGTGTGGGCTCTACCCATGCGGGACAATACCAAGACAGAGGAGCTGAGCCTGCAGCTGCAAAAGACCCTGGGAGTATAACAGCATACTCAACAAGAAGCCACTGGTCCAGGTGACAGTGTGTGACTCTACCATCCTCCTGGTGAGCTGAGGATAATAGCAGATGGGCTGCCAGTCTTTCCTTGGTTTGTTATAATCTCCATGCTGACCACACTCTAGGTCTTCTCCCTCCAGCTGCCTCTGCCCGTGGGGAGCATTCCTCCCTCCTGCTCATCAGGGGTGCACTCTGCAGGTGATTTGGCCCTCACAGCCCTGCACCTTCATTTCACCAAGAAAGCTTTGTCGATACCAGAAACTCTCTGTAGCCTTGGAGCCAAGCTCAGCATCACAGTGCAAAACACCTGGCCCCTGCTATGTCCCCACAGCTCTTTGACCCTCTGTGTCCCTTTTGCCTTGCAGTGCTCTGAAAATCCTGGCCTAGTGTTAAAAAGAGGGACCAGAACCTCCCTCACCAGGTCGCCTTTGACCTGATGCCTACTAGCTGCTCGGGACTGTGATCAACTCTGGGCCTCTCTGAGCCCCAGGGGATGAACAGTATCTGCTGAAGAACAGTTATGTAGAGTTAGCAGAAGGATACTGGCCTGAGCATTCTGGTCTTCAGAAGGTGCTGGCCTATCCGGTGGCTGTCAGCTTTGACTCTGGAACTGCCCTCACAGGTGGAAGTCCTGTCTGTGTCTAGCTTTTGCTATGGCCTGCCAAGCCCTCAAGGTCACTCTCCACAGGCCCATAACCATTAATGGTCCAGAGCTTGGTGCTGGGTGGATCACCAAAGAAACAACTAGCTGGGTGTGGTGGTGCATGCCTTTAATCCTAGCACTAGGGAGGCAGAGGCAGGAAGCCAGCCTAGTCTGCTAAGTGAGTTCCAGGATAGCCAGAGCTACATAGAGAAATCCTGTTTCAAAAAAACTGAAAAGAAACAGAACTAAAGATGGCTGGTCTCTGATGGGTGAGTTACAGCCATGCCTATAGGTGGAAACTCAGCCCACTGTGCTAGAGGTGGGAAGCCCTTATGCTTTGACATTTCCCCTACCCAGCCAGTTCTATTTGGAGGGCTGGCAGGAGCAACTGACAAAGTGGGCAAGGAAAACCCAGTCAGGCAAGAAGATTCTTAAGAAAGACCCCTGCTGATGGTGGGGCACTTACTGCCTGCCTGCCACTAAGCTCAAGCAAGCAAGACAGCCTGGCCTGGTGTGCATCACTGTAGGTATTTCAGTAACTAAAACATAGAACTAGATAGCTTGATAAACAGGCAACACAGGACTTGAGGGATGGCTCAGGGGTTAAGAAGGCTTACTGCTCTTACAGAGGACATGAGTTCAGTTCCCAGTACCAACATTGAGCAGCTCACAACTGCCTGTAACTCCAGTTCTAGGTCATCTCATGCTCTCTTCTGGCCTCTGTGGGGCACCAGCACTCATGTAGATATGCACACACACATACACAGGCAGGCACATATCAAAAATAAAACAAAAATAAGGATAGGCCTAGTGATGCATGCCTTTAATTCCCCCACTTGAGAGTCGGGAGTTGAAAAATCTTTGTGAGTTCAAGGCCACCCTAGTCTACACAGGGAGTGCAAGTCTAGCCAGAGCTACATAATGAGTCCCTATCTCAAAATAAATAAAACATATAAAGCAACCTCAGCATGAACCATGTCCCCAGAGGATTTCAGTTCCCCTGAGATTCACAAAGGTCTTAGAAATGATAAGGCAGGAACAGGCCATGGGTCCACCCATCCTCCATCTGAACCAGGCACACATGGATAAGTGCACCTAGGGGCCCCTTCCGGCCAATCCATGCCCACATGTGCTGTAAAGATTAGAACAGGCTGCCCCCACACTGGTAAGTTTCATGTGTCAACTTGCCAGAGCCACATGATGCTGGGGGACCCAGTCACATTATGGGTGTCTCTTTGAGGGAGTTGGGATGTGATTCACATTTATACTTGGAGACTTGGAGTAGAGAGTCCTCCCCCATGTATGTGTGCACACCTCACCTCATCGGCTGAAAGACTGAACAGAATCCAAAGCTCCACAGAAGCTATTTCCCCAGCAGATGGCTTTAGATGGAAAGTGCAGCCTGTGAGCCCACCCTGCAGGCTGCAGCCTCCTCCACAGAGCCTGCCAACTCCACACAGATCCAGTTGCAAGCTAGTTCTTCATCTCCTTCTCTCCTCTAGCTCTTCTGCCTCCATCTTCCTCCTCCTTCACCTCCTCACCCCTTCCCTCCCCCTCCTCTCCCACCTTCCTCTTCTACTCCTCCTTAGCAAATTCTCCCCCAAATCTGCCTCCCCTTCTTTCTCCTCTTCCTCTTTTTTCTTGGCCTCCTCCTCCCATCTTCCTCTTCCTGTCTCCTCTTCCTTCACCCTCTGTTCTCTCCTCCCCTTCCTTCCCTCTATTCTCTCATCTACACGTCCTCTGTAATGATTTCAGGTTTCTATCCTGATCTAAGGGACATCTACCCAAACGCCCTCCTTGCAACCCCGTCAGATGCCTGGCCCTTTCTCTCTTAACATTGCAGTAGCACAGGGCCCCAACATCTGCCCAGCCTCCTCATCAGCCAGTCACCCCCATGGCTCCCGGTGGTCATTCTCAGTGCAGACCTCCCCAACTCCGAAGCCCCTGATGGCTCCCTCCTGCCTGTGCACTAAAGTACAAATTCCTAGGCAAACTCCAAAGCCCTCACAATTTGAATCCAACCTGCCATGGCATTGTGCATCTCCCCCATGTCCGCCAAGTTCGCAGCATTAGGATCAGCACGTCGAAGACCAGGGGAGCGAATGAATCCGCTGGAGAGATGGTTGGCTGTGTTTCTGAGCCTCAGCTTTGGAGAGCCAAAGCCAGGGGACAGGGTGACCAGGGCTCTGCCTAGGTGACCAGCATTCTCAGGAGAGAGCTGAGATACCCTACTTGAGGCTCGTATCCTGAACAAGTCCACCAGTTTTCAGGCTCCGGGGCCTTGCTTACCCTGCATATTTGGCCAGGAGCACCAATCCTTGTGCATCTGCCTCCCTCATTGAGTAAGCTTCCCTGGCACCCTGCTGCCTTTGTACAGCCCAAGACTCCATCCATATGGCAGCCATTCCCCCACATTGATTTTTTCTCCCATTTGGTATGGAGCCACTGTGGGCAGGGACCATCCCAGCCTCCCAGTGCTGTGGGCCAAGGCTGCATAGGGGCCAGCACATGCTATTGTTTGCTAATAGGGAAAGGGTCCCCCATGGCTGCTAGCAGCAGGAGGCCCCCCAGCCCTCCCTGACACCCCAGCTGCCCGGGATCCCTAGGCAGGCGCAGCTGGCTTAAAAAGGAAGCACACAGTTTCGAAGCTCACTCCGCTTTATTTTTAGAACCTGTGACTCATCCCCAGGACCAGCTCTGGAGGCCAGGCAGGGAAGAGGCCTGCAGCCTGGGGCCCAAACAGGGCTGAGATTCCTACCAGTGCTGAGGTCAGTAACATCCACACTAGCCTTGGTGATGGCCCCTAAAACAGACCAGAGGAAACCCTGCACACCCTGCCTCTGTGCCCACAGTGGCTGCCATAGCTCCAAAGGCTCACTACTTTTTACCACCTGATTTTCTTCTCTTGTTCTGTGACTTTTTTTTTTTTCTTTTGGTTTTTCAAGACAGGGTTTCTCTGTGGCTTTGGAGGCTGTCCTGGAACTAGCTCTGTAGACCAGGATGGTCTCAAACTCACAGAGATCCACCTGTCTCTGCCTCTGGAGTGCTGGGATTAAAGGCGTGTGCCACCACCTGGCTTGTTCTGTGACTCTTATAAACAAGATCACTGGGCCAGAAAAAGGCTTCAGCAGGTAAAGGCACCTGCCACCAAGCCCAAAGACCTGAGTTCAATCCCTAGGACCTATGAGATGGAAGGAGAGAATCAACTCCAGCAAGTTGTTCTCTGAGCTACACACACACACACACACACACACACACACACACACACTAAAAATAATAAATAGGGTCTTTGCCAGGCAGTGGTGGCCCACGCCTTTAATCCCTGCTCTCAGGAGGAAAAGGCAGGTGGATCTCTATGAGTCTGAGGCCAGCCTGGTCTACAAATGGAGTTCCAGGACAGGCTCCAAAGTTAGAAAGAGAAACCCTGTCTTGAAAAAACACAAACAAGAACATGGGAGGAGGGGAGGGTGAGGGAATGGGGGGATGGATATGTAAATATGAGTAATTAAAAATAATAAAAAAAATTAAAAAGGGGGGGTCTTTGATGTTGTCTCCTCTAGCCACGGTTTGAGGCAGCTTAAGTGCCCTAAGGGTTCATGTACTTGGTTCCCAGTGTGAAAAGGCTGGCACATTGTGGGACCTTTAAGAGGAGGGGCCTAGTGGGAAAGTGTTAGGTCATTGGGAGCCCCCCTCCAATGAGAGCAACAGTTTCCCTAAGGAGCCCTGTTAGTTCCCAAGAGAAGTTGTTATCAAAGTATAAGGCTGGCCCCTCCCCTCTGGTCGGTTTCCTCTTACTATGGAGCCTCCCCCATTGTGTACTCCAGCCGTTGCCGGGCCTCCTTTATGACAATATCATCACAGCCACACAGATGCCAGCACTGTGCTCTGGGACTTCAGTAATTGTCCTCTTTTCTTCATAAAGTCCCCAGACTCAGGTATTTCATTATAATCACTGAAGGCAGACTAGGATGTTGTGTGCATATGGTTTATCTATATTAAGTTGGGTCTGCCTATTTGACTATAATCTGTTATTGTCATTTGAAATCATGTTTGCTTGCTTTTATTCCACTTTCCAAGAAAAGTCATCCAGCCAGCTATAAACAGTTTTCCTTCCCCATGTTCCCACCTCACTTCTAATATCTTCCTTTTTTTTTTTTTTTTTGCAGGAAGCACCATTCCATGAGATGGGGTCCTTCACTGGAGAGAGGGAGAGAGAGAGGGAGAGGGAGAGGGAGAGAGAGAGAGAGAGAGAGAGAGAAGAGAGAGAGAGAGAGAGAGAGAGAGAGAGAGAGAGAGAGAGAGAGAGAGCAAAACTAAACACCCGCATCTATTTGCTCGTGCCTCCCGTGTGTGGATGCAATGTGGCCAGTCCCCTCACACTCCTATAGCCATGCATCTCTACCATGATGCACTGCACCATCAAACTGTGAACCAAAATAAACCTTCCCTTCCTTAAACTTCTTTTGTTGAGCATTTTGCCACAACAAGAAAACTAAACAGAAAAATGGTACCAGGAGTGGGGTCAGTGCTGTGATAAACCTGGCATATGGTTCTTGGCCTTTTGGAACTGGATTGCAAGAGGTATGAGGGAGAAATTGGAACTTTGAGTTTTAAAAGCCCTAGAATGCTACAGCAGGACTAAATCAGCCAGGTTGGTGGGACCTCAGAAGACCAGAATGCCAAGAAAAATGCAAACACTGGTGGGTCAGCTTTGAGGTTTGAGAGGGAACAAGGACTTTATCAGGAATGGGATGAGGGGCCATTGGTCTGTTAATCTAGTTGAATTCTTCCCATGTCCTGAAAATGTATCAGGTTTAATTTAAAAAGCAATGCACTAATTAGTTTAGTGGAAGAAATCTCTAGACAGGATAGCATTAAGGCTGTGGCATGGTTACTGCTCACTGCTGTCATCCAGGTCTACAGTGAGAGAGCAACAATCAAAGCAAAAATATGGGAAAATACACAGATTGGTGAGGAAAAGATTGTAGCCACAGTTCAGGTTACAGACTAGGCAGTCTGGAAAGCAACTGTAATATGTTAAATATTATATGTATATATAAATGTAATATGTAAAATGTTAAAGAGATTAACATCATTAAAGAGAAAATGTTACACTGTAGTTGGAACTTTCTTTGAGCGGCCAACCAGCTCCCAAATAAAGATACAGAGACTTATTATTAATTATGAATGTTTGACTTTAGCTTAGGCTTGTCCCACTAGCTTTTTTAACCTATTTCTATTCATCTACATTTTGCCTTGGGGCTTTTTACCTCTTTCATTCTGCATGTGCTACTTTCCTACTTCCTCCATGTCTGGCTGTCTGGCCCCTGGCCTCTCTTTTACTTTCTTCCCCCAAGCCTAAATTTCTCCTACTTACTCTCCCTGCCTGCCTATACCTTCTCCCTTGCTTTTTATTAGACCAATTAGGTGCCTTAGGCAGACAAGGTAAAACAGCAACACATCTTTACATAATTAAACAAATGCAACACACCTTTACATAGTTAAACAAATATTCTGCAACATTACTGCAGCACCAGGACAGTGGAAAAGGTGTCCCGAGGATTAGACTCCAACCTGTGAAAATGCAAATGTGGCTGAAGAGAAAGAGACTGCACTGACGGAGAAAGCCAATGATGGTTCCCTGCTCAAAGCCCCAAGGGACTTGTTTCCCAAGAGCTGCCACACAAAGGCCATCCTAAGATAGCAGAGGGGCTTAGCAGCATCCACACGGCACTGTCTTGCAGGAATGGAAGATAGTAGATTGAAGAGGTCATAGAGTCTTGAACCAAGTTCCAGAAAGTCACTGTGCCAAGCAATGTGTAGCAAGGTTGGAGTTCCTGCAACCAGGTCCCAAGAGGCCACTGCACGAAGCTGTGAAGGTGAAGCCTGTTTTGATGGAGAGCCCAGGTTGTTGGCAATGCCAAGACTTTGGGATATCTGCTAAGGAAAGCTGCAGGTATGGAATTGAAATGGCCCAAGAGAGAGGCTGTGTGTGTGCTACAGGTGGCAGAGTGAGGACAGGGGAATTATTCAAGTCTTTGGAGCCGGCATGATTCCAATATGAGCTCTAATTTTTAGACATGAAGCTGCAGGATTTTTTTGTTTGCCCCAATGTGCTTCAGTGTTGCTAGTATAGCTTTTGTTTGACCTCCCTTCTATTCCTCAATCCTTCCCTTTTAGGGTAGGAATGTTCACTTTGTGTCATTGTGTTTTAGAAGTGTGTAACTTGGTTTGGGACATTAGAGAGCTCAGAATGAAGAGACTTGGTACTTCAACTTTGCCATGTTGAACTGTTAAAGATCATCTGTTAAGGAAGGTGGGACATTTGAAGTTGGACTATTGCATTTTGCATAATGAGATGCTTATGTACCCCATGGAGACAGTGGGGTAGAGGTATGGTTTAAAGTGATACATTTGAGAATCAAGCTGATAAGGAGTAGACTTAAGATAACTGATTGTAAACTTGAGAGAACCAAGAATCACTATGGAAACAAACCTGGCCATGTCTGTGAAGGCATGTCTAGATCAGGTTAACTGGAGTGGAAATGTGGGCAGCACCATTCCATAGGCAGGGCTCTGGATCTTTTTTTTTTTTTTTTTGAGACAGAGTTTCTTTATATAGCCGTTGCTGTCCTGGAACTCGATATGATGACCAGGCTGTCTTTGAACTCACACAGATCTGCCTGCATCTGTCTCCCAAGCACTAGGATTAAAGGGATAGGCCATTATGCCCCACTCCTGGATTTTATTAAAAGAAGAAAGTAAGCTGAGCTCAGGGCCAACATTAATGCCAGCTTCACACTCCTCTCTTCAGACACAATGAAGCAGCTGCCACAGCTTACTTGCCCTGGTGGACTGCACCCTCAGAACACCTACCTTCCTCCCTCCCTCCCTCCCTCCCCCTCTCTCTCTACCTTCCTCTCTTCCTCCCTTCCTGAAGTTGCTTTTGTCAGATATTTTGCCCAGCAATGAGATAAGGGATCCAGGCAGTGTCCTGGCCTCCTACCCTTTTCTGTGACTCCAGCAGTTCTGCTGGTATGATTTGCAGCATGTTTTCTTCTTTACTTTTCTCCTTCAAAGAGCCAGCATTTCAGGGTTAGTGAGATGACTCAGGGTAAGGGTGCTTGCAGCCAGACTTCACAATCTAAGTTCAAATCCCAGGACCTACATGATGGAAGAAGATAATTGACTCCCACAAGTTGTTCTCCGATGACACACACACACACACACACACACACACACACACACACAGAGAGAGAGAGAGAGAGAGAGAGAGAGAGAGAGAGAGAGAGAGATTTTTTATGTTTGTTTGTTTGTTTTGAAAGAGTATTACTATGTAGCCCTGGCTAGCCTGGACCTCACTATGTAGACCAGACTGGCCTCATACTGATAGAGAGTCACCTGCCTCTGTCTCCAAAATTCTAGAATTAAAAGTACATACCATTCCCCTTCTCATTTTTTGTTTTGTTTTGTTTTTTCTAGACAGGGCTTCTCTATATAACAGCTCCAGCTGTCCTGGAACTAGCTCTGTAGACCAGGCTAGTCTCAAACTCGCAGAGATCTGTCTGCCTCTGCCTCCCACGTGCAGGAATCAAAGGTGTGCGGCACCACCATCTGGCTCAATTTTTTTTTTTAATCTGGTATTTGGGTACAATTGTTCATTCAACCACATTTTTTTTTTGGGGAGACACTCCTCTCTCTATGAAGACCAGGCCACAGAGACTCACGTACCTTTCCTTCTCAAGTGCTGCAGTTAAAAGGAATGTGTCACTATGCCCAGATCAACCACTTTTTAATGTATTATTTATTTATTTTTACTTTTGAGGCAGGGTCACACTATGTAGCCCCGGTTGGAACTCACCATGTAGACCAGGCTGGCCTCAAACTCACATCAGCCTTCTTGCCTCTGCTTCCTGAGAGCTGATATCACAGGCATGTACCACCACCCTGGCTCTTCATTCCTTCCTGTATGTGAACATAAGCTTGGAAGGCTATGACTTCTCCTTCACAAACTGCATTGGCTGCCTCTCATGGGACACTGTCACCTGAAAGCCTTTTCTGGGAATGCTCCTCTCTGTGTTCCTGTGACATACTGCACACTAGCCCCAACCACTGTCATCACACTGTGAGGGTCCATAGTATATATTTTATTAGTAAGTTGTGCATTGTTCGAGCTCATTGAAAAGTCTCCCCATTTCAGAGCCATATTTGTCTTAGAGTGTCCTCCAAGTTCTGAGCCCCACCAACTCTGTGACCTGGAGAGACACAAACAGCAAAATAACCCCAAAGTAAAGACTGTGAGCCCCTGAGAGGAGGTGGAAGGCAGACATTCCCAAGAGAACAGCTGGAAGGTGTCTGTGGTAGTTTGAATGTAATTGGCCCCCTAAGCTCCTAAGGAGTGGTACTATTGGGAGGTGTGGCTTTGTTGGAGTAGGTATAGCCTTGTTGGAGGAAGTGTGTCACTGTGGGAGTGGGCTTTGAGTTCTCCTATGCTCAAGCCATGCCCAGTTTTGCAGACCACTTCCTGTTGCCTGTGGGTCAAGACGTAAGTAAGTAACCTCAGTTTCTTCTCCAGACCATGTCTGCTTGCATGCCACCGAGTCCCACCATGATGAAAATGTACTGAACTGCTGAACTGTAAGCTACCCAATTAAATGTTTTCCTTTATAAGAGTTGCCATGGTTTCTCTTCACAGCAATAGAAACTCTAACGAAGACAGCAGCATTCCAGAGAGACCAGCTGGAAGGTGGCCATTCCCAACAGAAGTTACTGTTGGTTATCCCACAATGCAAATGCCCTGTGGTGGGAAGGAGACTTGGAAGTTCAGCCATGGAAGAAAGCTCCATCCTGACCTCCAGCTGATGCCTCAACTTCCCTAGTCGGTTTCTATTGGATGATGTAAGAATCCAATTTCATGACTTCCTCTATCTGTGGCTATTTGTCCGTTTACTGGAAGCCTCACCTAAGGGGACACGTACCGTTCTAGGGCTCTCCATAGGGAACTCCAGCAGGCTGCCTTGATGGGACTTCCCCAGCAGTGCCTGATTTGACATTTGCCCCCATGCCTCCCTCCCTCCCTCCCTGTCTTAAAAAATTCATTCAAAACAGAAACTACGGCTACCATAGACCATTCTCCAAACATAACAGTCCATTACAAACAGATATACAAATTGCAAACATCCTGCTAATTTTTTTGATAATTGCACAAAAACTCACTAAAGGAAGCAGGACAATTAACTTTTATATTTTATTTCAATGTGTCCCAAACTGCCATCATTTTCCTGCAAGCCCATATAAAGCCATTTCTGATGTGCTATGACAGCCTTTGAGGTCACACTCACTGTTCATCAAAATTTGCACTGGTCATATTTTTAGTAGTCCATGGCTACATGCACCTACAAGGACTACTCTCTGTTTCCAGAGCTTTCTGTCCACTGTCTGTGACTCCCAGACCCAAGCCAGCTGTGGGTCAGTGCTGTGCTGAGCTCACATCACAGACGTGGAGACTCCTGGGCTGGGCATGCTTGGCGACTGACTCCATCCATCATCTGTTAGTCAGCTCAAGCCACCACAAGTGGGAGACGTAAGCTGCACGATGCATGCTGCGTTACCTCACCTGCTGGAGGCCAGAAGTCCAACAGTGGAAGTGTCACAGGGCTGGTTTCTCCTGAGACCTCTCTCCTTGGCTTGCAGACAGCGTCTGACACAGGCTGTGTCCTGTCTCTCTTCTTTCTCTGAGGACACCAGTGTCTTGGGGTTAGGGACCATGTGACCTTATTTACCTTCATCACTTCATTCAAGATCCTGACTCCAAATTCAGGTGCTGAGCATACAAGGGATGAGGATCCCAACACACAGATTCCTAGAAATACTGTATGTCCAGTAACAAAAGCCCCCCACAGACCCACTGCCATTTCCAATCACTCACTGTCCTCTGTGTGGCTACTGCCTCTATCAGGGACTGCCAGCCATGAGCAGAGGGGCACATCTGTTCCATCTGGGAACTTTCTTACCGGGACTTTTTTTGGGGGAGGCAGGTTTTGTTTGGGTTTTTTGTTTTGCTTTGTTTTTCATTTTGAGACGAGGTCTTATATAGCCAAGGCTAGCCTGAACTCACTATGTAGCTGAGGAGGACCCTGAACTTCTGATCTTCCTGCCTTTCCCTCACAAGCATGTGCCCCAGATCACTGAGATATTTTTGAGGAGCCCCAAGAAACCCAGGAAAGGTGCCTGCTTTTGATGTGTCTGCCATCAGAAAAAGACAAAGCCTGTGTCCAAGGGGGCCACAAAGATACCCAAGTACTCAAACCAGCCCCCCCAAAGCCCATAACTGTACAGTCTCTTTGTACATGGAAGTCATGTAAAGTCCCTGGAGTAGCTGCAGTCTTCTTGTAGCCATGAAGCCCTAAACCTGTGCCAAAGAAGGCAAAACAGAAGTCAGTCCCTGCCAAATTGCAGAACTACCACACTGCAGCCTGGAACGCCAAGCACAGACATCTTGCTACATGGTCTGGCTCAAGGAGAAAACAGAGGATCACTGACTAAATGCCAGTGAACTGGGGAGACCCATAAAGTCGGCAGATCCCCATCTCCTGCTGTCCCTTCACAGTGTTGGGTCTCTCATATGGTGTGTGTGAGGGGTGCATGTATTTGCATGTATTAGCATGTGTGGGAACTGTGCACTGTCCTATCCAATGCCACCTGGGCTTCCCAGGGTGAGTTTTAAGACTACCACAGTCCTGTGAAAACTTACATAACCAACCCCATAGGTTCATTCTGTGACAAACCAAAGTGGAGAACTGAGGACCCAACATGTAAGGAATTGTCTCGGGGCCAAGGAGGAATGGGCTTGAATTCCATCTCTTAAGGCCATCTCCAGACACGTCCCTGAGTTCTGCTCTGGGAAACTGAGGCAGCTCTCCGCCTGACCAGTCGGTCAGGACAGTAGATGCCCCCTTTGGGAGTAATGGTTATGACTGTCCCCATAACCACCACACACAACCCTGGCTCACCCCAGTCTCTTAAAAGAATTATCGAAAGGGAAAGGCTAGAAAATTTCCTGGGCCATACACTGCCACAGGGGTCCAGAACCTGGTGATGACTGCTGTGACAGCCCATGTCGGCAGACACCCTCCAATGGGGACAGTCCTAACTAGTCCAAGCAGGTTCTGAACCTGTCTTTTCTTCTGCCTTCTGGTTTTGCACAGTGTGTAGGACATAAGGATTGTATACTTGCCTGGCTGGTAAGGGGCTAGGGAGGTTAACCCAAGCTAGAGGACTCCTGGGGGCAGCCGTGGAGAGGCAATGCGGGTTGGGGGTGTAAAGGTATATACCGCATGGCAGTGTCTGTGGCACCCAATGGACAGGTGGGTGGCCCACCCACAGTGGGAGGATGTAGTCACAGTACAAAGCCTCCTGAGTTGGCCTCCACTGGCCTCCTCGCTCACTCTTCCTTGGGTTTGCCAGGACGAGGCCTGGCCAGCCTGTAGTCCATATAGGTTCCCAAACAGGACCACAGGATGAAGCGCACCAGGAGGATGACAACCAGGAGCACCATGAGTGGGTCAGGGCCAGCACCGTCCCCAAGCCAGGAGACCATGCTGAGGCCGCCCGGAGGCCACCACACAGGGTGGAGCAGCAGCAGCCGCTCTGGGGCCTTAGCTCAGTTCTGCCTGCCTGCCGGTGGCCCCTTCTGAGGGACAGACAGACCCGCGCAGTCCACAACCAGCCCTTCCCACCGCACAGGGCCTCCCTGCCTGTGAGGGGACAGTTGGGGCTACAGGCGGCCTCCTTGGTCAAGAGGCCCGTGCACCATTCATGGGGAGCTAAGCACTCCGTGCACCGACAATGGCAGCATTGTCCCGAGGCCCTGGCGGCGGGAGGCCTGCGGGAGCCCGCCTCCCGCGCTGTCCCCGCGGCCCCTGCCCGCCAGGCTGACGTAATCCCCAAACATCTCCGGCGGCGGCAGCTGCAGGGCGAAGCGGCCGCCTCCTCCGGGCCTTTCCGGCTGCCGCAGACAATCGGGCTCTTTCTCTCCCCAATTAGCTATCACTTCTGGAGGCCGGCGCGGTCCGAGGCTGGGCAGGCTGTGCAGCAGCAGCAGCAGCAGCAACAGGCCCGCACCGAGCGGGGCCCACGAGGCTTGCAGGGAGGCCCGGCCCAGCAGGGAGGGCGGCAGGGAGACTGTGCTATTGAAAAGAGAAGAGAGGCACAGAGAGGGGGAACAGTCGGCTGGAGCCCAGAGGTGACCCCAGACATGGCTCAATTAGCACACAGGCTGTGCGCAGAGTCCTCAAGGCCGCCCCAGCCTGTGGCGGCATGGGGGTGGTCAACACAGACCGCCCCAGAAAGGGTCTGGAACCTGAGAAGGAGGGGTGATCTGCCCCCTCCAGGGCAGCCACTGGATGTGGGCTGAACACCATCTACTCCAGCCCCAAAAGAGGTTTATGAGAAGGAACCCTTACAGCCCCCACCCACCCCACCCCCAACTGCCCACACAAGGCTGCTGCTGATTAGCCAGAGACTCACTGAGTGATGAAGACGCTTGCTCCCTTAGACCTCAGGCTCCTTGCTGGGAAATGAGGTCAGGGTCCCCTGATCTGAAAGACAAAGAGAGTGTGCTTAAATGGACCAGGCACCTCTGAGCAGATGCCCTGGGGACACACCTCCAGAATTTTCCAGAAAAACAGTACCTGTCCAGTTATGCCTGTCTGCCATATACATGTGCTTATACATACATGTGTATCCCCCACACACACACACACACACACGGGCCCTGTCCCCCTGCCATGGTCTATTCTGTCCCTCACAGGCAAGGTGGGAGACCCTCCTTGGGTGAGAAACAGCTGGTTTCCTGTCTCCTACCCCTAATACCAGCCAGTGTCCCTCAAAGCAGGGACTCACCTGCAGCTGGGGGCATTGTGGGAGGAATGAGGATGAGAGTGTTGGGTCACAGGGTACTGTACTTCCAACCCAAGTTATCTCGCCTAAGAACCAATCCAACAAGTCATGAGAGATGCAAGGGGGCCCTTCCACATTGAGAGTTTCGGTAGCCCATGCCTGTAGTCCATCACTTCTCACTGAACTCTTTCCTCTGTGGCAACATGAGTATTCACTCAGTACAGCCTTTCTATAAGGTTCCAAATAATGACAAACGCAAAGGATTGTCAGGCAGCACACCTTAGGGTGTGAATTAGAGAATGAGGATGGTGACAATTTGTGGGTTTCACAACACTAACCTGAAGTGTATCAGATGCACCTAAGTTACCTGTGTCCACCCTTCACCTCTTAACCGGCAGCTGGTGCATCCCTGGACTGACTGAGGTTACCTGCCATTCTGCAGTTCATGATATGTCTTGCCAGGCCACCTAACCTAGCACTCTCAGGACAACACTCTTCGAACAAGTTCTGGGTTTATTTTTCTCACTCCAAATGTAAATGAGGACCTAGAAATTTGGAGCCAGGCCCAAGCAGAAATCACACCAAGCACTCAAGGGTTTCTGGAAGTTCCTGCTCACTTACTAAAGAAACCCAAGTGAATCTGGGGTGAGGATCCCCAGATGGACACCACCATGCTCTTTAGAAGGGAGGAAGCCAAGTTTCACTCACCTGAGAGGCCACATCTTCAGGTAAGGCTGGCTTTCTTGGAAACCGGAGCTGTCTGCCCTGAGCATGGCCACCAGCTCGGGGCCCATCAAGACTGGTGGAGCCAAGGTGGCCTTGAACAAAACTCTGTGTTTGTCAAGTACACCATCAGATAGGCAAAGTCAATATTGTCCCAAGGCACATGGTATCTAGACACAGGAGACTCTGGGGTCAAGGAGGCCTGACCCTTCCTGCTCATATGGCTCTGGGAATTAGCAAGCACAAGGTCTGAGTGTCCTTCAAGGGAGGATATGTGTGGCCCTCCTCCCCTGAACAGCACCAAGCTGGTCCTAAGAGAGGAGGCTGGTGTGGGTGCTGGGCCAAGGTTGGAGGGGGCACAGGAAAAAAAACAAGAAGTCCATGGAGACAGCACAGACACAGCTCCTCATCCTAGAGGACACCAGGGTGCTCCCCACTGGCGGAAGGGACTCTATGAGTCACCTACACTGTAAGCAATAATGAGCATGGTCTGTGCTCTTTCTGGCCCTTTAAGTCGCCCCCCCCCCCCAATTACTAGAGTTAAGGAGCTGTTTCCTGGGCAGACATTTATCAAACTTTGACCATACAATGACTAACTAAAGAGTATACAGCTACTATAACATCCCCAAATTGAGAAAATGGGCCTGTACCCAAAGTCAATCCTCTCCTATGGCTTCCCCCATCCCTACCTTTCTGCTTCCTGGATTTCTTACCTTCCTCTTAGATTATCACATCCTGAACCACCTGCTATAGGACACAGCCCAAGACAAATGACAAACCCAGATACACAAATAGTATCTGCTATGATATTCAGAGTTCAGTCATGGAGGCTCTTGTCCCTTGTCACAGAGGTCAGATTAGGAGACTCTTGTTACCTTCAAGTCTAGAAGGATGACCCATGGTGCTTTCCTACACCTATGTTCAAGCATTAAAGTGACAAGGGACAGGTTTCTTGTTCACTGTTCCCTGGTGTTTGTCAGGTAAAAACCCAGGCTGGTGGGGAAGGGCTGGGGTAAAAAGCTGGCTGGGGGCGGGGGGGGGGGGGGTTCCAGCTCTTTCCAGCAGAAGCCTGGTCCCCACTGGAGGCCTGTTGTTCCTACTGATGACAGTGTTGGGAATGAGCACAAAGACCCACTCAAGCCTCTGCTCAGAACCGTCAGCAAGCAGATCTGTGTTCATTCAAAAAGTACACAGCCACAACTCCTGGCAGCTGCATCACTGGGGAGGCCCACCCAGACATCATTAAGGTCCCACTGACTCTCTGGGCTTGACCTGTGACTGGGGGCATAGTCAAGGCCCACACCTGCTTCTGATTGGTTTATATGGCTTTGGGGGATGGGTCGTGTAGATGTGTGTGTGCCAGTGCACATCAGAAGTCAGCCTTGGGTGTTGTTCCTCAGATACCAGCCACTTTTGCATTTCTTTTTTTTTTTTTTTTTTTCACCTGGAACTCAAATAGGCTGAGCTGGCTAGCAAGTCTGGTGATCTGCTTGTCTCCACCTCTCCAGTGCTGGGGTCACAAGAGTATGTCACCATACTTGGCATTTCTGCTCAGGTTCTAGGGATGGAACTTGAGTCCTCACGCTTGTGTGGCCATCTCCTTACTAACCAACCAAACTCTCCCCAGCCCAGCACTACTTTTCCTTTTCCTCCTGGCACTCACAACCTCTGAACTATATGTTTCTTTTGTTTGTTTGTTTGTTTTGGTTTTTTTGAAACAGGGTTTCTCTGTGTAGCTTTGGAGCCTGTCCTGGAACTTGATCTGCAGACCATACTGGCCTCGAACTCACAGAGATCCACCTGCCTCTGCCTCCAGAATGCTGGGATTAAAGATGTGTGCCACCACTGCCCAGCTTGAACTATATGTTTCTATATCAGGAGCTCTCACTGGTCCCCTGGTGTCACTTGCGCTGAATAAGATAGAAGAGGGACAGAAGATGATCCTTGACATAAATGTTAGGTTTACACACACACACACACACACACACACACACACACACACACACACACACCACATACACACACACACACACACACACACACCACATACACACATGAAAGTGGAGTCAGGAACAGATATGGTAGCAGTGCACACTATAAAGGCAGCAGCAGGGGGGGGCTGAGGTAGGAGAATCAGGAGTTCAAGACCAGCCTAGGCTACCTAGTAAGTTGGCAGCCTGGGATACATGAGACTATCTTGAAAAGAAAGAAAAAAGAAAAAACCCAGCCCCTGAAATCAACAGAACGTGCTTTTCAAAGAGGATTGCCCCTCAATGCTTGAGACCCCCAGACAGGCGAAAATAAATCTTTCTTCCTGCACCACAAAGGCAGATTAACACCACTGCGGCTGGCGGGACAAGTGGGGAGGTGGAGGGCTGGGTCAGCGAGGGACTTGTGTCCCGAGGAGGGGCAGCCCTCTGAAAAGGCCGCTGCAGGCAGAGCCTGAGGAGGCTGTCTTGCAGCCAGTGAAAGCCAGTGTGTAACTCTGCCTGGTGATCAAACAGCCTGCAGGCCGCTGTCAGCCCAGAATGAAATTCCAAATAAATTAGCCATGTCCCAGAAGCCAGCACAACACCGGATTAAGGCGTGCAAAGGAGCGTAATTTATTCAGCCTCTCTTGTCAGAATTCCTAACAGCCTCCCTTGGTATTTCTGTCTCAACTGACAGTCCCAGGGTGGGAAGGAACAGTGAGCCACACGTGGAACTCCACACCAGAGGTGCTAATGGAACACTTGTACCTAAATGTAGAAGTCACATTTTTAGGGACATCGCTAAGGGGAGGCAAACTATTGGAAAGTCTAGGGAAATGTGTGGCTCTCTCATGCCATAGGCTCAGGGCAGCAGGAGGAGTCCAACCACTCTTCAGGGTTAGGAGGGAGCCCCCTCACTCCCCCCAACACTGGGCTACCTGCCTGCACCCTGAGAGGCAGTAAGGAAGTGAGAAGGGGCCTATGGCCCCAAGCAAGTGCTAGCGGTCCAGGATGGGACTCATTAACACACTCAACCCTAAAACAATACCTGTTTTTATCAATGAACCCAGCCCAGCTTCCACATGCATGCAAGGAAGCCTTCAAAGAGGGGGCAGAGTGGTTTGAGCCTCCCGAGAAGGTGCCTTTGAAGGCGCAGGGCCTCCTTGGTCCCCTCCCTCCCTTCTCCCTCCTCCTCCTCCTTTGAAGGCTCCAGGCTTTTTCCCACTCTTCTAGCTCCTGCCCCCCCCCCCCCCCCCCAGCTTCTTCCCTCCCTCTTGTCCCTTCCTCCTTGTTAACTCCTCTGGTATATACCTGCTTTGCCCAAAGGCCTCAGGGAGGGTGAAGGGCCCTTTCTGTGTCCCCACAGGGGTGGCAGAGGAGGAGGAATCATGATTGCTCTGCAAAAGACAAAACCAAGAATCCAAAAAGAAGAAATTGACCATTGAGATGAATCATCAGGTCATTGTCGCCGAAAGACCTCAGATATAAGAGTTTTAGAAACATTTAGATGAGGAGAGAGGGAGGGGGAGACTCTTGTCACTGCCTCAGCAGCATCCTCATCTCAGCTACCCTAAGGGACTTCAGTGTCTCCATTGCCAGGGGTAGGTGACGGTGCTCGCTTAGTAAGAACAGGAGGTCACTCTGACGATGACTGTGGAAGATGAGCTAGAGCCACACCAGGAAGCTGCTCTAGCCTCTCTCTGAGACTACACTGCCTCTGAGGCATGGTGTCTGTGCCTCAGCTCTCAGCACTGGTGCTGGCTGACCCCAAAGCTACTCAGCCTGTTTCTGCCTAAGGATAAGACCAACAGC
This sequence comes from Cricetulus griseus, assembly GCF_003668045.3. NCBI lineage: Eukaryota > Metazoa > Chordata > Mammalia > Rodentia > Cricetidae > Cricetulus > Cricetulus griseus. The sequence continues at coordinate 56,115,119 of NC_048596.1, read as the reverse complement.
ACATGCTGCCATCCTGACTGCCTTATTCCAACTCCTGGGTCAGACCAGAAAGGCCAGCAGCCTCTGGACAAGTCTCCTACTCAGGTGCCAGGCCTGGCTCATCAGCTGAGGGCTAGGGCTTCAATGGGTCTGTGAAGGCTAAGAAAGAGGGTCAGTAGAGGATTTGAGCTATCCCACACCAGCCTATATTCACACGCACTTGCAAACACACATGTACACTTACGCACACACATGCAGAACAGGCAGACCTCACACACTCGTATGACTTAGCTAGCCTGACTGACACACATCCTGCTGGAGGTCAATACAGAAGGCTCAGAATGGACACTGCCACCAAAATAAACATGCTGGTCCCATGTGCTTGCCTGTATAGAGTATAAGCCTGAGTACACAGCCTTCAAGACAGCACCCTTAAATGCCATATGTTAAGGCTAGGATTCAGTGGATAAAAATGCTTGCTGTACAAAAACAAGCACCCATCCATCTCCAGCACCCATGTGAAAGCCAGGTACAGTGGCATGTAGGAGGATTCCCAGGGTTCAGTGGCCAACCAGTCTACCTGAAACAGTGAGCTCCAGACCAGGAAGAGTTCCTGTCTCAAAAAACAAGGTGGAGCTGGTTGTGGTGGTGCACACCTTTAATCCCAGAACTTGGGAAGCAAAGGCAGGTGGATCTTTGTGCGTTTGAGACTAGCCTGGTCCACATAGTGAGTTCCAGGCTAGCCAAAACTGTATATGGTGAGACCCTGCCTCAAATAAAACAAACAAACTAAACTTAAAAAAAAAATAGGTGAAGAGTGATTGAGGAAGACACCCCTGGCCCCATGCTCACACACAGCGTGCAGGCATATTAATGCACACATAAATACAGCACACACAGGTACATAGTGCACACTGCACACGCATGTACACAAACAGCACACACATGCACACATGTGCATACAAGCACACACATATACATACATGCCCACACACATAGCACACACACATATACACATGTGTGCACACACACACTACATATGCACACATATGCCATATGTCATTCTCAGTTCCCAGAACTAAGAGTCAGAGGTAGGAAAATGGCCCCTGTGGTGGAGATCCCCGGAGCATCTGAGGGCTGTGCCTGCTGCATCTCCAGAGCTAGTGGGAGGCGCTGGAGGTGTCCTGAGCACTGGGCTGGTTGGGGCAGGGTCTCTTCTCTTTAGAAGATGTGCTGGATGAGTACCAAAGAGGCAGAGACTCGGGGGCCTGAGCAGAGCAGGCAGTGAGACATAAGGGAGAGCTCTACTCCCACTGAGTTTCCTTCTGTGCAGTCACCACCCTGCTCTCTAACCAACCTCTCCCAGAATGGGCTCTGACAGTTGAAGCCTCCAGAGCTGCCCAAAAGCCAAGGGCTTCCAGTTCCCATCCCCTTCTCTCCCCCAGGATAGAAGTCTGTACCCAGGCTAGTCCCTGGTCACTGTGATTGGCCAGCTACACCAAGCCCTGTCCCCAGTAGGTCATCATCTTTTTAACAAGCCACCTGGTAAGGTGGTTTTTATGTTTTGCCTTTTTTTTTTTTTCCTTTCTAAACAGTTCTAATGTAACCCAGGCTAGCTTCAAATTCTTTATGTAGCTAAAGATGACCTTGAACTCCTGACTCTCCCAACTCTACTTTCTGAATATTGGAATTAAAGGTGTGTACCACCATCCCAGTTTATACAGTCCTGGGATTTGAAGCCCAGGTCTTTTTGTATTCCAGGCACGCACTCTACAAACTGAGTTCTATCTTGAGCCCACATTGGGGCTGATTGTAGTTGAGCAGGTCCCCAAGTCTCTAGGCACAGCACACTATCCCCTGTTCTAGACCCAACCAATCAGGGGTGGTACACAGAGCACAAAACAGCAAATCCAGATGACAGTAGACATGTGTCTGGTTCTGCCAGGTGGGGGATTCCAGGTTCCTTTATCTGTCCTACAGACATTTAAGGAACAACTACTGTGTACCACCCACCACACACAGGAATTCTTAAGCTTCCAAAGTCCCCAAGGAGGTATGACACATGCTCCCAGTACTTTGAGGCACCTTATCAGATCAGATATTGTCACTGGTCAGGCAACCTGAATTCTCTGAGGCCCACCTCCTATGCTCTTCTGGGAATGTGAGAGAGGAGACAGGAAATGTGATGGACCCTTGACAGGAAGGACACAGTAGGCAGGAGGACCTAGGAGCCCTCTCAAATTGCCGTGTGGCCACAAGAGCCTCACAGATATAAAAGGACTATGGTACACACTCTGGATGAAGGGGTCACAGAGACCTCAGAGTCATAGTTGGAGTCCCATTCCATTCCATTGAGCTGGTCAGCCTTGTCGACTCCCTCTAGGGACAAAGTCTCATAAACTCAAAATCTCACAGCATCATTGGTACAGGTATCCCAGGGGAACATGGAGGCCACAGAGAAGTCTCATCTAGAAACCTCAGCTTCCAAAGGCAAGGCAGAACTCGGTGGTGGGGTTACTGTCCAGTTCTAGGAGCAAATAGATTACGGAGAAGTATCTCTTGTCCCAGAGAGGCCCAAGGGTCACCCTATACTGGTGTAGGCAGCTAGGTGGCGGCAGCCATCGGTTGAAGTAAAGCCCTTCTCCCTGAAGCTGCTTGCCCCAAGTATTTTGTCATAGCAATGAAAAAAAATGTGACCAATACCAGAATGAATGAGACAGAAACCACAGGCAAGTCCACACAGACCTGGCATGAACATCCATGGTGGCTTAGTCACAGCTGCTCATCTGGATACAACTTGGTTGTCAGTTATGTGGGAGATAAGAAATCGAGTTCCAGTCTATTCCTATTCTGACAGCCTGGAACAGGTACACAGCTCATGTGATATTGAGCAATAGGCAAGCCACAGGTACACGGGCTGCAGGCATAGACAGTAAACACTTGGTGGAAGGCGACAGGAGCCAAGTACAAGGCTACCTCTGCAGGGGACATTGATAGAATGTTCTAGAACAGGTGGAGCCATAGGCACAGGACACAGGCCTTGCTATGGTCAGAGCTTGGTAGCAAAGGGGTGGAGTGAGGGGACTTGTGTGACAAGCTGCCCTGTGGGCAGGTGAGCCATTGAAATCTGTATATAAAGGCATCAAACAATGAAAAAATAAATGTAACTTTCCCTTATGCTAACTAAAGCTCAGAATGTCTACACCCAAAAAGCCACACCCTTGTCACTGACTTGAAGGTTAGGGTCAGAAAGAGCACGGTTCTTGAACTTGGGCTAAGATGCTGGTGAGCTGTAGCCTCTAGGGTCATGTTCCTGACTAGTCTTGCCCTTGCTACACTGGATGAGGAAGCTAAGGCTCCAAGGAGCCCTGTAACCCAGTGTCACCCAGCGAGGCTTCCTCTCTAGCCCATTTCAGTTTCTACCCCCAAGCCCCTAAGGCTGTCCTCAGACACTGAACCCTTCACCTGTGTTCAGAAGGAAGGGACAAATTGGGGACTTTGCTCACAGAGGGGTTTTGAGAGACCAGAGTTCTTTACTGACCTATCCTCAGGAAGATCTGAGGATCTGTCCCCAGCCTCCTCTGGCCCAAGGTCTCCAAGAAACTCTAAAACTGCCCACAGAGTCAAACATTTCTCCCAGGGAGCCCTCTGGGCCCACTTGTGAGGAAATAGGATAGGTCTCCCCTTCTCTGTGGGGAAACCGAGGCAGAGAGAGCCAGAAGAGATGTCTAGGGTCTGGAGGGATCCTGATCCAAGCAGGGACACTACTCCCCAGCTGGAGAAGCCTAAGCATTTACAAGAGGGACTGCAGATGACTGTAGGAGGCACATGAAGTGCCCATCACTTCTTTGGACTGGCTGAAGGACCTCCATATTCCAGGCTGATTCTGCCTGACAAGTCTGGCATAAAGAAAAACAAGAGCTCAGAGCTTTCTGGGAATATGTTCTGTCCCAGGGAATCACAGGCTCCACCTAGAGGCAGGAATGCGGGGCCCCAGCAGGGAGGAAAACAGCTTGCTCCTTCCTGGCTACACCACATGCCACCCACTATCCCTGCCTCTGGGCCTCAGTTTCCTCCTCCTGAAAGGAGGGTCACCATATCTGTACCCAGTCTTTGCCAGTGGCTGAATGTGGGTAACACATAGGAAGTGCTAGCATATAGGCCCAGGTGCTCCCCAGGCAGTGTTTGCATGTGTTCCTGGGAACATGTGTCAGTCCCCTCTTGGTGGCCCTGAGATAGTAGGATAGGTGATCTATGCTGAGACTCTGTGACCCATAGAGAGGTCCCTGCCTGAGAACCTTTCCAGTCACCCACACCCACGCAGAACAAACCTTAGCCCTACTGCTTGCTGGGTTCTCACGGTGCCTTGTCAGACGACCAGGAGGGAAAGAACAGCCTCCAGGGGCTCTGCCAAGGATGACTCCCATGCTGAGAAGACCCTGAGTACAAAAACCAATAGGAGGACCTTGATCTGGAAGGAGTCCTGGAGGATGATGGCCACCCAGACCCACCACCCCGGTGCAGGGAGGGCTCTTTTGATACATCCATGGAAAACTACAGAAAGCAGGAGTACCCACCCTCCTTTTTGCAATGTCCCTGCTCCCCTGGTGCTGTGACACACAGAGAACAGTCAGCAAGTGCTGATGGATGACTGACAGACACATGGAGACAGAGATGAGGAATTCTAAGTCCTTGACCATTCCCTGACCCCAAAAGCCCTGTTCTGAGCTACATGTCCTAGGGGACATAGGAACAAGGAACATTTTAACCCAAATCATGGCACCCTCTAAAGCAGAAACTGGGGTTGGCATATCTAACAGATTTGGTGAAATAAGCTAACAAAGTCTTGACCCCTCAAGGTCACTTGACCAGGAAACAGCAGAACAGGAACCAGAACCAAGAAGGTTTCATTTTGTTTCCTAGCTCAGGCTAACCTGAAATTCACTCTGTATCCCAGGCTAGCCTCAAACTCATGGCAGTCCTCCTGCTTCATCCTCCCAAGCGCTGATCAAAACAGATTCTGATCCAGGCTCACCTATTTCCTGGTACTGAGGTCCCTTGAGTGAGGAGAGCCTCACGCTACTGCCCAGCATGGGCTGACATGGGTGGGGGTATGTCTAACCTACCTCCTGGAAGCAACATGTTTTTCTGTTTTGGGGGTTTGTTTTGTTTTGTTTGTTTGTTTGTTTTTTGTTGTTTTGGGGGGTTTTAGAGACAGGGTTTCTCTGTGTAGCTTTGGAGGCTGTTCTGGAACTCACTCTGGAGACCAGGGTGGCCTCGAACTCACAGAGATCCGCCTGCCTCTGCCTCCAGAGTGCTGGGATTAAAGGCATGTGCCACCAACACCCAGCAGCAACATGTTTTTAATTCCAGCACTCTTGAGGTAAAGGCACACATATCCTTGGATTAGAGGCCAGCCCCTAATTCATCTACATAGCAAGTTTCAGGACCACACAGTGAGACACTGTCTAAAAAAAAAAAAATAGAAAGAAAAAAAGGTGGTGGTGCATGCCTTTAATCCCAGCACTCAGGAGGCAGAGCCAGGCAGATCTCTGAGTTCTAGGCCAGTCTGGACTACAGACCGAGTTCCCATACAGTCAGAGATACACAGAGAAATCCTGTCTCAAAAAACACAAAACAAACAAATAACAAAAGAACAATAATAAATGTTGAGCATCACAACCATTTTAGAAGAGAGCCAAGCTCCCCTTCCATATTGGCTGGCTGCCCAGGACAGCACCTGAAACCAGACGGCTTACGTGAATGGCCACAAGTTCAAGCTCGAGGTGTAGGCAGGGCTACTCAGAAGGCTCTGGAGGCTGTCCTTCCTGCCTCTTCCAGGGTCTGGGAGCTCTCTTGTGGTCACATCACTGTGATATCACAGGACTTCCATGGTATTGTGTCTCTTCCCGTGGCATTCTTCTAAGGGACAGAGCCATCGGATCATGGCCCACTCTACTGCACGATGACCTCCCTAATTACGTCAGCCAAGACCCTTTTTCTAAGTTACAGAGTTTTTGGGTGGGCATGAATTTTTGCAGAGACATCACTAAACCCTGAATAAATGTTTGAACAGGCCTACAAACTAGCAGTCTTGGATTAGTATATATTAAATATATATAATGACCTTCATTATGACGTTTTCATGTGTGTATATATTTTGACCATGTCACTCCAGGAAACTTGTATCTCCTTACTGTTTTCACTATTCCCCTTCCCAACTAGTTCCCTTCTGTGTGTGTGTGTGTGTGTGTGTGTGTGTGTGTGTGTGAGAGAGAGAGAGAGAGAGAGAGAGAGAGAGAGAGAGAGAGAGAGAGATTGAGAGAGAGAGAGACCCGGTGAGTCCATTAAGATCACTTACAGGAATAACAAGTTGTTTAAAGAAGCCTGGACCATCTACCAGAAGCCACACCACTGAAAAGAATGTCCCTCATCTCCATCAACACCCTCAGGGAGGGGGTGCAGCTTCATGACACCCCCACTTTTGAGACATGACTATGAACTCCTGATCCTCCTGCCTATACCTCCTCAGTGTTGGGACAACAGGTGTGTACCATCATGCCTGGTCCATGCAGGTCTGGGGACAGAACCCCAGGGATTTGTGCATGCAGGGCTAGCAGGCTTCCAACCAAGCAACATATTTTAAAATCTTCTGATTAAAAACAAAACATTATCATGTGCCTCTAAAATACCTTGGGCCCAAGTACTGTGTGTCCTAGAAAAGTCACCCCAATTGTGCAACAGGCACCATCACCTGGCACCCTGCAGGTACTGACCCCACTCTCTGTGCCACTATCCTCAAGCCCAGGAGGGCCAGCAGCCTATTCTTTCTATTGTCTGGAGTTGTTTACCTCTCCCTTGCCCCCATGCCCAGCAGGTAATATCCTTGGCTGTAATCTGTCCTGTCCCAGGGCACCTTCCCACAGGCCACCCTGCACAAACAGCCTGGCTCCTGCCACCACCCGCCTGACTCCAGAATCCCAACATGAAGGCAGAGGTTTGGCTGTGGACACCCCTGTCATTTTTCACATAGCAATCCAGTTACCAGGCACCTTGGCACCTGGGCCCAGTTCCACCACCACTTGGCAGAGCCACAGGACTGCTGGCAGTGATGGATGCTGCCCCTCCGCACACCCCACCCACCCTGCTGCAGACTGCCAGCCTTTGTTGTGCCAACCCCAGGACCACAGGCAGCCAGCCCCCAGCAGCTGCCAAGCCCGAGGGCCAAGACCCAAAGTGAGCTCTTCCCAGCATCCCAAAGGCCAAGGTAGGCTTCCTGCCTGGCCTCTGAGAAGCTACACAGCCCTTTCTGTCTTCCCTGCTCTTCTCCAAGGCCTTACCGTGGGCAGTTCAATGTGGCTCTCCCACACACCCAGTGTCACTTTCCCTCAGCCCCATTGTGGCAAAGAGGAGTCAAGTCAAAACCAGAGGCAGAGCTAGGGATGTGGCTCAGTAGGTACAGTGGTCATCTAGCATGTACAGAGTCTGGGATCTGATCCCCAGGACCTAATAAAAGCAGGTGTGGTAGCCCAGGCCTGGAATCCCAGCACTGGGTTTGGTGGAGGCAAGAGGACAATAAGTTCAAGATTATCCTCAGCTACATGTCAAGTTCTAGACCAGTCTGGGCTACATGCAGAAGAGGAGGGCTAGAGAGATGACTCATTGGTTAAGGGTGCATATTGCAATTCTAGAGGACCCAAGTTCTGTTCCCAGCCCCAACAGCAAGCAGCTCACCACAGCCTGTAGCTCCAACACTAGCGATCTGATGCCTTCTTTTGAGAAAGTATTTATTTATTTATTTAGTTAGTTAGTTTTGTTTTGTTTTGAGACAAGGTCTGGCCAACCTGAAACTGGCTGTGTTAGACCAGGCTGGCCTCAAACTCACAGAGATCCACTTGCCTCTACCTCCTGAGTGCTGGGATTAAAGGCGTGAGCCTCCAACACTGGCTTTTAAAAAATTGTGTGTGTGTGTGTGTGTGTGTGTGTGTGTGTCTTTGTGAATTTGTACACATGAGTGCAGGTGCTCGCAGAGTCTAGAAGAGGGCACTGAATCCACTGGAGTTGGAGTAACAGTTGTGAGTTACTGGATATGCTGGGAACTGAGCTCTGGTCCTCTGCAAGAATGACCATGCAATATATTCTTTTAACCACCAAGCCTGGGCATCTATATGATGTTTCTGTATGGGATAGAGCTACTCAAGAGAAATGAAGGGCCCTTGGAGCAGGCAACCTAAAGGTCCAGGCCCCTGTATCTAGGCCAGGGCCCTGCCTGAAAGAAAGCAGGGGCAGGAGCAGGCTCAGTGACCCAGCATGCATGTTCCAGCAGAGGATTTCAAGTACCTCTCATGCATCAAGCAGCGTTTGTCATTAGGGCACCTCAGTGGGTGAGAACTTAGCCCTGCACACTCAGAGGGCCTGGGTACCAGACACTCTCAGCTAAGGGACAGGCCAGCAGAATGCAGAGCCGCAACCAAGAACCTGGGCTAGAATTGAATACAGAGGGTTGGCTTGAGGTGACCTTGAGAACCTTAGGGAGCCTTGGGGGTTCCTTGCCAGTGGGGAAGATCAAGTGACCCTGACCCCTACAGTACAACACTCAGTTCTGCCGCCCAACCAAACTTCATCTACCCAGAAGAGTCTCCATGAAGATGGGGCTGTGTGGATATTACATTATGATTGTCACTAGTGTATGGACCCTGCAGCTGCTTTTTTCTGCAACCATGGGTGTCCACTGTCACTCACACAAAGCCAATCCCACTCATCTAAAGTCCATGAACAGAGATGACCCAAGTGTTCCGGCTCTTCTTGCCTCGTATCCTGTGATAAGCTGACTAGCGATTGATCCTAGAAGACCCCCTGACACAGACACAGACACAGACAGACAGACAGACACACACACACACACACACCCTTGCTGAAGTCTCATGCAGGAATAAGCTGTGACCACCATCAAGAGGCACAATGATAGAGCAAGGGACATTTCTAGGGAAGTAAAATTCCTTCTCCAGGGACTGCACAGTCCTGCAGTCTGCCCCCACAGAGAGCCCTGCTGCAGGGTGGGGGTTCTGGAATGTTCTCCGAACACATAGCAGAGTTGTGAGTCAGACACAGTGAGGAGGAGGCTCGCAGCGGGGCTGCAGGCAGGAGATGGAACCCTCCAAGCAGAACCCTGGTAATCAGCAGGCAGTGCCTGAGTCCTATCCCATGGCTAGCAGCCTCTTCCACTGCCTAACTCAGCCACGTCTAGGGTGAGGAGCACACAGGCCAGGAGGGGGCGGTGCTGGCCTAAGTCAGTTGGGGTTGGGCCTTCAAGTTGGGGCTCCCAACTCCTCACAGGGTGCTCTCCCTGAACTCCTCGCACAGTGCTCTCACAGCAAGGCACCACCCAGGTACTGCCATTCCTTGAGAGTAAACCGACCTTTGCACATTTAAATGTGGCTCCCAACAGGCCCGGAAGACTTTTTTTTTTTTTTTTTTAATTTATTAGTTCTAGTTAGGGAACAAGCTTATTTCAAGTCCCTTCTCCCTCTCCCTCCCCTCACCCCCAACCCTCCTCTCCCACCCACAGCCCACTCCCGACCCCATCCACCCACCACTCCCCAGGCAGGGTAGGGCTTTCAACGGGGGCTCTGCAAAGTCCACCAAATCTTCCTGTGCTGGTCCTGGGCCCTTCCCCGTCAGGGCCAGAGTGTAACCCTTCACATGGGATGGGCTCTCAAAGTCCCTTCTTGCACCAGGGAAAAATACTAATCCACCATCAGAGACTCCCTGGAGTGCAGAGGCCTCCTTATTGACATCCATGTTCAGGGGTCTGGATCAGTCTTGTACTGGCCTCCCAGTACAGCATCTGGGGTCCATGTGCTCTCCCTTGTTCAGGTCAACTGTTCCTGTGGGTTTCTCCAACCTGGTACAGACCCCTTCGTTCTTCAAGGACTTTTGAGTGCTAAGTCCTATTTCTCAGGACATCTCCTGTCTCCGGTATATGAAATGATACCCAAAACTCCTACTGTGTGCTGGGCATTGGACAGGGATTCCCACACATTGATTCAGGGACAGAGGCCGGGCTACACGGTGATCGGGTGATCGTGGAAGCAGCACAGAGAGGCTGTGAGGGTTTGCCCTTGAGGCTTCAATCCTCATTCATGCTGACCAGCCAGCAACCTCAGGCAGGGGTGTGAAGACCAGGTGACACACCTCAGGCCCCACAGAATGACCATGAGATCAAGTTGCAGGAACAAGGAGAAGACCACAGATGCTGTTCTCCTGGGGCATGCTGGGTAGGGGACACATGGCTGCCACTCTACACTCACAAAGCTGAGGTTTGAGCCCTACCTGGGTTCACTGGGTAAGCTCCTAACTTCTCTAAGCCTCAGTTTTCTCATCTGTAGAATGGAAGTGGGAGCCCACCAAGGACTGTTATTATTTAATGATCTCTGTGAGGGCTGATTCAGTTGATGGAGTGATTTGCCTAGCAAGCACAAGGCCCTGAATCTCATCTCCAGCACCATGCATCTAATCCCAGATCTGGGGAAGCAGAGGCAGGAGGATTATCATGAATTCTAAACTGGCCTGGTCTGCAGGAGAATTGGAATTAAACTAAGGCCAGGCTGGTCTACAAAGCAAATTCCAGGCCAGCCTAAGATTCATAAAAACAAACATACAAACAAACAAATAAATAAATAGAAAAAAAGAGAAGGAAGAAAGAAAAAAGCAAAGAGCCAAAGAAAGAAATGGGAACCTGGGAGCCAGGGTCTCATAATATCCTATAGGGACATAGGCCTACCCCTAGGCCCTGCCTCTCAGAGGCTCCATCCATCCCTGTAGACCAAATCTTTAATAATTGGGCCTCTCTGGAGACCAAACCTTGAATAAATGGGCCTCTACAGGACTACGGGACCTATCCCAGGTGCGTGAACTGGCTTTTTGGAGCCCATTTCCTATGGTGGGATTTCTTAATTCCTGTGCTGGCCTCAGTCTTGATACTGGGGTGGGGGGCAGGGGAACTTGGTCCTGCCTCAACTTGTTATGCCAGACTTTGTTGACTCCCCAAGGAAGGCCTTACCTTCCCGAGGAATGACCCCACAGCCTCGAGCCAATAGCTTCATCTGCCCAGGCCTCAGTTTCCCCACCAGATTAGTAGTAGAAATAACAAAACTTTCTGCCCACCTAGAGTACTCCAATGGTCTAGATATGAGTGTAAGTGATGGAGACAGAGATGGCCACACAGAGCCACATAAGGGTCAGTTCCCCCAGGGCCGGCCTCAGCTACAGCCCTAAAAGCCCTCATAGTGACTCTCGACAGATGAGGACCCCGAGACAAAGGAAGTCAAGCAATCTGTCCACTACCCACAGTCCACAGTGGTTGAAATGCAAGTTGAGTCCTTGTTCCTGAAGACCCAGTCAAGCCACCACACACAGCTGGCCCGTGAGTGGGCAGTTGGCCACTTCTGTGCTGTACACAGGGAGGAGGGTGCTCCAAGGTTGGCACTTGCAAGGGGCTGAAGGATGGTTGGTGACCAGTGAGTCAGGGACCAATAGAAGGCACACATAGTCTGAGACATGCCCTGCTGATCACTTTAGTCCCCAAGTCCCCCCAGTGGAACCCATTCTCTGGGTCTCAGCAGCTCAGCTCAGCTGGCCATGACCCAGAAGAGCTCCACCAGGGTTTGACAGACTATGTCTCCCTTTCTGCCTTAACCTACCTTCTTCCCAGGGACATGTCCCCAGCTGGGGGGTGTCCGTCAAAATTCTTCCACTTAAGTCCTGACTCCGGTACCTCCAAAAATGATGGGATGCAGAGAATTAAATTAATTTTGAGCCAGGAGTATTGACATGTTTGCCCTCCCAGTGCTTGGGAAGCAGAGGTGAGGAAGGAGTCATGAGTTTAAGGCCAGCCTGGGCTACACAGTGAGACCCTGTGTCAGAAATAGATTAGAGAGGGTCCCTAATCTGATTGGATGGGTCCTTCATAAAAACACAGATGCACCATGGACAACCATGTGAGGAGGACTTGAGAAGAAAGTTGCCATCTGCGATCCAAGGAGAGAGACCTCAGGAGCTGGGCCAGTGACACATCTGTCTTGAACCTCCAGTCTCTGGCACATGTAACAATCGATGTATCTACCAAAGCCACCAACTATGGGGCTCTGTTACAGTAGCCACTGGAAAAGATCTCAGGACAGTGAGAGGAATTCCTCCTTCATTAGAGCTGACACCAGAAAGGGCCCCTCCAGCAGCCCCAGGAGCACAACACCCAGGCTTCTGCAACAGGCAGAAGCTCAAGATGGCAAGGCAGCCTCCCAGATCACTGGACCTGGCCACACTGGCCAGGTCTCTTCATCCCATCCTCCTACTCCACACGCCAGGGACCTCGTGGGCAGGAACACGTGGCCAGCTGGCCTGAACCTTCTGCAGTGGAGGGGCTTGGGCACTTCAGCTGGACTCTGAGCTGCCCTCCCGGCCACCACACGGGCATGACCTGTGCCCCAGACCTGTTTTGACTAAGCCCTGTCAACTGCAGCAATTGGCAGGATGTGGGGAAAGGACAGAGCCTGCCAAGGCCACCGCCTTGTCGCTCCTCCAGAAATGTGCTGAGGAGACACAGTCTGGAGTCCCCCAGAGACCTACACCGTGCTACACAGTCCTCTGAAGGTGGGATGTCCCAGGTCCTCACACCAGCCCCCGAAGCTGGAGAGCAACCCCAACATGCAGATAAGGAAACTGAGGCTCAGAGGGCTGGAAATGCACCATCAAACAAACGTGTGGATAAGGTGTTGTGATGGGAGATATACATTGAACCCCATACTTTCTCCTGGGAATCTACCAACCCCACGGTAAAACTCAGATCCTTCCAGAGGGGCTATTACTCCCTAGCCCTGCTTGGACTGGGGCCATACCCCAGGGTATTAGAAGGGGGTTAGGGGCAGATTCTTCTGATTGCCAGTTCTAATCCCAGAATAGGGATCACAGGACAGAACATGATCCCCAGCATTACTGTCAGTGCCCAGAGTCGGGGAAGAGCTCAGGAAATGAATGGGGAGGTTCCAAGGCACTCAAAGCCCATAACTGGGTCTTAGGGCTCAGGCCCTTCCCTATAGGTTCAACTCTTACTTACACTAGGTCCTTTGACCTTGTACAAGTTGCTGAGACCATTGGCTTCTTCAGCCACTAACTAGTGCTGCTGAGGTTTCCACACTGGGCAAGGGTCCTGGCTGAAACTCTATCTCAGGCCTCAGGCTTCCCCGGTCACTGTTCTCTAGGACCCAGAGCTTTACCCTCAAAAGTACCCCAAGGTTGTCTGGCCCAAGACATCCATGATAAGTTCTTCCAGGACCTCAGAAGTACAATACCCGTGTGTTTCATGCCCATCCCTCTGCCAACCAAAGGGTACTGAGAGACCACCCAAGTCTTCCTGACCTGTAGACAAGAGACTTTGCTAAATGTGTTAGTCAGGGTGAGTTGAGTGTGTATGTGTGTGTGTGTGTGTGTGTGTGTGTGTGTGTGTGTGTGTTTCTGTGTGTGTTTCTATGAGTGTATGTCTGTGTGACTGTTTGTTTGTATATATGATTATATTGAGTACATGTGTATGAGAGTGTATGAGTGTGAGTGTGTATATTTGTGTAAGTGCATAAGTATGGTTGTGTGTGAGGGTATGAATGTATGTGTGTTTGTAAATATGTGTGTGAGTGTATGAGTATATGTATGAGTGTGTATATTTGTGTGTAAGTGTGTGTTGTGTGCGTGCGTGTGCATGTGCGTGTGCGTGTGCGTGTGCGTGTGTGTGTGTGTGTGTGTGTGTGTGTGTGTGTGTGTGTGTGTGTGTTTGTACATGTCTGTGGAAGCCAGAGGTAAACATCAGATGTCTTCTTCAATCATTTTCCATCTTAATTTTAAATTAATTTATTTAGTGTATGTGCATGATTTGTAAGTATGGGCATTCATATGCCATGACACACGTGTGGAAGTCACAGGACAACTTTTGGGGTCTACTCTCACCTTCCCCCTTGTTGAGGCAGGTTTCTGGTGACAATTTCTATGCTGCATATGCCATGCCAGCTGGCCAACAAACTCCAGGGCTCTTCTGCCTCTACCCCTCACCTTGTTGGAGAGTTGGGGTTACAGATGTGAGCCACTGCATATGCTTTGTTTGTGGGTTCTGGGGTTGAGTTCTCTTTTGGGCTTAAGTAGCCAGGATTCCCCCAGGACATCTCTATCATTAGACAGGGTCTCACCATGCAGTCCAGACTAAGCAACAACTGTCAGAGATCAGCATGCCTCTGCCTTCCCAGGAGTGGGATTAAAGACATGAGCCACTGTTTTAGTCAGTGTTCTATTGCTGTGAAGAGACACCATGACTATGGCAACTCTTATAAAGGAAAACATTTAATTGGGGCTGGCTTACAGTGTCAGAGATTTAGTCCATTGTCAACATGGCAGCATGAAGGCAGACATGGTGCTAGAGAATTCTACATCTGGTTCTGCAGGCAGCAAGCAGAGAGAAACACTGGGCCTGGCTCAAGCATTTGAAACTCCCAAGCCCACCCACAGTGATACACTTCCTCCAACAAGGCCACACCTACTCCAATAAGGCCATACCTCCTAATTACTATCAACTAGTACCATTTCCTGAAGACCAAGCATTCAAATATTGTAAGGCTATGAGGCCATTTCTTTTTTCCTTTTTATTTTGTGTCTTTCTTTTTTAATTTAAATTAGAAACAAGCTTCTTTTACATGTCAATCCCAGTTCCCTCTTCTCTCCCCTCCTCCCCTGCCTCCCACAGACCCCCTATTCCAACCCCTTTCTGCTCCCTAGGGAGGGTGAGGCCTTCTATGGGGGAATCTTCAAAGTCTGTTATATCATTTGGAGCAGAGCCTAGTATGAGGCCATTTCTATGCAAACCATCACAGCCACATTATGCTTTCTCTCAAAGGGTCTCTCACTGAATCTAGAACTCACTGATTCAGAAAGACTGGCTGGCCAGTGAGCCCCAGGGATCCTTCTGTGTCTGCCTCCCTAGTGCTGGAATTCCAAGTGTACATTAGGGTCCTAGCTTTTTAAATGAGTTATGGGGAACCAAACTCAGGACCCCAAGAAACTTACTTACTAAGCTATATTCCCTCACAGCCCCAGTTGGGAATAAAAATAGACCACATATAACTTTCTCATCATGAGAAAGAAGCCCACAGACAATAATTACAAGAGAATTCAACAGGATGCTAGCTTTCTTCTAAATTACTTTAGGGTGTGACTCTCATCCTTGTAGTATAAGATGGCTACAAGAGCTCCAGTCATCATATCCACCTCCCAAGCAGCTGAGAGCGAAGGGCATGCCTATTCCCTCCAAGGAAGCTTTCTAGAAAATCTATGTTGCTTAGCTCTCACTGTCTAGAATTTGAGCACATAAATGATGACCCCCTGGGATGATTATACTTCCCCACATGGATGGCAGTGTGACTCCACCGTTACTCCTATCAGGAGGGTTTCCACCTTGCAGCTGGGAAAATGACACCACAAGCCAGATACAGTGGGACTCACCCTAAACCACTTCAGACTGTGCAACGGATGAGTAGACCAGCTCTCAACAAGACATCTTCCATGATGGGCTCAGCCTCTGGGCACCACTGTCCATGAGGGCGGAGCCCTGCACCTTTCATGCAGTGTGCTTGCACCCCACAGGCCCTGCCACTCTGGCAGCATCAGGCAACTCAGCCGGTGCTGCGTTTATCCAGCTCCAGACACTCCCTCCTGCCACAGAGGAGCTTGTAGGACCCCCACCCCCTCCGAGCCTTTGGAAGTGATGAAGCCCTGCTGTTCCCTGGCCATGGACTGCTGGCCTCTAGACCTGTGAGAGGGCAGATTTCTTTCTTGGCAGCTATTACAGTATCTTGTTACAGCACTTGTTTCCTTAACAACAAACAAACACTTACACAGCCATTGGGCTCCCATAGTCCAAGAAGGCATACTGGGAAGGAACATCCACTTCCCACTACAGAGCCTCTCTCCTAAGAGCAGGAGTTCTTTTTTTTTTTTTTTGAGATGGGGTCTCTCTATTTAGTCCTGGCTGTTCTGAAACTCACTACATAGATCAGGCTGACTTCAAACTCACAGAGATCCACCTGACTCTCCCTCCCAAGTGATGGGATTAAAGGTGTGTGCCACCGCTGCCCAGCTATTCTGGGAACTCTTCAAAGGCATTTGAAGGACAGGCTTGGCATCCAACACCTGTAATCCCAGTGTTGAAGAAGTAGAGGCAGGAGAACCAGATGTTCAAAGTCATCCTTGCTATAAAGCAAGTTTAAGGCCAGCCTAAGCCACATGAGGCCCTGTATAAAAAGGAAAAAAAAAAACCCTAATACTAAAAATAGATTTGGGGATACAGCACAGCTGGTAGAGTGTTTGTTTAGCATGCACAGAATTCTGTGTTCCATCTCCAGCACAAAATAAAACTGTGTCTGTGGTTCACATCTGTCAGGCCAGCATTTAAGAGGTGGTGGCAGGAGGATCAGGAGTTCAAGGCCATCCTCAACTGCAGAGTGTTTTACAGGCCAGCCTGGGCTACATGAGACCCTGTCTTAATTAACTGATTAATTAATTTAATAGGCATGTGAGTCCCCTGCCTGCAATGCAGCCAGGAGCTCCTCACCCACCCACTTCCTGTCCCTGACACCTGGCTAGGATGGCAGGTGCTCTGTGTGCTTACAGAGGCCAGGGTGGGGAGCCAGACCCAGAAGTCTTAGTGAACCCTAGTGCCCTTCAGGACGGCCTAGGCAGCATGGAACAAAGCTGGCTCTCTCCAGGGGAGGAGGCTGTCACCTGGTAGAGGTGCCAGGCTGGTGAAAGGCCATCCCTCTCCTGGCACCGCCATCCACTGCAAATGCCTGGCCAGAGTTGGTGCCAGCAGCTTCCAAGTCTGTCACGTGCTAGGGCCACCGGCTGAGGGGCCTGCCCGCCCTCCCCGGGACACACCTTTGATTCGGAGGAATGTGTGTGTGTGCTTTTTATTTCTTGAAGGGGAAAAAGCTCTCTCTCGGCAGAATTCCTCCAGGGACCCTGGTGGTGAAGAGTCCTGGGAAGGTCAGGCCTCCACAGGGACCCCAGCCCACCTTCCCACAGTGCTCCCTGAACCTACAACTGCCCCCTGCTATACCCCTTACTAGGAAGGCTGTGAGGGAGTGCCTTTCATGTCTACTACCAAGACCTCAGGTCCAGGAAACCAAGCAGCCCTCTCCCCAGTGACCTTGAGCAAACCCAGGCTTTGCCTAAGCGCCATGCTTCTGCATAGTCTTCACAGGGTGCCCATGGGTTCTTTAGTGCTGACAGCTGTCAATATCTCCAAGGTACCACCACAGTGTCAGAGCTGCTACTTCTGGTGTGCATGTTGGGGATAATATGAAAGTGACAGGCATCACCATGGACTTCGTCACAGAGTGGGGTGCTTGGCCGACTGGGCAAGAGCCAAGCACTAACTTGCACAGTGCCAGCTCTTGACTAGGAGGCCTGATAAACACCCATGCTTAATGGATGCTGTTTTCTTGAACATGAGGCAACATCACATGGGCCTGTCACCTGCTGCTACAACATGGTAGCTGCTCCGAGCTCCTCCCCCAGCACCCCTAAAAAAGACCACACTTCATGGGTTGGGTGAAGGGGAGCTTTTCCCACTGTTGGGAGACCCTTCTATCTGAGGGCCAGTGTGGACCTCTCCTTTACCTTTTTTGTTTCTGGTATTTTCTTTCCTAATCGCAATGTGTACATACAGGACTCTGGAAGACGGCCAGTTTCTGGGCAGTGTAGGACCCAGAGTCCCCAGGAGCCAGAGGTCATGTACATTTCTTTAAGGTTCTGAAGCAGCAGCAGGATGTTTAGTATCACTGCACATGACCTCTAGGGGACCCTAGGGAAAGTGAGGACAGAGACCAACCCTGTCTCCAGCCTTCCACCCTCACTGCAGGTGAATCAGAATTTGAACTTGGATCTCACGTGTCTTTCATGAGAGAGGGGCATTTTCTTTCTGACTCACCAGCATAAGGTCACCTCCCCACAACACTGGGGGATCTTCTCCTGCCTGAGTCACCCTAAAGCAGCCAGAAACCATCTTCTTCCTCTCAACTTGACCCTGATAATATCCAGAATTCACCCATGAAGGAGTCCCAGGCTGAAGACAGGGCCCAGGCTCCCTGCTCCCCTTCCAAAGTGCTCTCAGCCTACATGTTTTATTGGGTGAGGAAAGCCAGGTTCAGAGAGGTTAGAAAGCTTGTTCAAGGCCATACAGCAGCCAGGCTGGAGTCTACCTCAGGTCTCTCTGGTCCCCTTCACCCTTTCCTTTCAATTGAGCCTAAAACCAAGGCAGATTACCACATGCCTCCCGATCCACCCACACATATGCTCACCCATCATCAGCAATAGAAATGGGTGCTGACTCTTCACTGTGCAAAAGGAGTCCCGGGCATTCCCACAGGACACAGTGCCACCATAATGGGCCTCCCAGCAGGTGAGGGGGCAGAAGAGGGAACAGTGAGGCCATAACGAGGGAGCTGTGAGATGCTCTCCAAGCCATCTGGGCCCAGAAAGGAGGGGAGGGCTGGCTTAGCAGGGCCCTTTAGGACCTTTAGGAAAGAGGTCTTTTATACAGTATCTAGTGATGCCACAGAATCTTGGAGCCCAGGGAAAGTGATAAAACATGCCTACTATTATTTTGAGGCAGGGTCTCATGCAGCCCAGGCTAGCTTCAAACTCCCTATGTAGCTGAGGATGACCCCAAACTTCTGATCCTCCTGGCAGCACATGCCAAGTGCTGAGGTTACAGGTGAGCACCACCGTGTGTGGTCCATGTGGTGCTGGGAAGGGAGCCTGGAGCTTTGTGCATGCTAGAACTTCAGCACTAGCCTGAAATCATCCACTTAGAAGTGCTCTCTAGGAGCCACCTGCCCCAGGAAAGAAGACAATGAAGAGGAGGGATTGATGGGAGGGAAGGTGGGTACTTGGGGTAGGAGCAGGACACCAGTGAAGGAGTTTGTGTTTGGGGCTGTTCGTAAGACTGGGGTGGGACGGGCACCTGTATACTATAGGTGCCTGTGTACTGTTTCACCACCTTATGATTTTACCAAAATGTTTGTGGAACCCTGATAGAAATTAGATAAATGTAAAAATAAGAGCCTACTTGTATGGGTATGGTAGGTTGTGTCTCTAGTCCCAGCTGCTTGTGTGTGGTGGTGCTGAGACAGAAAGACTGCTTGAGCCTATGAGTTCTAGACCAGCCTGGACAATATAGTAAGACACATACACACACACACACACACACACACACACACACACACAGCTCCCATCGCAGCTGACCCACCAGGCTCCAGTGTCCAAGAAGCCAGTGTGGAAGGCTTTGGGCTGGCCAACAGCCCTACTCTGACAGGAATCTTTAGTAGCTGGAAATCACAGGAGATGTTTATGATGGTCGGACTACATCATGAACGTGGCTGAATTTGAAATCACCTAGGAGATACACCTCCTATTCATGTCTGTGGGGTTGTTTCCACAGAGTTTGATGGAAGAGGGAAGACTACCTCTGAATGTGGGCAGCACCACCATGCGCTGGAGTTCTAGACAGAACAAGGAGGCAGTGACCTGAGCAACAGCGTCCACCTCTCTCTCTGCTTCCTGATCTGCCGAGGTGTGAGCAAGCAGCCATGTGTTCCCACCGCCTCAGGGCCTCCTGTTGCTGTGCTCTCCCCACCACGATAGACTGTAACATACACACCCCAAAACTGTGCGCCAAAAGTAAATCTCTCTTCCCTAAAGTTGCTTGTCAGGCATTTGATGACAGCAGTGAGAAACACAATTAAATGGATGAAGACCAAGCAAGTTCCTGGGCCAGGCCCCCAAGCCCAGCGAAGGTGTGAGGACCTCAGCCCCAGAGGGATGCTCAGACACCAATGCCTGTGTCATTTGCCAGGGACCATGCAGACATGAGGATAGCAAGAATCTAGCTGCCATGCCATCTGGTGGGGGGGACATCGGAGGGGTGAAAAGAGGACAGCAGTTCGGGGTCACAGGCAGGCCAGACTTCCAAAAGGTAGAGGTAAGCATATACAGCAGAGCCTGAGGGAGCCCATGGGCCACCACAAGGGCCCTGTCCCTGGCATCAGGGGAATTTGCACCACCCCTATGGCTCAGCCATGGCCCAATGGGTAGACGGAATCAAGATGCTGGACTGAGCTATCTTGAGCTAGAATTTGAAATGCCACACGTAGCAAACAGTTAATGATCAACTGGTCACCCCTGTACAGGAGTCCTGGAAGTCACAAGGCTATAAAATGTGTAAAATGCCTGCCCCTGACCATGCCAGACATGACAACTAGGGTGACAATTATTCCTTGGTTTCCCCTTTGCATAACTTTGCACTCAAATGCAGGCCATGAGATTTGCTGTGGGAAGATCTTCCCACCACGAGCCACTGCACTGAGGAGTTTCCCACGTACTCTGCTCCTCCCTGGCCAAGACCTGCTCTCCCCATGGCCATCATCAAGATGGCATGTACCCTTCCCCAAGATGCTAGTCTGGGAAAGGAGCAGAGTGTGTTTCTCGTGTCTTGGAAGCAACAAAAGAGTGTGGGGACCGGACAGGGTTCATCCCACGGCTGCCCCGCCTGACAGCACCGGCTACTGTAAGAGCTGCTGA
This sequence comes from Cricetulus griseus, assembly GCF_003668045.3. Classification (NCBI taxonomy): domain Eukaryota; kingdom Metazoa; phylum Chordata; class Mammalia; order Rodentia; family Cricetidae; genus Cricetulus; species Cricetulus griseus. The sequence goes on along the minus strand of NC_048596.1, from coordinate 56,094,467 downwards.
CTTCTGCCAATTTATATGCTAATTCCATAAATGATTCTTCCCACATTCAATCAAAGCTGAGGAATGTTCCAAAGGTCCGAACAGACTGTACCCATGAACAGACAGGGAAAGATGTGCAAAAGTTGCCCTTGGGAGTTCCAGGGGGTGTTCACGTCTGCCTAATTTTAGGCCCACATGTTCCTTCAGCTGACTTGGCCAGAGCAAAGTACTTGGGCATTGAGAGCCTGTAGGTGCCCATCTTGACCGTGAGATCCCATTTCCCTGTAACCTCTGAGGAAACAGAGTGCAGAATCGGGGGGTGAGCAAGGGAGAGAGAGGATGAGGGAGGATGACTAGAGGGAGGGATGGAAGAGAAAGAAAGGAGAAGAAGAATTGATTTGATTGATGGGTGGATAGGAGGAGGCAGGAAAGGGGAGAGAGAAGAAAAGAAAAACTATTTTGGCTGGTGAGTGGTGGGTGAATAAATGGATGGGTGAAGGGGAAAATGAAGGGATAAATGTTGGAGAGATAGTTGTTGGGGACATGGATGGATACATGAGTGTTGGATAGATGAATGTTGGGGATATGGATGGGTGGATGGATAAACAAGCATCGGGTAAATAAAGGTTGGGGAGATGGATGGATGGATGATGGATGGATGGATGGATGGATGGATGAGTGTTGGGTAGATGGATGGGATGAGGGAGGGAAAGGATGGTAGGTAGAGAGGTGGGATAGGTGGGGGAGGTGAGGTGGATGGGTAGGTAGAGAAAACTAATCATCCCCCCAGAAAGCTCATTGTCTCCTTAGAACTGGACAAGGATTTCAATCAAGGGACAAGGCCAGGTCTCCCCTCAGCCTTGTGTTTGTCCTTTGAGCACTGTTCTCGAATTTCTTCCTAGGACATCTGTATCTCCAAATTCTGCATCCAAGCTTCACCTCTAACTCATGCCCTCTGGCCCAAGGGCCCTGGTTTTAGATCCACCCACAGGTGGGTAGCCATGTGCCTCATACTCTCCTCCATGCCAGGACAATGCAGAGGTCAAGGGCACCAAGCAGGTGATGGCACCATCCTGAGTAGTCTCAGGCTCCTCCTGCGTGATCAAAAGTGGGTAGAGGCCAGGACAAAGGTGTAAGAGTGAACTATGTTGAGGCTCCCCAAGGGGCAGGAGTGACCCAAACAGGCACCAGGAAGTGGGTACCAGCTGAGACGTCAAAGATGCTCAAGAAAGGCATCCAAAGAGAACATGAGTTCCCACTGGCAGCCATGACAAATGATTTCATGCCCAATGGCCCAAGAGCAACTAATTCTTCCATATTCCCAGAGGTAACCAGTCTGAAAACAAGTCATGGCAAAGCCATGCCCCCTTCAGAGGAAGGACCCCACTACCTGCCTCTTCAGCTTCTGGTGGCTGCCTGTGCTCCTTGGCTTATGGTCACATTCGCAGGCTCTACCTGTGTCCTTCTCTTGCCCATGTCTTTTCTTCTGTCACTTAGAGGACACTTGTCATTGGATCTCAGGTCAACAAGGATGATGCAGAATGTTAGCCTGAAATTCCTCTGTGTCATCTGTTTTCTGTCATCAGTAACACAGTAGCACAGACTGGGTGAGTTATAAACAGAGATTTATTTGGGCTCATGGTTTTGATAAAGGGCTAGAGGCTGTACCTGGCATTAGTCCGCTTGCTGGTGGTGTCCCCAGGTAGCACAGGGCATCCTATAAAGAGACATCATGTGTGTGTGTGTGTGTGTGTGTGTGTGTGTGTGTGTGTGTGTGTGTGTGTGTGTGTGTGTGTCTGTCTGTCTGTCTGTCTGTCTGTCTGTCTGTCTGTCTGTGTCTGTGTGCCTATCTGTCTGCCTTTGAAAAAGCCATCAAAATTCTCTCTCCAGTCCCTATTCTGACCTCATCTGACCCTAACCACTCCCTGGAGGTTCCATAAAGCATCATCGAGGACTAACTCCAGCTCTTGACACCATGCAATGGGAACCATGAGCTCAGGGAATGGGCAAAATCCCAACATGGTGTTATCTTTATCACATGACGAAAGAGGGTCATGATCACAGGTCCTGAGGGTTGGGACTTAAATAGAACACTCCCTTCTATTGGAGATGGGGTCTCCTTAGGTACTCCAGGTTGGCCTTAATTCTCAATCCTTTGCTTCTACCTCCTGAGTGCTAGGACTACCGGGTATGTGTAACTGTAGGGTCATTTCTTTTTCAGATCCCATTTTGCACAATATAAATGTCCAAGACACTTATCCTGAGGCTGGGAGGCATATTATGAGACAGGGCTACAGATGAAGGCATATAAATGGTGACACTTATCCTCATGGGACCCAGAGCTACCATTGGCAGAAGTCCATGACTGGGTCTGAACTGGTGAAGGACATAATCCACTGGCATGGAAAAATAGAGAGGGCAGGGGAGAAGAAGCAGGGTTGGCAGGGGAGGGGGCTGTGACTGAGGGGTGTCTCAGACCAAGGGGCTCAGGCAGGGAAAGAAAGGAGGGGTCTAGTTGCAACAAGCTCTACAGGACAGGGCATGGAAGGGAGCTGCAACACTGGCACTGGAGTCTGGCACTGTAGCTGGCATGAAAAAGCCCTCTCCAGAAATGGGGGAGTAGGCATGGCCATGAATATTCCTGGATTCCTAATGGCCCTAAAATTCCTGGATTCCATGGTGCTCTCATCTCATGGGGCCAGAGCCAGGAGATAGAAGCCAGGAAAAGTGCCTAGTAGATTTGTAGCACAGGTACCTGGGCATTAGGGTCTTCCTGACACAGCATGTTCACCCACTATCGTACATCCCAGACTGTACAAGAACTTTCTACACCCTCCCCCAGATAAGTTTTCACCATGCTGATTTCCAGGCCTCCTTTTACAGCATGGCCATGCTTCTGCCATGCTGGCACTATTTCTGCCACAGGAGCCTCGAATCACGATCTCTAGAGCCCTTCCCACTTCAGGCTTCTCCAGCCCTGTAAAGCAGAGACTTGGCCATTTGGAGAACATACTTGCTTGCCAGAGTCTCCCAATAGTCACAGATCAACAAAGAGGGAGAGTCACCTGGGTGACCTACCCTTCCCAGGAATCTGCCCAATTGCCACAGTTCAGACATGCACAGTCTACCATAGATGTTCCTCCCCAGCTGTGGTCCCAGACCTCGAGTGCTCCCTCTTCCCTCCCCATGGTTCCCTTTAGTTAGGAGCTGGGGGTCACCAAAACCCCTACACTGCCCCGTGCTGCTCCATCGTGTTCTCTGTGCCTCCCTTAGAGACAGTTTGGCTCTTCCTGCACCCTGGCAGCACCCAGGCCTGTCACCACCAGGTCAGTTCATTGAGGACAGGTGACTGGGACCTGCTTCTTTACCGGTGCCCACAGGCTCAGAGAATGGCCCAGAGGCGTCTTCCCACGGAGGCCTGGGAGACAGGGCCAGCAGGGCTCTGGGCCTGCATGATGTGGTTTGCACTGTGGATCTGGATAAACTGGAAATGCGAAGGTTTGCACTGGGCATGCAGAGCTGGGCACAGGAAGGGCTTCAGAGAGCTGAGAGCAGGCCCAGGCCAAACTCTAGCACAGTCATTGGAGTCACACAGTCCCCTCCCACACAGAGCCCCTTCTCAGCAGGATGCTAGGGGGGCTAGCCAAGCACAGCCCATGTCCACGTGGTATATTAATCAAACGCACCCTGATAGTGATCAATGAGAGCCCTTGGCAGCGCCCTCCTGGCCAGGCTCCAGACTTACCTTCCAGCTTTGGGAAGGCCGAGGGTGGCAAATGTGATCCTTGGCAAGGGATGGGGCATTGTCTCCCGGCTGTGGGAAAATCATACCGTACAAACATTTCCTTAAAATGAACTTACGAGGAAATGTCCGTGATGGCCTTATTAAAGATAACCACCCTGACTGAACATGACAAAAATAAAGCACTGATCAAGACTCAGATCTGCTAAGTGGCCTCAGGGATCATCCCTAAACCAAAGAGGGCACAAAGAGTGGGAGGAGACCCTTTGTTTGGTTGGACCACTCATGGAAGTTTCTGGAGGGAAATCTAGAAGCTTTTGTACTCCCTATCCCAAAGCTCCAAGGCAGGGTGAGTCCATGAGGTCCCCAGGTTGGCAGAGACAGGGTGGGCTGCATGTCGAGGCACTTGGGCCTCCTGGGCCCTCACACAGGAATGTCAGGATCTGGCTTAATTTCTGAAGTTGCCATATGGCCCTGCGTCCTGGGACCCAGGCTAGTAGCCAAGGAAGAGCCCAGGGCGAGGTCTGCTACCCCACAGCTCACTGCCTAGAGCCATTTTTCAAAGGTGTTTCCCAGGAGCTCTCGAAGGAAGCAGGCTTGGGACAGGGCCAGGCAGCAGTGTCTGGGGCTCTTGGCAAAAGTGCTGCCCTCCTAAGATCAAAAGTCCTTCTCTGGACTCCCACTGGCTTGAGAACCAGGTGAAGGAGGCGGGGTGGGGGGTGGCACTCTGCAGGCTAGGCAACACCAGCCTTGTCTTTCTGGGCTGGAGGGGGGTTGACCACAGGTGTGCCCCTCTGATCCATGGGAACCCTGGCCCTAGGGGCTGTGGCTCATGTTACAAAGACTGGCAGTGGGGCCTGTTCAAATGGGCACTCCCTGAGGACACTGCCCGACTTGTTTGGGGATCATTAGCTGTGTGACAGAGGGGCCCAGACCAAGGAAATGGAAAAGCTACAGAGTTCACAGCCCTGCCAGCTGACACGGTACTGTCCATGCAGGCCCAAGGAGGCCCAAGGGGGATGATGGGAACCCCACATATCCCAAAGGCAGAAAAGGCCTAGCCTAAGGAAATGCTTGTTGGGACTGCCATAGCCTAAGGGCTGGCCAGCACCGGTCTTGCACTCACTCAGGGTGGTCTCCCCACCATAGACAAACTGGCAGTGATCTCTTGGAATTAACATTGCTGGGCCCCCAGGCCTGCGAGTGAACAGTATGGAGAACACCCTGGCTGTTGCTGGCATGAAGACCCTAAATTTTTTTATTGCCAGTTTCATATGCACTGCAGCCAGGACCAGCCCCAAGTACATAATGTAGCAGGAAACTGAGGCAGTGACCAGCTTTATCCTGGGTACTAACAGGGTATCATGTGGTAAACCAGGTCTCTAGACAAAAGAAGGTTGCCTTCAGAAGACGCTGTCTGACACCCAAAGGAGGGACAGCCATTATTTGCCATCTATAGATGACTGCAGAAGTACAAAATACATGTGAACCACCTGGCAGAGGAGACCAAATATCAACCTTGGCTACCTCTGAACCAAGCTGCCCTGGTCCCCCAGGAGCCATCTCTGCTAGCTACATCTATTTTGTGAACCAGAAACTGGCTGGAATGGCAGAGAGATGTCTGCACCACCCATCATAGAAGCCAGACATCTATGAAGTGGCAGGCAGGGCTGGGGCTGAGAAGGGATGCTGCAGCTACCCTGTCCTGCTGTCTCCTCTCCTATCTGTCCTCCCCACATCTGCAACATCACATGTCCATTCATAACAGTGCTGGGGGCAGGAGTCCTCGTGTGAGGCCAGAGGATCTGCCAGCAGGTAGACACTGCTTGTCGGGAAAAAATAGCTATGCTGAGCCAAGTATAGCCTACAGATGTATAGCCTACCTCATAATAACGTTTCGTTAATCTGGGGTTTGCAGGGGTTTGTAGCCAAGCTGGACTCATACTAGAGTAAGACATGTCCTAATCCCAGCATTGGCACCCTCGATAGAGGATGAGTGCCGGGCAGAAGAGGAGGCCAGGCAACAACACAGGGAGAGGCAGGACTGACCAGCTACATGTCCAATGGGAAGACTCATCTGACATCATCAGCCTGACTGGATTCACAATCACCTAGGAGACACACCTATGGGTGTCTGTGAAGGGGTTTCCAGAGAGGTTTAACTGAGGGGAGACCCACCCTGAATTTGTGTGGGTATCACCCCATGGGTGAGGGTCCTCAAGTGAATGCAAAGGAGAAAGTTCATCTCTCTGCTTCCCGAGCCACTGAGTTGTAAGCAAGCTGCCTCATGCTCCCCCTGGTTGCAGAGCTTCCTGTGGCCATATCTTCCTCACAGGGGATGGGGGTGGGGGTGGGGGACTGCATCCCTTCAAACCATGAACCACAATGACTTCCTCCTCCCTTACATTGCTTTTGTCTGGTTACAGCAACAAAGTTAAGTGACACACCAAGGGACACCAGCAATATACAAAGCCAGGAAGACTCTTCCTGCACCTTCAGCGGCTGCAGGCATCACCCCACCTTGATCTTGAACTTCAGGCTTCCAGAATGTGACCGTGAGTTTCTGCAGTGCCACACAGCCTGCTTGGAGGTCAGGACAACACCCAGCTGCCCACCATGTGGACTCCATCCCTGTCACTTTACTGACCACTTGGGGACAAGGGAAGACAAAATAGAAGCCAGTAATCCACCATGGTACTCTCAGAAAAGGGTTTCCTCCCCCAACCCCTCACCAGCTTCACCTCCCCCACTCCTGTCTGGCCTGGAGTTCCCCTCCATTGGCCACCAGCCACCACCACTGGCAGGAGCAGAGATCACTGCTCTGCATGCCGTGGTCACGAGGAGTCGCTGCCCTTTAGTTATGTGGTAGAATGGCTTGCCAGGGGAAAGCAAGGCCATCCGGTCCCTAGTGCCCCCAAACACATTCCTGGCATCTCACAAAAATGCTGAACATACCTGACTACAAGAATGCTTTGGATTCTAGGGGCTATGAACCCTGAACCCGAGGGAGGCAGTGACTTCATACCTCTACCCGCCCCACACACCTCCACACCCCCCCACACACACACAGGTGTGAGCTGCCTATCACACCAACACCAGCACAGTGTCTCTGCTCATGCTCACAGCCAGTGCCACGTTGATTTCTGGAAGCATCAGATGTGCACAGAAGTGGGGGCGTTAATGTGGGGGAGACGTCTAGAAAGGCTTGAGCCCCAGTTCCTTTCTGTCAAACACAAATAAGGATATATGCACATGCATATTAAATTGCACATGACAGAGTCCCCATGGTGGCCACTGTCACACCCAGGGTCAGCTCTAACACTGGACTAACCCAAGGTCAACCATTTCCCCATTCAGGCTCCAGTGCCTTCTTCCCTCTTCGCTGTCCATAGAGAACAGAGGCTATGTAAGAACATGGCCAGATTTGTACCCCTAGCTGGATCCCTTTATCGTTTGGCAGCTCAGAGGCACAGCGGAAACCATGTGGTTGGCCCAGATGCAGACACCCACTCATTCCTCCATCTGTCAATCTGCCCATTGGTTTGGTGAACAGATACTTACTGGGCATCTTTTTATATGCTAGTACCTTCCTGGGCACCAGGGACTTGACCGGAAACAAAACACAGTCTTATCCTGGTCGGGTTCACGTTCTAGCCAAAGAAAGCCCATGATAGAGAACCCCCAAATACACACCACACCAGCCAAGAGGAGCACCGAGGGGCAAGCCAGGTCAGGAGGGGAGACAGGACGGCCTGTGTATCCACTGAGGCGAGCTGCAGAACACTCAGGAAATGCCGACTGTGGCCAGAAGGCAGTCCTGGAGATATACTCCTGCCCTCACAGGGGTCCTCATGGTCCCTTAGGCCAGAAGATGGACAAGTATATGCAAATGGGGAAGGAGGAACAGAGGAAGGGGCGATGTACATGGGTCTTGGGGTCAAGGAAAGCTGCCTAGAGGAGAAGGAAGCCTTTATGAAAATTGTAAGGAAGACCACGTGGGTAACCACCAGCTTAGCATTAGTGTGGGGAGATGAGGGTACTGGGACAGGAGCCACTCATTGCCACTGGAGCGCTGCTGTCCTCTGCTGGCCAGACCAGGGTTTTCAGTTGCCCTGGTCTTGGGACCATTTCTACCTTGGCCCATCTGCTGGACAACCCAGGACTGCCACAGGCCTCACCTGTATGCAAATCACCTCTGGGCACCAGTTCATACTGCCAGCCGGTTACTCCACTCTGGTGTCTTACAAGGTACCAGTGATGCTAGCCCACCCCAGGCCCCACTGGGACCTAACTCAAACACCAACGGCCTCAGGGTCTATGCACCAATACCTGCTGCCTTAGTACACACCTCAGCTGTGGGAGGGACATTGCTCAGAACACTCACTGAGACATGTAAACACAGAACCAAGCAATGGTATACAGGCACAGAGGGAAAGAAGCCACTACCAGGGGCCCCAAAACTGCTGTGACAAGCAGAGAGCCAGGTGCCCACTGGCCAAGAGCCCATGAGAAATGCAGCCCCTTCCTTGTTCTGCTGTCAAACCAGATTTCTGACAGCCATCTCCCAGAGTTGCTACACACCATGCAAAGCCTTTCTTAAGAGCTGTGGTGTACAGAGTGCCTACAGCCCCAGATATCACGCCAATCCTAACGTGTACACTTGGAAACAGAGGTAGCAAGAGAAGGTTCCAGAACAGAGCCCTGGCCAGAGAAGCCCCAGATCTTCTCTCCCAAGAGTCACTGATAAATAGACCTATCTTCTGAGGTCCACAGATCCCTGAAGCTGACGGAGCCATGTCCAAGGTGGCTGACTGACCCTTGGTGGCCAGTACCAGCCAACACATGCCTGTTTGGGGACCACTCCAATTTAGGATAGCATCCTTTTCCTGACACAAACTTATGACAAGCCACTACAGAGCAGCCCTCTGTCCCACTGTGCCCCTGGTCCCAGCTCAGACAGCTTCCAATGTGGACAGAACCTGTTTCCCTGGATCATACACACAGACACAGCCAGAAAAAAATGGCATTTGAGCCACTGTGTCCTCACTGACTTACAACTCCAACTCTAGGAGTCTTGTTGGCCTGGGGTCCATCATCAGCGTGAGGTGCTGTATGAAGCACTCACAGAGGGCCATGCTGCCCCAAGCCTCTGTGACAGGCCACCATAAGTTCGGGGGACTCAGACCAGAGACAAGACCAGGCATCCAAGCTTGCTGGCACCTGGGCCCTGTCCCTCTGAAGGGCCTGGGGGAGGAGCCTTCCCTGCCTCTGGCTTCTGGATTCCCAGACCTGCCTCAAGGTATAGCTACATCACTTGATGTCCACCTCCAACTCCACAGGACTCTCCAGTCTCCCTCACAGGAGTGAGGAGTTTTATGAGGCAGAAATTGAGGGTGGGGTCCAGCAATCTGTCTAGCAAGCTCTCTGTGTTTCACTCACACAGCAACCCCAGACCCAGCTGCGGCCCTGGGCCCACTGAGATACCTTATGACCACCACTGTCAACTCTTAAAACTCCCTCACCAGTCATTCTGTGAAGCAGACCCTACACCCACTGTGACCCCATCTCAAGATCTTTTTTTTTTTAAGATTTTATTTATTTATTATGTATACAACATTCTGCTTCCGTGTATATCTGCACACCAGAAGAGGGCACCAGATCTCATAAGGGATGGTAGTGAGCCACCATGTGGTTGCTGGGAATTGAACTCAGGACCTCTGGAAGAGCAGTCAGTGCTCTTAACCTCTGAGCCATCTCTCCAGCGCCCCCATCTCAAGATCTTTAATTACCTCTGCAGACTCTATCCCCAGGTAAGGCACTCAGAGTTCAGGGATTAGGTCTTGGGCATTTTTGGAGGGTCACTGGGGGTGAGGAGGAGAGACATGACCATTCTCAGAGCGCATCCTCCAGGCTTGTGCATCATAGGGAACAGTTTAGCATGGGGACTACCTGCCCAGGTTTATGAGGCAGAAATTGAGGGTGGGGCCCAGCAATCTGTCTAGCAAGCTCTCTGGGGGTACTGATGGATACTAAAGCTTGGGGGAGCCTAGCAGTGGGCAAGTGCCTTATACCATGGGTTTCTTTCCTGGGTCTGAAGTACCTGGGACAGATGGCATACTTGACCATGCCTACCGCACCCAGCTGTGCTAGGAGAAAGCTGCCCAGGAGACATCTAAGCGTTACTAGTGTGGGGCTCCTGAAGTGGCTGGGTCGCCTCCCTTCAAGTCCATTACTAAGCAAGGAGGCTAAGCCCTAGCTAAGCCCTGGACAGGATTTTGTCCAACATTACAGTCCAATAGACAGGCCAGAACCCCACTGTCACATTGTTGGAGAGTCCCCAGGGACCAGGAACCCTGGATAAGAAAGCCAAATGGTATCACCAACACCCCTTCATTCAAACAGCAACCCCAGACCCAGCTGCGGCCCTGGGCCCACTGAGATACCTTATGACCACCACTGTCAACTCTTAAAACATCATTGTTACTTTTCTATAATAACAATTACCCTTCTTCTTCTTCTTCTTCTTCTTCTTCTTCTTCTTCTTCTTCTTCTTCTTCTTCTTCTTCTTCTTCATCGTTATTATTGAGTCAGGGTCTCATGTTGCCTAGACTGGCTTGGAACTCAACCTTGAAATCCTCACCCTCCTGCTTCCACCTCCCAAGTGCTGGGATGACAGATATGACCACACCTGGCTCTTACTTAGAAATCACACATATGACAGTGTAGCAGGCTGCCAGGTGCTTCCCAACATTCTGAATTCTCTCTAGTACACACACTCCTGTTGTGTCCCAGGCACGATCTAAAATCAGTTCCAACACAGAACCTGGAATCCTGCAGACATGTAAAGGTTCCGGGCACAGAAAAGTACACAAGTCTAAGCTTTGGTCCTCATCTCTATCTGATCCAGAATGTTCTGTCTTACATTAAAGCAGCTCAGAAATTGTCACAGTTGGGATAGGATTTGGGAGAGGCGCTTATCTCTTCAAACATCTTTTCTCTTTATTTTTTTCCCCTGGGTATTTGCAGTGTGCTGTGGAATCGTTTATTACACTGAAAAACATAAGTCCAGGCCCACCCTCAGGGGAAGCCTGACAGGCTTACCTCTGCAGCTCACCTGAGCAGCCACCTGCAGCAGGCAAGATGGCACAGTGGGTAAAAGTACTTGCCACCCAACTCCATGTTCCTGATCATCTGAGTTCCATCTCAGGAACCCACACTAAAAACAATAAAGAGAAAAAGAAAGAAAGCCAGATGTGTGGTAGTGTGCATCTGTGATACTAGCACTCCTACTGAGAGATGGCTGGCCAAGAGAGAAGACGCAACAAGAAGTCTGTGAGAGATGGCTGGCCAAGAGAGAAGAAGCAACAAGAAGTCTGTGGACTGGCTAGCCTATAGCATGTGCCACAGTGCCCCAAACAAGAGACCTGGCCTCAACGAGGTGGAAGACTGAGAACTGACTCTCAAAAGTTGTCTCTAATCTCCACACACATGCTGTGGCAAGCACATGCCTCCACTACACACACACACACACACACACACACACACACACACACACACACACACACACACACACCTCAATAAAATGCATTTTAAATAAGGCATCTCCGTCAGAACATGAGGTGTGGCTCTTCCGGGCAGAGGCCTTCTGACATCTAAAGATCTGGGGCTGGAGAGATGACTGACTCATCAGTTCAGAGCACCCACATGGTGGCTCACAATTGTCTGTAACTCCAGTTCCAGAGACTCCAGTGTCCTCTTCTGGTCTCCAAAGACACTGCATGCACATGGTGTAGACGTACATAAAGGAAAAATACTTACACACACAAAATAAAGAGATTGAAATAAAGAGATGGACCAGCATCAGATCCCTTCGTCCTTTGTCCACCAGAGACCACTAAGGGAGGGGGAGGCATGCCTCCCAGCACTAAGCCCAAGGACAACAGGGAAGTCACAGCAGCAGCAGGGTGGAGTGTGGGCTAGGCTAGGGGAGAGATGTTGCCAGCCAATGTGTCGACGACAGGCTTGAGAAGGTGAGGGTAAGGATACACAGGTAAATTATCCTAAGATTCAACAAAGGCACCAGGAGAGGACATGGGTGTCCAGTAGGTCTGGAGACAGACGGGTACCAGTCAGGCATGAGGAGAAGCCCAATGGCCCAAAGTTACTGTCAACACTGCCATCTTCATCCTTGCCCTGAGGGGTTCCAGGAGGAGCAGAGGGAAAAGGCAACAGACACAGGTCCCGCTAAGAGTCTTGCAGGGCTGAGGAGACAGCTTAGGCAGTACAGTGCTTACTGGCAAGCATGAGGATTGAGTTCGGCCCCAGAATCCACATTAAAATAAGAAAGTAAAAATAAAGCCTGGTAGCGTGAACTTGTAATCAATCCTAGTGTAGGGAGGCAGAAGTGCTACTTGAGTTCCAAGCTAGTGGGAGATCCTGTCTCAAAAATAAGGCAGATAGGTCCCAAGGAATGGACTTCTGAGGTTATTCTCTGGCCTACACATGCATATACACACATATACATGTACACACATGTATCCATATGCATGAACCATACAAACCCTTTGCAGGACTTAGATATTAAGACACTGGAGTCCCATTCTTTTAGTAATCACAAATGGCTACAGTCTACACTGACCATGTGTTTGGGTGTCTATAAAGTCCTGATTTAATCCCAAGCACTGAAGAATACAATAAAAATAATGTAATGGGATTAAAAACTGATACCTCACACAGAGCTGAGGCTCTTAGGGACAGGCTGACTCCCTTCATAGCCACCATGCTTGTCACCAATGGAGGAGGGAGAGAAGGGGAGCTTCTCCCACCCTGCAGCCAGCATGAATCTAGTTAGACCACCATGGATCAGCCCCCACAAGAGCCCAGGGCCCACGCCATCTGGGCCAACAGCATCAGCAGTCCCTCTTCTCTCTGCCTCAGTTTCCCTATCTGGAAAACAAGGGTCCTGACCTTGGTTTCTCAGGTGCCTCCATACAAAAGGATGCTCTGGGTCTGAGGAAGCTGTGGGTCCAGAATTGCCATCCCTAAGTGCACCAGACCCCTCCCCCAGCCTGTCCAGGACTGGCCTTGTTCTCTTCAGTAGCAAGCAGAACTTATACAAGACCACCAGGGGAAGTGGGGTAACCCCTGCTGCAGCTGCAGAGCCCACCATCCTGGCTGGTGGCTCTAAGCACAAGTGAACAGTTGGACACTGATGGCTCCCAGCCCAGGGTAGGAAGTGGGGAGACAGTGGATTCCAGCAGAAAGTGTAGCCACTCCAGAGCCTTCTCACCCATCCCCCACCAGCATCAGGGAAGGTAACAGTTCATTCATTACCAAGCCCTAGAAACCCAGGCACTGCCCTACAGGAAGTCCCTGATCAAGGTTGGACTTCCTCACCACCTACCACCTCCTCCAGAAGGACAGACGGAAGGCACACTCTGCATGTTTAAGACCAAGGCAGGAAGCAAGTGGGCCCAGACTTTGACCACCTCATGCATGCAGCTTCAGGCAGTGGCTAAACTGTGGGATCCAATCTCTACCCAGAAACTCAAAGTCTCTGCTCTTGCACAGGACATGCTCCAACCAGGCTCTCCATGTCCAACCAAGAGGCCCAAACACAGATCCTCAGCTAAAGTATGAAGAGGGTTTTCCTGCTAGGACTCTACTGGCCAAGGCACACATCCCAACCTCCAGTGGGGCGGAGACCACAGCAGCACCAAGCCAGAGCTCTTCCCTGAATCCACTCTCCAGGGCTGCTTTGAGAATAAACTCAACAGCAACTGTGGACGTTCCTCCTGTTTGCTGAAAATAAGAGGCAAAGGAGGAGGACAGAGGCAGCCACGTTCCAGGAACAGCCCCTTGGCTACCACCTCAGTCAGAAGTTCTGAGGCCTGGCCTTGAACAATGCCCACACAGTCCTACTCTTGGTGAGGGCTGGGCCTTGGACCTGGGTTCATTACCTATAGTGTTCTTGGCCTGTTCTCTGTGGAAGGCTATGCATCTGCTAGCTGTGCTCAAAAAGCAGAAGCCACAGCTGGGGGTGTGGTTCAATTGGTGGAGTGCTTGTCTACCAAACATGAAGCCCTGGATTTGATCCCAGCACTACATAAGCGGTGTTGGTGCTATAGGACTCCCAACATTAGGGAAGCAAAGAAAGGAGGGCCAGAAGTTTAAGGTGAGCACAAGACCAGCCTGGGCTATATGAGAACCCCCGTTTCCCATTAAAGGCCAAAGGGTCAGGGCCAAGGAGGAAAAGAGGAAGGCCTGGCTCACCTAGAGACAGGTGTTGCTGGGGCCCCAGTCACTGCATGGATTAGCCAACTGCTATAGGGCAGGTGCCCCACAGGTGTGTATCCCACTTCTGCCTGGTGGGGCCCTGACTGAATGACCCAGAAGAAAAGCTCAGGCCCCAAAGTGTGATTAGAGGGCAGGGTGATGCCTGCCTGCTGCCCCCAGCGTCTGCTGGCCACTTTGATGTGAGGCATGTCACCTGAGCCCCACGCCTCCTGTAACTTTTAAGAGCAGTGGTGTGCCCAAGTCCCACTGGCTTTCTTTCTGAAGCAAGGCGTTGTTCTAACCTGTGAATAAAAACCACCAATTATCTCCAAGGCTGGAAACTCAATCAGGGCTGTTCTAGGGAGAAGCGACTACATTTAGGAGGAGCGGACCAAGACCACATCAAACACCCTGCTCCTGGGCCCCAGCAACAGATCAGGCATCAGCCCTGGATCCCAGCCAGCCACTGAGAGGAGAATATCAAGAGGCAATGGGAAGATGCCCAATGGCCACCATCTGCTCCCACAGGTGACACTGTGGGAGAGAACAGCAGTATTTCTGCTCCAGCTAACACTGCTCCAACCCCCAGGTACATTGATTACCTACCCACCACAACCCCCACCAGGCCACCCTGACCCCATCCAGCTGCTGCCCAACACTCTCTCTTGCCACCTCTGTTTCACAGCCCTGTTCTGCCTTAGCAGTAGACTCGGTATCATGCACATGGTCTGTCCACACAGCCACCCCATGAAAAAAACAGAGAACTTCCCCCCACCTCTGAAGCAAAGCTGCCTGAAGACTCAACTTCACTCCCTGCCCAGGACTTCTCTTGTTCTGCTTCGAAAGTTAATGTTCAACATGGTACAACATGTGTAAGAAAGCCAAACACATGGCCGTACACCAGGTCCAGAACCCAAGGCTCCCACACTCCCTCTCTCCAGCCCCATTTCCCTAAGAGATCAGCACATCCTTTGGTCACCTCTTGTGGCACCTGGGCAGGTGTTCTCTTGTGGACCCCAGAATTACTGGCATGTCAGTAGCCTCAGGGTATGGCTCCAGAATGGCCCCAGCCCCACCCAGGGAGACCAACATCCTCATGAAGTGATTTGGTGTTCTCATCCTGCACTTTAAACCACATCTAGATGACAACTGCAGTTCACCATAGTGCCACTCAGTGTCTACCATACATCATGGAGCAGCAGCAAGACCTGAGCATATTCACAGTCTTCAAATACTTCTGACCGTGAGTCAAAGCCATGGCTGAGTGCCCAGTCACAGAGGCCAACTGCCACCCTTTAGTACAGTCCCTTATGTTGTGGTGACCCCTGCCCCAACACACACCATAAAATTATTTTGTTGCTATTTCATAACTGTAATTCTGTTACTGTTATGAATCATAATGTAAATATCATTACATTACATCAAACATGCAGGATATTTGATACATAACCCCCATAGGGGTCACAACCCACAGGTTGATACCTAGTGGTCTAGACAAATCAAAGTCCCCAAGGTCATTTTTAGAGGCTGATGTGAGCCTAGTGCACTGGTTAACTGTCCTTGAAATTGCTCAGACACACATTAAGGAAGACTGGTAACCCATTGGGAGAAAGAAGAAAACAGGAAGTTCCCTGAGTAGGGTTGACCCTGGAAGTACTAGGCTGGAGAGATGGCTCAGCAGTGAAGAGCTCTGGCTGCTCTTCCAAGAACCTAGACAGGTCCCAGGTCTGGCCTAGAAGGCTCACATAAGCCAGGGAGGCAGAGCTACACAGCCACACAAGTCCAGGAAATGCTTACAAGATGGCCTGGGGTTAGGTGTCAGGGACTTGCAGGAGCCCCTGGTAGCCCAAGGTGCCCAGTGTAGAAAACACCTCCTTGTTCAGGTTGCAAGCACTAGCTGGGCAGCTAAAGACCCCCAGGTGGATGTGATCTCCATGCAGCCTCAGGTCCCCTCACTGACTCCCTGTGTGCACTAGACATGTCTAACAATTCACAGTGCTCCACTGAAGTGTGGGCAGCCCAAGCTCAAGTTGAGGTCAAGGGTGCCCACCCCACACCACCATGAGCACTGTTGCTCTGACAGGCTCAGCCTCCCATGCCAGTTGTCTTCATCATACACACTTCCTGCTGACTCCAGGACTCCCTGGCCATAGGGATGAAAGGCCCCTCATGGGAACCAGACCTTAGGGCCAGGTCTTCAACCTCAGCTGCCCCACCCCGCGGGGCTCCGGTAATTCGTGGGTCCGAGGTGGATCACGCCTGCAAATAATGGGCGAGAAAGAAGAAGCGGGACCAAGCAGATTCCATTGTCAAGGCCGACTTTATTGAAACCAAGGAGCTTTTTAAAGAGAAGGGAGGAGCAGAGAAAAAGGAGGTGGGGGGAGGGATGAGTTAATTGTTCTCAGGCAGGTATTCTGAATCTCCTGTGTTTATCTCAAGCACTAAGGAAATGAGGGAGGGGATAGGTGTTAGTTGCTTCTCAGGCAGATATCCGGAATCTCCTGTGATATGCCAGACTTTCTGGCATCTAACTATGTATGGGGTCGCCAAGGCTGGCTTCTGACACTCAGCCGTTTCCCACACCCGCCTTCTCTTTGGACAGCCATCAGGGCTGTGTGTGACACCAGCTCTATTCTACACTTCATGCTTCAGGATCCACAGCTTTTGTACTCAGTACCAAGAGATGACCACAGAAAATAGGGGGAAGCCTGCAGAGCAACTGTGAAGACCCCCTGAGGAGTGCAAGCCCACACTCTTCACATAGGTTACCCCCACTGAGGACCCATGGCCACCCGTGCTGCACAAATGCCAGGGCCACGGCATTTGAAATGGACAGGACAGTGAGCTGAGGAGGCCCCCAGAATACCACTGTGACTCCTCTGGTCCCTTCACACACACTCCAGTGATTAGCATCTCAGGGCTAATCACTGAGGGCAGGGCAGCTCTGCCTGATTAAATGACCTGCAGGATGGATTTCTGCACAAAAGCTGGGGTGGATGACACTGAGTAGACTGGACAATAGAGACAGAACCAGGGCACTGACATTCACCCAACAGGCACTAGACCAGGCTCACTCTGAGGTGAGGACAGGGGACTTGAGACTTGTGAGCTGGCCTGGAAAACCCAGGAGCAGCTTCTGGAGAGTCCCAGAGGCCACCAGACATTGGTAGCATCAGCAGAGCTCATCTCACCAGTAGGTGGCACTCAAGGCTTAGCAGTCGGAGTCGGGGAACAGACACCACTACTGCTGTGGCCCATCTGGTCCAGCCATGGTGCCAGAGACCAACCCAGCTCAGGACAATTGGGTATGTCCTCCTATCCAGCTCCAAGGAAGAGCTTGCAGAGGGGCAGGTCTCAGACTGTCTTCAGGAGTCCTACAGGCTCCACACTGATGTCAGGGAAATGACCAGAATTCCCAAGTTGCTCTTTGTGTGCTTGGAGCTGGCACCTCTCCAGCAAGTACTTAGCCTGAGCTCGGGCACCCTGTACCTCATGGAGGGGGTGGGCACCTCTCCAGCACTCATGATCTGAGCACTGTAGTACCCAAGCCCCCATTCCTTGTCAATATCCATGGCAGACATCATTTGGAACCAGCCCACAGCCTGAATGACCCCAAGAAACTCCCCCACCAAGCCCCAGAATTGACATCTGAAGTGAGAGAACCAAAGGCCAGTATAGTGCCCTGAGTGTCCTACCCTCCTGCCCCAGCTCCTTCTGCCACACAAAACAGAGTCACCTCTGGCTTAGCCTTTGTGCATGTCACTAATGAATGCTTCTCCCACAGGTAAGAGGACACACCTCACAACCTGATGTTCTTGTGTGATCCACAACCTAAGCAACCCTACCCAACAGTCTTGGGGCAGAGAGAGAGAGAGAGAGAGGGTGGGGGCAAGGGTAGTGTAAGAACAAGCTTTACAAAACATTCTTTACAAGAACATTCTTTATGAAACAGAAACCATATTCACACAGCCAACCATATTCACAGACACTGTGAAATAAAAAGGTGACATTCTTGACATGTGAAACCAACCCTTATGCCCCAGAAACCTGCCGGCTACCCTCCACAGGCTCTGTGCAGGCTTGGGTTCACAAAGGCCACCAGGGTTGAAGACACAGATAAGCTGTGGGTAACAAGGGGAGCTGAGGTCTTCTCACATCCTGGGCTTTAAGGTCCCTGCAAAATCACTCCCTTCTCTCCTTAGCAACTCTTGCCAAAGCAGCTTGGAAGAGCAACAAACAGAGGGATGCTGCTCTGCAGTGTTGACTACCCATCTGCCAAGGCCACAGACGGCACGTGCTCGGTGACTACTACTAAGCAGCCACAGTCCTTGTCCCAGCCTCTCTCTGTCCCTGAGTGGTCTGTTCCAAGCGCCGTCTTTTCTTGCTTGGTCTCTATCAGTTGCTGCCTCCACAGCACGGGCTCCAGGCCAGCATCTCTGTCCTGCCACCCCGGCTGGGAGGACACTCTGATGTCACCTGCACAGCTGCAAGTGTGGGTGTTTGTGCAGCTTCTCTATCAGTTCTTCCTCCTTGGGCTCTTCAAGGATGTCCCTGCAAGGTAGGGACAGTCACACAAAAGCTTCAGAGAGAGATGGGCCTGGGTCTCTTAGAGACTGCAAGCAAAGTCAGCAGGCAAGGTCTGCGAGTGCCCAGACTCAGAGTCCCCAACTGGGAGGTACTTTCAAAACAGGTTGTGGCAGGGCACAGGGGCAGCAGCATGTAGGTCCTGCCTCAGGAAGACATAGATGCTAAAACCTTTGTGTGCAGTGACAAGCACACTAGGGGGACTATGGAGGGGTTCAGTGTAGGGCATAACATGCACACAGCCTAGACTTTACCCCTACACCAAAAAGAATTAAATGAAAAGCCTGGAAGCCTAGAGAGCCCTTCTCATACCAAATGGCATGACTACAGTTGGCTGGTCATAGCACACAGCCAACACTGGTTTAAGAAAATGGGGCCCATGACAAAAGGCCCTGGGATGACAGCCACTCTTCTATATAAGCAGAGGACAATCTCCATGATGCTACAAGAGGAAAAGATGTGGCTCCTCCAGGCCACCTGGCTGTGTCCCATGGCATCAACCAGAAACTACAAGACACTGGAGGATAGACAGTCCCTTCCATATTCTGGACCCCAAGTACAGCAGAGTCCATGTCCCTGGTGGAACCAGAAGTGTCCACTGTTGTGGTGTGGAAGCCCAGATGACTGAGTGGAGAAAGAACCCTGTCAGAAGCCTTCCTCACTGCCCACCCCCCATCAGCTCCAAGCCCTGGAGGCACACACCCAAGGCCTGCACCTGAACATGAGCTCCACAGACATCTGATAGTTGATCTTCTGGTTTCCAACAAGGAGCTGCTTATAACTTCCGGGATCCCATCGGTGGACAAAGTTCTGGAGCAAGAGGAAGGGTATAAGTAACCATGTGGTACCAGTTTCAGAGCCAGACCCCCATCACCCAATCTGTGGTTACAGTACAGTCACCGTGGGGAGCAGCTCACCCTGGACATCTGGATGCAGAGCCTATGAGATCCGCACCCATGAAATAGCAAGATGCTGGACTTCTCATCCTTAAGTCCTAAGAACCCACAGACTGGTTTTATGTGTCAACTTGACACAAGCTAGAGTCATCAGAGAGGAAGGAGCCTCAGTTGAGGAAATGCTCCCAAGAGATCTAGCTGCATTGCATTTTCTCAATTAGTGATCAATGGAGGAGGGCCCAGCCCCAATCCAGTTGTAATTGCATTTTCTCAACTAGTGATCAATGGGGGAGGGCCTAGCCCATGGTGGCTGGTGCCATCCCTGAGGTTCTGGGTTCTAAAAGAAAGCAGGCTGAGCAAGTGAGCAGCTCCCCTCCATGGCCTCTGCATCAGTTTCTACTTACAGGATCCTTGCCCTATTTGAGTTCCTATCCTGACTTCTTTCAGTGATGAACAGTGATTTGGAAGCATAAACCAAATAAACCCTTTCCTCCCCCAACTTGCTTTTTGGTGTTTTGTTGCAGCAACAGAAACCCTAAGACAGACCAGCCAGGGTAAGCAGCTCAGAGGCCTGCAGCCAGGCTCCCTCAGCCTGTGGCCTTGGTAGGTAGCAGGGCTCACCCACCAAAACTCTAGACAGCCCAGCAGGCAATCTCAGGCCTGGACAGGGATATCTGGTACCTCCAGAAGCAGAGCCAGAAACAGGTTGATCCAGATGACAGAGGACACCAACCACCATAGCACAAAATACACCATTGACCACCTGTGAAGGACAAGGAGGGCAAGACCCATTGTGAGTGGGGTGAGATGACTCCACAAAGTCAAACATCTCCCAGTGCACATCTGTGAGGGACCCTGCTGCTAACTCCACAGTGTATAGAGTAGTAATGTTGCCATAACACCAGGACTTGGAGGTGCAGGGACACCAAGGAAGCCTAGCATGATATGTAAGTTGTATTCAAACAGGTCCCTCTGATGAGCTGGTCAAAGCTCTACAAGCTATGAACTAAATGAGCCACCTGACTGTTCTCCTAGGATGCTACCCCCATGGAAATCCCCAGAAGCACCAGGCAATTATATACACCATTTATTACTCCCATGCTGGCATCCCCAGGGTGTATAAGCCCAGGATCCTGGCTATCTCCCAGTTTAGTGTGGATGAAGGTTGAAGGCTGCCAGGTCACAGCTTGGGCAGCCTTCCAAAGTCAGGGACTAGTTCCCGTCTCAGTCCAGGCCCTGCTTCTCTGATATACTGGCCAACTAAGAGCCAGCACTGGGGCAGACAGACTTACGGGCCTGAGTAGCGCTGATAGGCTTCCAGTAATACCTGCCAATTGTTCACCACCATCACGTTCCACAGTGTGATCAGAGCAGCCTGTGGGGTAGCAGAGGTAGGGTCCAGGAGGGCCCAGGACAAGGCAGAAGAGCAGCCCAGGGAACAGGGAAAAGGGGCAAGACAGAGGCAGAGTCCCAAGTGAGCTGGACCTGGGGACAAGGCAGAGGACTCACAGCAAAGTCATCAAAGTTGTTGGACCAGTAATCTAGCTGCTCGAAGCTTCCACACACTGCTGAGCTGTTATCGGGTGCCAGGCTGGAGACACAATGTCCCTCGGTTAGTAGCTGTAGCCAAGGGCCTGCGCATCTCAGCACTGCCCTACTCCTCAGCCCAGCATGGACTCTTAGGCCCCAGGGGAAAGGGCAAAGGAAGATGCCACTTCCTAGCCATGCAGGGAGCATATATGACATGACCCAAAAGGCCCCCGTCCCCAGAATCCTAGGCTCCAGGTTCTGAGGATGGTACTTTATCCCCAGTTCCACCCTAGCACTGCCATAGCCTACATCCTGGTGGGGATGGGATCTGTGCTCAGGAGACCCAGTGCAGGACACCGACAAGAAATGTTTAGGGGGAGGGCCCACTGAGTTGCCCACAGGTTAATGCCCTCAGGCACAGCCAGCCCCTCACCTGCTGTTTCCAGGAGGCACAATGATGCCTTGGAATAGGTTGATCCCAATGATGGCGAACACATAGTATGTCACCTGGAGGAAGAGTCCTTGTCAGCGCAGCCACAGGGCCAGGCTGAGGCCAAAGGAGGGGAGGCAGGGAGACACAGAGACAGCTCTGCCCTACAGATGGGGAGCTGGGGAGACCAGAAGCACTAGGCTAGCTCTCCAGGTCTGGTTGCTTTTTGGGTTCCACAGTTGTAGGCCTGCTACCACTGAGGACAGACCAGGCCATCTGGCCCCTGCGGAGGCCCAGGCATATCTTAACTTCTGTCTGGCACACGTGGCTACAAGCCCTGCAATATGTCTACAAAAGAATATCTTCGGGGCTGGAGAGATGGCTCAGAGGTTAAGAGCAGTGGCTGCTCTTCCAAAGGTCGTGAGTTCAATTCCCAGCAACCACATGGTGGCTCACAACCATCCATTATGAGATCTGGAGCCCTCTTCTGGTGTGCAGATATATATGGAAGCAGAATGTTGTATACATAATAAATAAATAAAATCTTTAAAAAATAAAAAAGAGTACCTTCCAAAATCTCAAGCTTGGGCCCAGGGGGGCTGTGGGAGCCCTAGAAAGGCTGTTCACAATTTCCTGAGTTTTTTACTGTGGTACATGACTCAGGGGTCACGAAGGACTGGGTAGTTACCACAAAGACCCTGGCATAGACAGCAACCCCAAGTCCTCTTTGGAAGGAAGGGGCCAAACAAGTCTGGCATCCTGACATGGCTGTGGGTCTCCTCATCAGAGCAGAGTTAGGCCAGCCACATGCCACTTGGACTCCACAGAGCCAACCCACCCAGGCTACCACCAGAGCCCCAGGACTTACCACCAAGATCCCACCAAATGATTTGAAATTCTGGACCAGGCCCAGGATGGTGCTGGTTACCATAGCTATTGGCTGTGGGTAGGAAGAGGGTTTAGCCTAACTCTTTCTGCCCCAAAGATAACAGTGTACCCCACAACACACATCCTCACCCTGACCAGGAGAGAATGGACCAGAAGCTACTCCATAGCCATCGACACACATCGACACACACTTGGACACCCACCTCAAGGCCATCTATACACCTACACACATCACACTCCCACAGACACCCATACTCCACATATATCCTGTACACATCCACCACATATAGAAACCCTATACACCCACATGCTCACACACGCTCACACCCACACACATGCTCACATATTCCCCCCAAATGCCCAGCCTTCTGTGGGTGCTGAGTCACAGGTCCCTTTAACAGCCTGGCATCCATACCCTGTGACCACCTCTGCCTGCTGGCCTGCTAAGACCTGATGTGCATCCCTGTGCCCAGAAGCTAAAAGAAATGGAAGAGCAGGCTCTTGATCCAGTGCCCCCTCCCCACCCCAACAGTTTAAGAACGCTAAGAAGCTTGAAGGTATGCTCCCAAAGGGCCCTTGGGGATGTGTGTCTCTTCCTAAGCTCATGGCGGCAGGGGGGGTGGGGTGGGGCGCAGAGCATACCTTCACATTGGGGATGACACGCAGGAATCGAAAGACAATCAGTGTGTTCACCAGCCGTGTCATGTCCCACAGTGACAGTGAGCCAAACTGCTTAGGCTTCCTAGGAAGGCACAGGAGCCATGTTAGGAGGTCCAGGAGAGCAGAGCAATTAGGCAGCAGGGGTGAACAGACAGCAATAGTCACTGAATAGATACCAAGCAGAAAAAGCTCTCAGGAGGTGGGAGACTGAGCTTGGTCATACCCTACTCACACCTAGAGCCATAACCACAGCCACAGCCATAGTCACAGCCATACCCCTCAGCACTGCCATAGCCATAGCCACACCTCCCAACACTGCCACAGCCACACCTCCCAGAACTGCCACAGTCATGGCCACACCCACCAGAGCAGCCCCATAGCATGAAGGAAGAGATAGTATTCAATAACCAGGTCCCAGACCTGCTGAGCTCAGTTTTCCTAAAGAACTGATAGGAAGCCTGTCCCAACCTCAACCTGACCTTTGACCCTATCCCATCACTGACCCTGTTCTATCTGGGCCTATGACTTCTGACCCTCTCCTGAACCAACCTCCTATCATATGATCCAGTCCTAACCCCAACCCTGTGGCTACCACTCCACTCAAGTATCCCCATGGTTTGTCTATATTCTGACTCCTATCTAAACATAATCCATTCTCACCCCAATGTCACCTTTGCAATTCCCAAGGTGATGGGACAAAGCTTGAGAAGGGCTTGGCTCACATCAGAAACTATTCTCACAGATCACTATTCTTCTGCCTGGCATATGGAACTGTCCCAGCATCTCCAAGCTAAGCCAGAAGACACCCCAGAGGTAACTCCTGCAGGTCAATGCTTGACCACTATCCCTCAGAAGCCTATCCCAATTGTGTCACTGTCTAAGACAAGGCAGGGCAGGGATCCATAGTGTACATAAGTGGCCCAGGCCTGTACCAGCCAAGCCTTGGCTCACAGGAGCTTCATAGCAACCTAATGTGTCATCCTGACACAGGGCAGCCTCACCAACAAAGGCACTGGTTCAAGCCTAGCACCCACTGGCTATGCCAAAAGTCGTGGGACTCTACCCAGAAGTCTCTCGGTACAGTAAGAATGGGGGCTAGTGGGCTCAAATAGTGCCCTAACACCTAAGGAAGCCAAGGACACCATTTTACAAAAAGGAAACAGACACTGAACACAGGGATGAGTCAAGGCCACATGCTGGGCAGGCACTAGCAAGGGGATTTTGCCACATTCCAGCAGAGGGACCCAGCCCACTCAATCTGTGACCCCAGATCCCCCAGACCTGAGTTGGGCCTCATTTCCCATGCTGGAGATGGTGGGGGAGAAGGGACATGTCCACTTGTTAGAATACCTTACAGGGAACACCTCCGCCCATTTCTGCATGTCCCCCATGCAGGGCAGACTCAGCCCACAATCCAACATCCCCACTGGCAGAATGGTGCATGACACTGTCCAGGGACCCCATGGGGTACTGGAATATGTCACCTGGGTGCTGTGCAGTGAGACAGGTCACTGCTCAGGTGGTATCCCCAAGTTTTCTGCAATCACATACCATACTGAGTTTGGCAATCGGTATATCACCAGAGTAGAAATCTCCAAAACCTGAATCATAGAGAGAAAGGGGCATTGTCCAGCAGTGCCCACCCAGGTGGCACCTCCAGCAGTGCCATCCCAGGCAGCTTGCAACAGAATCCCAAGACTTAAGTCCATCCTTTGGCCATGTAATGGCACTCGGAGCTCAGGCCTGGCCCTGTATATCCAGATGTATGACTTCTGTCAGTCAGAAAACTGGCTTCAGGAATCAGGACTTCGGAAGTCACTTAGTCACAGATGGACCAAAAGGCCTCATTCAAGTAACTCTCTCTATGTATGTCTCCAAGGACCCACTGGCTCTCAAAATGTCACTTGAGGTCACTGCTGTGATACCCACACCAAGTGTGAGCCCCTCATTCCCAGCAAGAAGGGAAAAGAAAGTTCATGAATTCCCAAGGGCACCGTGGGTGGCTGAGTCCACTGATACCCACTTACCCACACCAAGGCTGCACTGTGAACCAGTGGCACTGAAAGGCTGTGACAGGGGCTGCATTAGCTGCTGATAGCTCTGGGTCCAACTGGTCCTCCCTCAGGATGACAAGTGGCAGTCCAGCCCCCGCAGCACTCACATACAAGTCTCTGCAACCCATCACACACTTCAACCCAGGCCCCTTGAGCCAAGAGCTCCACTTCCTCTTAGGTAGCCCATTATGCTCTCCCTGATATATCTATACTATACTATACTAAACTATACTATACACCCAAAGGGCCTGGGCAAAGCTGCTGGCCAGGCTCACACAGCTGTCAGGAGAGGTACCCCAGCTTGTGTAGACTTTACCAGGAGGACAATGGTGAGGAAGCCATCGAACACGTTGCCACAGTAGAACAGGTAGCCCCGCAGGCCCAGTGCAAACAACTTGAGCAGCATTTCCAGCAGGTAGTACAAGACGAAGACGTAGTCAAGAATCTGAAGAGGCAGAACCCAGCACTAGCCTCACCCACTGTATCCCCAGAGCTGGTCCTAGGACACCAAGGCCTGTGGCCATGGCATTCCCCCCACCTCCTCTGCTGCCCCTCTAGGACCCCCATCCCCTGTGCTTAGGGCTGGCATTTCTGTTTCTTGCTCTGTCCTAATCTCTGAGGTCTACAGAGACGCACATCTGCCCCTGACGCAGGCCTCCCCAACCAACAGGAAGCATAAGAGAACACCCTGGGCTAGTCCTTCTCAGGGGAACCCGAGCTTGCAATAGGACAGACAGCTTGGGGTGAGAGCTCATCAAGGAAGATGGCCTGTACCAGGAAGGGAACACAAGTAACTCTTCCTCTAAAGAGGGTCATGCAGACGCTCCTCACACACAGGAAAGACACGGGGAGGCTCACTCCCCAGGTGTACACAGTTTTATTCATTCTGAGCTGTCAGGCTACCTCCATGAAGCCACTAACAGAATCTAACATGAGGCTTCTGCTTAAAGTTCAAAGTGGAAAGCTTCAACTCCCAAGGGATTTGATAGAAACTTTTAACACCAAAAGAAATCAAGTTTACTTCTTGGAGGCAAAGCTCAAAGTCTGAAGCCACACAGCCCACATGACCCAGTCAGCACTGCAGCCCAGTTGGTCTCTTCTCTCTAAAGGACCCTCAGCCTCCCAAGGGAGTCACTCTGTTCCCATCCAGACATCCTTTGCCCATATAACCAGAACCTGCACCCCTGTGAGGGATCACTGCTCTGGCTGGACTCAGTCACCGTCTCCACCCTACTTCTCCTCCTCTTCCTCCCTCTTCCTCCTCCTCCTGCTCCTCCTCCCCCTCCTCCTCCTCCTCCTCCTCCTCCTCCTCCTTCTCCTCCTCCTCCTCCTCCTCACTGCTCAGCCCCTAGCAGAGCTGACAGCTTCACAGGCCAGCAGCCCCTGAACTCACCTCCAGGACAAAGTCATCACGTTCCTCAGGCAGCAGTTTTGAGTCCAGCACCAGGAACACCTGTAGAGCCACAGAGGAGGGCGGCTTACCATGTGGCCAGCCAGTGTGTGTGTGTGGGGGGGGGGTTTACAAGGGAAGACTAGCTGAAGGAGAGGGCCTCCCGCACCACCACAGGGTAAGCCCCCACTCACACAGATAGACAAGAAGTTTCCCAGAGCGATGAGGTTCCCCAGGTAGTCAAAGTACTGATTACTGAAGAGAAACTGGGCACTCTGCAGAAATGGAGACTGGTACTGGGGCATCGGCGGGACCTACAAAGAGAATCCATGCTCTCAGAGCCATGGTGAGGCAGGTGACCTGTCTCTTGTTCTAAGGTGACATCCTCCTGGCTTACCTCCTGCCCTTCCTCAGAAGTAATCACAAATACATGAGAGCCTATTCATAATGGCCTTTATAGCAGTGACCTTATACAGCTAGAATGATAAATGTCTAGTGACCTGTATGTAAACAATGTCACATTAGTAATTTGAAATGTGTACTTGTGAGGCTAGGAAGATGGCTTAGTGTAGGGAGACACTGTAGCCCCGCCTCCTAGTAGTCCGGCTAGCTCAGTTGGTAGAGCATGAGACTCTGAATCTCAGGGTCGTAGGTTCATGCCCTACATTGGGCGCCAAGTGAGGCGTAAGGCTAAGATTTCTTTATTCAGATAAACACCAGCCAAGTGAAGGGGCTATCCACGTGTCGCCGTCCCTTAAGAATCCTCCCCACGTCACCTGTAGACCTCACCACACCCTCAGGGGCGTGTCCCGGCACACCTGTCCGGGCTACTAGGAGGCAGGGCTACAGTGTTCTTCCACACATTGTAAGACAAACTCCCATTTCTGGAGTTCTTACCTTCTACACTGACGGTAGCAAATCAGGTAAGGGTGGTTATAAAGCAGGTGAGGTAAGTAAAGTAGTTCAAAGTCTGTACACATCTGTACAGAAGGCAGAATTATATACAATTCTCATGGTGCTTATGGATTTTACAGAACCTCTTAACATAGTTACTGATTCCCAATATGTGGAGAGAGTCGTTTTGCACATAGAGACCTCAGAATTCGTCCCTGATAATACTGAACTAACCTCGTTGTTCTTGCAGTTACAGGAAACAATCAGAAACAGAAGTAATCCACTGTACATTACGCATATTAGATCCCATAGGGTCTGCCAGGTCCACTGGCACAAGGCAATGACGAGATTGATTGTTTATTAATTGGCACTGTGCTAGAAGCCTCAGAATTTCATAAAAAGCATCATGTAAATAGCAAGGGTTTAAAGAAGGACTTCTCCATCACTTGGCAACAAGCCAAGGAGATAGTGAGAAACTGTCCTACTTGTTCCTTTTATAACCAAACTCCGCTGCCAGCAGGCTGTAATCCTAAAGGCATTCAGAGGAATGAGATCTAGCAAATGGATGTCTTTCACTTTACAGAATTTGGAAATTTGAAATATGTGCATCATACCATTGACACATTCTCAGGTTTCCAATGGGCTACTGCTCTCAACTCTGAAAAAGCTGATTCCGTTATTACACACCTACTAGAGGTGATGGCAGTTATGGGCATACTGGCACAGATAAAAACTGACAATGCTCCAGCATATGTCTCCACAAAAATGGAACAGTTCTTCAAATATTATAACATAAAACATGTCACAGGTATACCACACAGTCCTACAGGACAAGCAGTTGTTGAGAGTTCTAACAGGACGCTTAAGGAGATGCTCCATAGGCAAGCTGGTAAGTCAAACCCCCACCCCAAACATAGGTTGCATAATGCTTTATTGACACTAAACTTTCTTAATGCCAATGACAAAGGACAAACAACTGCGGAAAGACACTGGACTATGGAAAAAACTGCTGAACTGAATCAACCAGTGTACTTCAAAGATGTATTGACCTCAGTATGGAAACCCAGACATGTGTTATGTAGGGGTTTTGCATGTTTCCACAGGAGAAGAAAAATCTTTGGATACCATCAAAATTGATCAAGATTTGAATTGAAAAAGAAAACCCTCTCGACAAGGACGACTGACAGGTATTTACTGAGTATATCTCATGAACTAAATAAAAGCCTCCCAAAGGAATGGGAAGTGCTTTGTTTTTATCCTCACCGGAAAACCCACCTCAGAAAGTCAAAGGACACTGCATGGGTAGATACTTAAAGGAAAGAAGGTAGCTATAACCATTGAACAAAGGGAACATGCATACGGTAAACTTTACAGCTGTCTCTCAAATAATTCTATTTCTCTTCATTTCCTAGTCCCTATTCAATCAAATCGATGCTGGATTTAGAGTTGGATTTGGCTTTCCTCCCCTAAAATCCAAGCATGTTATTTCAAAAAAATTTAAAGTTTCTGTGTTATATCAAGAAGCCAATTGATGTAATACAGAATAAATGAAGAATCAGAAGACTATCTTTTGACTTTTCTTGGCTCTTTCAAGGCCTACACCCTCTCATAATTGTCGTTTTTCAATGGTTGCCTTTCCCAGTACACATACATGTGCAAGCAAACATTTCTCTGCTGACACTTATGTTTTAGTCCCATACAGCCAATGAAGACCCACCTGACGACAATCCCTGCATGCTCCAGAAAAAGAATTGGACCACATCTCTCCAACTGCACTGGATTCAACTCACTCTGTTTTTACTGACACTCCGACCAGCGCCTCGAGTAATGATTTCAATCAAGTTGAAGATTTCAACCTAGATCTTCAATCAAGCAAATCCCATCTAACATGGACTGGAGATAACCCAACAGAGACTTTCCCTGTGCTAACATTTTTTTCTACAGGACCCCACAAGGCTACCATCGTCCCATTTCAGCAGGAAGTAACTTAGAAGATGCTATGCCCCTGCTCCCCATTATTGTTTATTAGGGTAGTATAAGGCTAGTTAGAAATAACTTTCTTATTGTTTAGAGTTGGGATTGGAAGGAGGTGTTCAAGTTAGACACCCTTTCCACATGACTTTAGGGCTTAGACGAAATAGATAGTTAGGATGTGCAATAGCAGATTATTGTATCTTCTTATACTTCACCTTTATGATTGTTAATTTTGGATTTTTTTTTTTTTTTTTTTTTTGGTTTTTCGAGACAGAGTTTCTCTGTGGTTTTGGAGACTGTCCTGGAACTAGCTCTTGTAGACCAGGCTGGTCTCGAACTCACAGAGATCCACCTGCCTCTGCCTCCCGAGTGCTGGGACTAAAGGCGTGGACCACCAACGCCCGGCTTAATTTTGGATGTTTTACACTATTAAGTTTTAATCCTCTTTTAGACTAAAAGGGGAATTGTAGGGAGACACTGTAGCCCCGCCTCCTAGCAGCCCGGACAGGTGTGCTGGGACACGCCCATGAGGGCGTAGTGAGGGGAGGCCTCAAGGTGACTCGGGGAGGATTCTTAAGGGACAGCGGACACGTGGAGACCCTCTTCTCCCTTCTCCTCTCTCTAGCCTGGCTGCCTTGCTGCCCCTGGCACGCTCTGGCTTACGCTTGGCTGGTGTTTATCTGAATAAAGAAATCTTAGCCTTACGGACTGTGGATCGATCTCTTCAGCTTAGTGGTTAAGAGGACAGGTTGCTTTTCCAGAGGACTCAGGTTCAATTCCCAGTATACACATGGTGGCTCATAACTATCTATAACTCCAATCCCTGGAGATAGAACACCCTCTTCTGGCCTCTGCAGGCACCAGCACACATGTGGTACACAGATACACATGCAGACAAAACACCCATGCACATAAAATAAGTAAAATAGTTTAAAAATAAAAAGCATGCTTGGGAGCTAGAGAGATGGCTCAGCAGTTAAGAACACTAGCTGTTCTTAACCGGGTGGTGGTGGCGCACACCTTTGATCTCAGCACTCAGAGGCAGAGGCAGGCAGATCTCTGTGAGTTCGAGGCCAGCCTGGTCTGCAAAGCTACACAGAAAAAACAAACACTAGCTGCTCTTGCAGAGGATCTGGTCTCAGCTCCCAGCACCCACAAGATACTTCACAGCCATCTGCAACTCCAGTTCCAGGTGATCAATGCCCTTTTCTGACCTATTCCACAGGGACCAGACACACAAATGGCATACACACATACATGTAGATAAACCATGCATACACATAAAAGATGTGTGAGTGAAGGCCTTGTCACCAAGACTGATGACCTGAGTTCTACCCATAGTACCCATGTGGACAAAGAGAACAGCTTCTCATAAGTTGTCCTCTGACCAGCACATGCACTGTGACATACACACACACACAAAAAGCACATAAAATACAATAAAAACTGAAATTGCACTGAGCAGTGGTAGCACATGCCTTTGACCCCAGCACTCGGGAGGCAGAGGCAGACAGACTGATCTACAGAGTGAGTCACAGGACAGCCAAGGATACATGAGAAACACTACTGTCTTGAAAGATAAAAAAAAATGACTAAACAAACAAATAAATAATTAAAATTATAAAAGCATACCAAATGGACACTACTTTGTGGAACATTCCTAAGGCTGGCTCACCAAGTGCTAGGACAAGATAACGACAAACCCAGATGCACTGTGGCCATCCAGAGTGGACAGCAGTGGAGGACAGCCTCACAAGACCTGTGAGGTCTGTGCCTTCCTGTGACACCTCTCTCACATGTGATGGTGGCTACAGCAGACTGAGGCAGCGAACCACAGGGGCAGCCTGATACACCTGTGAGTCCACCCAGAGGAGGCAGGGAGAATGCTCCGCTCCTGCTGCCCCAGGGGTGGGAGTACCACCATACATACACAGTAAGTTTCAATAATAAAACTGAACCACTGACTTCTTCAGTGACCAGCAAAGGCCACATTTCAGGTGACAGCTCCAAGTGAAAAACGGTCAAGACTACCGGAGTGGGGGTGCGGGAGATGCAGGGAAGAGAGTTCATCACCAAGAGTGGTTTACGTGGAAAGGTCCCAAACTTCATGAACTCCATGTCAAGGACAAGCATGCCTAGGACTACATGGGACAATGTCCACAGGAAAATGTCAACACACCATACTGAACAGAATGGCTCCTCTGGGGAGGGTCCTCAAAAAGCAGTCACTACTTCTCAGCTCTGACTTGCTGTCAACACCAGCTCCACTGTGAATATAATTTCTGCCAGCATCCCTTACCTACAGCAGGCATGGGGTGAGTCTCAACAGACGGTGGAGGACAAGCCAGGAGTGAATAACCCCCTGCAGCTTTTGGTGTCATGTGGTATCAGGACATATGGTGACTCTCCAGGCATGCAGTCCTCCTGGCACCCTAGAGCTTCAGCCTGACCTGCTCACATGTGAGCTAGTGTGCAGGGGCTGCCCTTTAGCGCTCTGCACATCCTGACCTCTGCTGCAGAGAGCATGGCCCCCGCACTACCCAGTACAGTTGCTCTCACTTGCCAGTGGCCCACAGACCAGCACTGGCTCAGGCAGTTCAGAGGTCTGTTCCCCAGAAGTCTAGGTCATCTTCTGCACAGGAATCTCAGCCACATTCTCCACAGATGTCTGGAAACCTTCTCCAGAGGTTTGGGCCACCTTCTCTCTAGAAGCGTAAGCCAGACTTCTCCACAGAGGCCTGAGTCTGGCTGGGGAAGTTCTCCTTTTAAGGTCTCCTTGCTTGGGTACTATCCCTCAGCCCCAGAGCTCTTCCTTCTCTACAGAAGGTCTTTCATCACACCTGAGACTTCCTCATAGGGCGAGGGCCTTGTTTACACCCCCTCTGTGGTTTCTGCCTGACTGGAAGCACACTGACACCTTGCTAAGAGAGGTCCAGCATCTCCATCACATTCAAACTTAGCAGAACATAGCCACGTACTCTTGTGCTACTGAGAGCTGAACCGACTGTCTCTCCAACGTCACAGAGGCTGCCTCTGAGGAGGGCAGTGAAGGGGGCTTTCTATTATTTCACATCTACAATTGTGACTACACCCATTGAAGGACTTTTTGGAAGCTGCAGGCACGGTGCCTGCTCTGCATCCACCAGCATGCACTCAGTCCCTGCCGACAGACAAGCAGATCATGCAAGCTACCACAGCATCAGCCTACCCCAGGGCTGTGGTGATACATTATTTAGGATTTAATAAAATGCCTGAAGTATCAGAATGTAGAGCCAGCCACACTAGATAGCTATAGAAGCTAGGCAGTGGTGGCACACACCTTTAATCCCAGGACTCAGAATGGATCTCTGAGTTCAAGGCCACACCAGAGTGAATCAGTCTAAAAGATTAACAGAGCTCATGTCTTTAATCCCAGCCCTAGAGAAGTGTATAAAAGACAGGAGCCCAGTGTCTCAGGATGCATTCTCCAGCCATGTTGAGGAAAGGCAGCAGTCTGAGGCTTGGTGGAGTGCTTGTGGAGACAGGATCACTCCTTTTAGACTGAGGTAGAGGTAAGAGCTGGTGGCTGGCTGATTTGCTTCTCTGATCTTCAGCTTGAAGCTTGAACCCCAATATCTGTCTCTGGGTTTTTATTTTTCGTGTTACACAGGGCATCTCTCTGAATGGGTTGATCCAAAACTACAGCATGCCCCTAGAGTTAGCAACTCCCAAGCAACTGAACCTCAAAATTAAAATACAGTCCCCACTGCACTCCATTTTTGGACGGAAGAGTGACATAACACCAGGGCAAGGACCCAAGGTTCTCAAAACTTCCAGATTCAAACACATATCAAGACCCAATCCTAAGCTTCAGATCTTGGACCACCACAAAGAGCATGGCCACAGAGCAGATAAGTAACTGGGAAAGCCAAGTGTGGTCATGCATGCCTTTAATCCTAGCATTCTGGAGCAAAGATAGTGAGTTTCTGTGAGTTTGAAGCCACCCAGAGCTACATAGTAAGTTGAAAGACATCTATGACTACACAGGGAGACCCTGTCTCAAAAAAAAAAAAAAAAAATCCAAAAAGTAGCTAGGAAAAGGGGCCAGAGGAAGGACACAGCTCAAGTGCTAGGTTGTCCCCAGCCCAAGTCTACTCTACTGGGCCTCAGTTGATAGACACAGTCTGTGTGTCCTTCCTCTGCAGCACTGTGACAGGAAACACCTCCCCGTGAATAGATACCATAACATCCTGGCACTGGGAGAAAGTAGAGTCAAGTTGGACAGCTACTATGTCTCCCAGAGGTTGGCAAGCACCAGCATAGGGACAACCAGGGTAGCCCAGCAAGCA
Source organism: Cricetulus griseus (assembly GCF_003668045.3). Taxonomy (NCBI): domain Eukaryota; kingdom Metazoa; phylum Chordata; class Mammalia; order Rodentia; family Cricetidae; genus Cricetulus; species Cricetulus griseus. Next base: position 56,060,843 of record NC_048596.1, on the reverse strand, counting down.
CTATTGGGCAAGACCAAGGAACGGAGCCTAAATGGAGATTGTTCTCTTGACCAGGTCTAACTATACCTAGAAAAGGATTGAGTGACAACAGACCTAGCCTGTATGGCTTCTAAGAGCAGCCTTCTGAGGCAGCAGACTTCTTACCCAGGCTGGAAACCACCACCTGGAACAGAGCCTCCCTAATCGCTGCAAGCCTATATCCAACAGCATCTGCTTCACACGCCCCAAGTCAAGGGGACCCCCTGACATCTCAATGCTCACCTGGTCCACGCAGAGGTCTGATGGCAGAATATATACACAGTGCTCCCTGATGAAATATCGCTATCATCAGACTCCTGTGTCCCAAGATGGGAGCAGAAGCAACACCCCTAAGGACATTAGCAATAAATGCATGCCTCCAGAAGTCCTGGGGAAGCCTGAGAGAAACATGGTTTTAAGACAACCACCTGCAATGGGGACCTGAGCCTTCTAGAGTGGCTAACAGGAGGGCTGATCCTTCATGCTGCACAGACTTCTCCACTCAAGCCCAGTCCCATCCCCAGAGAATGTGATGTGTTTGCATATATTTATAGAGAGTGCCTTTCCAGAGGTGATTGTGTAAGAGTGGGGTACTGGGGAGGGTCTTACTCCACATGACTATGTCCTTGTAAGAAGATTTTGGGACACACACACAGAAGGTGACCACATACAGACACTGGGAGAAGCCACCATCAGCCAACTACACAGAGAGGCCTTGAGAGGGGCTGGGCCTGTGATGTCTCCATCTCAGGCTTCCAGCTCCCAGGACATAAGACATTAAATGTCAGTTGCTATGGTTATGTGTCCTAAGGCAGGAGGAGCAGCTGGGTCAGACAGCACTGGAAGTGTCTAGGCTTCAGGTAGCAGGACACATCTGATCCCAACTTAGCTTGTCCTGATTCAGGACCTCCCTTAGTCCTCTGCCTGCCTAGGGTACCTGAGCTATGCCTAACAAGGCTGCTCACCCCAGAAACCCACACTAGAACATGCAGGCATTCTTGTCCTCTGCCTGGGGCTAAAGTGGAAGCCAAGACCCCCAAGGGACTGTGCACAAATGTCAAGAGTGAGAGGCAAAGGCCTTGGAGAGGGCTAGCATTTAGACCTCCCAGAGGAATGGCCAGAGGACTTTGTTTCAGACAGAAAAATGGTATGGAATGTTCCTCTGTGTCAGGCTTGCCCAGGCTGGTTCCCCAAATAGTAAATGTCTCTAGCCAACAAATTTACCCCAAATTGCCAAGAGCCAAAGGATTCTCACTGCCAATCCCAGGAACTAAGGATCCAGGACAGGCAAGTCCTGGCAGTGGTCATTAGAAACAACAAGGAATGGAACCCCACTAGCCCAGGCTGGACAGGTGGCACAGGCCAGACCTAGTTACCTCTTTGATCACACCCTTGTCAACTTCATCGAAGAGTTTCTGGAACTCATCAGCCAGCAATGGACGGCCTCCATAGGAATGTACCTTCTGTAGAAGGAAGGCCAGGTCGGCTACTAGCAATGGGGGAGCAATTCCTGAGCACCCCCACCCATGGGTAAGCATTAGGCTGACGACCCACCCAACAGGAGCTGGGGCAGACCCAGGAAGAGCAGCAACCTGCATGATGGCCTGTTTGTGGATTTTGTCCAGTTGGGTTTTCTGAAGTACTCGCAGGAAGTTCTCAGGATTTACCCCAACTCTGTGACAAAGAAATCTTACCCCAGTGAGCATGCTCAGTGCCAGTTTCCCCAGCCTGAATTTGGCTATGAATCCTCCCTGCTGCATGGAAAACAGCCTTGGTGAGATTCCACATGGGGTGAGCTGTAGGGTCCTATAAACCCCAACTAAGACCCCTGGAGACGTCTTAGTTGGACAGCAGATGCTGCTGCCACTGAGAGTCAAGCCCAGAACTTCCTCAGCAGCACACCAGAGCTATCTGCTCCTTTCTCTACCTACCTAGCAGTGTGGATGCCTGCCTTAGACACTTACAAGTGGACTAACAGGCAAGGGTAAACAGGATAATGGAAGCACTGAGGGCTTGGCAGTTTACACAGCTCCAAATGGAATATCCAGTCTGGTGCCAGCCAGCAGGGGCTACTCAGGAAACCCCTATTGAGCACCCAACTCCCCTTCCCAGAAGCAAAAGACCTTAGTGTCCTGGGGGAGGACCCCACCCAGCACTCACGCCTCAGGGGTGGCTCCAGCCAGACCTGCTGTGGACGCAAGGACTTCATAGGCCGCTCGGGCCCCCAGCCGCCGCCGGAACAACGAGGTCTGTAGAGACTTCTGTAAAGACGATGGCTCTGAACACCCAGCTCTGGCAGTTCCCACATAAATCCTTGTCCACCCTGCCCTGGGAGTGGGTTAAGGGGGAGCCTAGGGAGCCAGCCCCTCACTTGCTGGGTTCCCCTACAAGGGACAGTCCTCAAAGGAGGGAGCCCAGCCAAGGCAAGGCAGGGATGGCTGCCAACCGTGGCTCACTACGTAATTCTCTAAGGCCTGCATTTCTTCTCTGCACATTTAGGGTGCAGATCAGATACCCCAGAAGTTGTGCCCTCTGGGTGTTTTCCTCTTGGTGTAGGAGGGCAGAGAAGGAAACCCTGGGTAGCCATGGCAATACCTGTGCTACTGAAATGAACCATAGCAGAGATAGTTTATCTGAGCTGGTCCACAAGAGGCGGCAACTGACTCCCTGTCCCACTAGGGTCAGTTGATTCAGGGCCCACTCTGCCTGGAGTCTGGGGCCAGCTCCATCACAGCCCAGCAAGGGGGGGGGGTGGTGGTCGGGGCAGCTCACCATCAGGTAGCCGCGGAACTGACTGTAGATGATGGCTGTCAGAAGGTTCATCAGAAACAAACTTCCTGGGAAATGAAAAAAACAACAAGAATCTAACCAGAGGCCAGTGGGGCAGAACCTGCAGCAGCCAGTGACCAAAACCTTCCCTGGGTTCGAAGGTCTCAGCAAGCCTGGCCATGGTGGCCAGGAGCTCAGGATGACCAATCACAGTCACATTCATAGAGTTCTCTTTGCCTCATAACAGGGGATACACACCCCCACGAACTCCTACATCCTTTCAAGGCCAAGTATTCCCTGCCACAGATAGGAAGACAGACAGGAGCATCACCTGTTACAAACGACCATGGGGAAGAGTGGGGAGAGCATACCAAGATGAAGCTGGGGTGGGGAGCAGACTGAGAGGTATGTTACAGGTGGCGTGGGGCACACACAGGTACAGGGTGGGGACTGCAGTGATGCTATAGGGATGGGACAGGCTGAGATGAAGAATAGGAAAGCAGTATACAGAGGGGCCACACTGAGGAGACGGTACACAGTAATGAAGCTATAGGGGAGCACGTGAGTGGGGAGCAGAGGTGAAGCCATAGGTGGACAGGCTGAAGTGAAGGTGTAAGTTGGCAGCAAACCAAGGGAGCAGGCTGAGGTGAACTTACAGGGTGGGGACAGGCTGAGAGGTCAGTTGAAGGTGAAGGTCTAGGGGATGAGCTAAGGTAAAGCTATGAGGTGAAACAGGCTAAAGTCAAGTTAAGGGGTATAGCGGAGGGTAAGTGAAGGCGAGAGCAGACTGAGGCAGTTACAGGAAGCAGCAAGCCGAGGAGAGTTAGCAAGTGTAGGCCGGTTTACAGCCACTCCTGAGCATGGGTGAGCACCTGCCTGTATCCACACAGGCCCACCTGCACTTACCTATCAAGGTGAAGATTATGAAGAAGAGGGCATAGGCCCGGTTCTGGCTATATGCAGGAATCATCACTGAGACAAAGAAAGAGTCAGAGGCTAAAGACACACTGCAGCACCTGGCCCCATTTCCATCCTGACCCTGAGGGACTGAGGACTCCATCTTCCATTACTGGTAGCCCCTGGGATGGGTGCTTACCCCTTTGTTGATGGGCCTACCTGTGACCACACCCCAGCTCTCCCCACAGTGACTGGCTTGGGGTCAGGCTACACAGCACTTCTGGGATAGGAATCCCAGGCTGCCCTCAGGGGAGGTCTCCAAGGCTGTGAGAAAGCCCACGCCTGGGATAAACAGCACTGGCTACAGTGGCCAGGCCACAGCAGCTATCAGGACTGCAGCTTGCACAGCCTACACTGGAGTAGCTGGAGGACCTGGCAGCACCCAGCCGTGGCCAGGTAAGACTTGGGACCTCTCACAACAGGCTGGTGGTGGGGGGGGGTGTGAGAGGGAGTGTGGCTAGGTCCCAAAGAGGCCACTATAGGAACCACTGATCAATGCCACATCACCACATACCACCACACACTTTCAGTTTCTCCAGGGAATAAAGTGACAAGACAAAGGGAAGAAAAAAGAAGGGATTGGAAGGGACCAAGAACACACGGGGGTGAGAGGAAAGGTACAGAGGGGGCCATGAAAAGGGCTCACACACTCAGGGCAAGCTCCACAACTCAGCATCCCAACCAGCCCTCCCACGCCCGCCTCTCTGCCCCTCCCATCTCCCACACGCACCATCAGGGTTGTTGGACGTTGTCAGCAGTATGAAGAGTGAGGTCAAGGCCTCTGGAAGGTCCCGGAAGTAGGCCAGCCTCTCCTGGTTCTGTGCTTCATCCTGAGAGCAGATGAGGCAGCCACCTGGACCTCTGTCCCCCAGCTGAGGTCGTAGGCTGACACAGCTCCCCCTCAGACCCACCACACATAGGTTAGGGGTGGGGGTGGAGTCAGCACCCCTGACCTGCATCCACCCATCACTTCCCAGCAGATTCTGAATGAAGGGCCTGCAGGCACATATGCAGGCTTCTGACCACAATGGCCTATCCAGAATTTCAACGGAAACCCCAAGCCAGCCTAGCTGAGCATAGCAGCATAGCAGCCAGGCAGCCAAGCAACAACATGAAAGACCAGTCCTTCTCCTTGGAACCTGACTGTCAGGTGCTGTGTGCACAGTGAGGAAGATCCAGGGAGCAAGACAGGCAAAGAGCCATCCTGGAAAGGGTGGCCTCAAAGAAGCTACCACAGGATAGTGGACTGTCCCCAGTGATTTGGGATGGGACCCCTGGGAGAGACTGATGGCTCCAGAAGCAGAGGTCCCTGGCCACTCATGGCACTCAGAGGCCTTATCCATACAGCTATGGCTCACCACAGCTCTCAACATGGGTAGCCAGGCCTAGGAGCCCAGCCTCTGTCTTTCCTGACATGGAGAGCAGTAAATATGGGCAGCGTACCTGCCTCAAAGTAACCTCAACTCCAGACTCCTAAACTCAGGGTTGTCCCCTAGAGCTACCCTGTGCCTACCAAGCTGCAGACTCGAGCCAGAAAATGGGTGGCAATGTAAACAGAGCAAGTGACATACAGGAAGCAGACCACATGCTCACAGAACCAACTTTCTCCCAAAACAACTTCAAAGCCAAGTTCCCCCTGCCATCCAAAGGCCAATTCTGCCAACACCCCAGCAAGTAGCCACCTGATGCAGTCTCCCCACTGCACAGAATCTAGGACAAACATTAACTCCAGAACCCACTTGTCCTATGTACAAAATAGCACTGCCACCCATGGAGCCTGACAACAGATGAGTGACGAGTGGTAACAGATGCCACAAATGGCTAGGGGTGGGGGAAATGAATGTCACAAGAAGCAACAAGGTTGAGAGACATGCTGGACATGGGAGAGGCAAGGTGTTGCTACTGCAGGACCAGATAGCCCCACCTGGGTTAGGACAGGACACCAAACACCTTCAAAGACACTGCTCAGATAAGGACACAGAGGACAAGCCATCTCCCAAGCACATGTCCAGGGACAGTATTAGAGGATTGATGGTAACTCTCCAGGGCCTGAATCAATCCCCTAACTTACTAAGTGAGCTCAGGGAAGGTTTCATGTTGGCTGAGGAAGGTTCTAGCACCTGCATCAGTTTCCAGACAAGGCAAATGAGACTGGGGGTCAGGGGAATGAGAGGCCTCCAAGGCAGGAGCCCCTGGCCTGGCCCATCTATCTCCCAGAAGGTCTCTTGCAGCGCAAGTCCCCAAAAGTCCACTCCTTCCATAAGCTGTGTAGGCTCTTCTGAGCCATGGGCCTGTGGCAGCAGAGAAAGCCCTGCCTGTAGGAACCTGGGTTCATACCCAGCCCACTGCCAACACATGGCCATAGCCCTGATCCAGCACACAGCATGAGTGCAATGACAGCACTGCTGCTAGGGACCACATGCCCCAAAGGCCAGCACCATGTGGTGAGGGAGATGTGGGTAGCAAGTGAGCCAGCTATAGACAACACCTGCAGAAGGCGCTCAGACAAGGTTAGGAGTGTGTCCTCAGCCATTACAAGTCTGGAGATACCAGGCTGGGCCATGGGGACATGCAGCAGGCTCTCAACCTGTTTCCCAGGTCAGGTTAGCACAGTTGGAGATGGCCAAGGAGAAGGAACTCAGCATGGATAAGTCCTCACACCCTCCCAACTACAACAGAGCATAAGGAATGGGATGCTTGTCAAGACCACGACAGGAAGTCACCCTCAATTACACAACCCTCACCCTGCTCAGCCTGGTTCCCCTTCATGGAGCAGGAACCCAGTTTGTAGCACTGCATACAGAACTCCTAGGGAGAGGCCCCCACATTCATCTTGAGGTTGAGGCTATAGCCACTGCCAGCCCCTACACTGCTTGCCTGCCTGCCTGCCTGCCTGCCTGCCTGCCTGCCTAACCCAGGCTCTGAGAAGCAGCAGTGATCATAGTCATGGGACAGTCACACAGAGGTCTCAAAGGTATGGAAGGCAGTCCAGCCCCTGCCACCATAGACATGCATACATAGACCCAGACACTCAATAGACACATCATGGAGACACCTACAAACACAGAGATGGAGACATACTACATGAAGACACAAAAATAAAGAGACAGAGACACATCCAGATATGCACACAGAGACATACCTATATACTTATGTGGAGACACACCCAAGACATTCACAGACACAACCATATACACACAGAGAGACACTCATACATAGACATGGAGACATATCCAGATACAGACGAACTCACAGATATGCATACTCACATACAGACACTGACACACTCACAGACATGTACACAGAGACACCCACAGACACACAAAACATGAGACACACACAGGCATAACAAATGGCACAAACAGACTCACAGACATATACATGTCACAAATGACTAGGGGCAGAGGACATGGATGTCACAAGAAGTGACAGAGTTGGGAGACTGGCTGGGTACAGGCAAGGCAGGGAACCCCCACAGTCATACACTACACATCCTGAGACACCCACAGACAAGAGTTATCCAGAGAGTCATGCGGCCATGAGAGGCACACATATACAGAGATACTGGCATGCAGGCACCCGCAGGACCACCCCAGCACCCCAGGTTTGGAAGGTACTATCTTGTCTTCTCCCACCCTGGCAGCAGGGCTCCATTATGTCATCTCAATGCCGTGAGGTGACCACCCAGTCATATCCCACAACAGAGGCTGAGATGCAAAATGGCCCAAGCTAGAGGACAATGACCTGGCCTGGACATACCCTTGCTAGACATGAAGAAAGACACACAGAACCTAAAGTTGAGCCACCAAAGCAGACAGGTGGACATCTCCCCAAAGCAGCAAGTTGCTAGGGTCAAAGCCTCAACTACAGCAGGGCAGGGCAGGGGTCCAGAGTCAGAAGCCAGGAACTTAGCCAAGCATTGCTGGGGCTTGGAGCAGGCACCAGGAAGGCTAAGGCATGAACAGACTGGAGAAGAACTTTTAAGCCACCTCAGTGAAGAGCCTGTCATACAGGGACATAGAGGAGACAACCAGCACAGAGGACAGGGGTGGATAAAGGTTTCAGTGATGGGAACACTGGCCATGTAAAAGACAGACCCTCAAGAGGTATCATGACCCACTTCCTGGTCTGTCACTCTTGGCTACCCTGGCTACTCCAGAGCAGGCAGGCTTTGTGGGACAAAGGCCTATGAGGCCCACCTATGGCCAAGGCCATACTTACCTTCTCATCACTGGAGAAAATTAGCATCCCAATTATGGTGAAGAGGCACAGGTGGATAGTCAGTAGCAGCCCGACACTGGGAGAAAGGACAGTGCTCAGCCTGGTACGGCACAGGCCACACACCCAGTGAGGCATGACACCATCCTGCCCATGATCTCAGGCATGGGCACAGTGTTCCCTCCTCTCCTTGGAGAAAACTGAGTATTTTCAGCCCTGGGACAGGAACTTGAAGCCAAGCCTACCCTAGCTCCTCTGTTTGCGGTGGGACACAACCCTGGGGATGGGCCAGCCAGGGACCAGGACACAGAGGACAGAGGTCACTTCCATCTTTTGGGGCTGGACAGGCAGGTGGCCTACCAGGGAAGGGACTGGAGGCAGAGGGAGGGCATGGGTGACATTTTTTTTTTCTGGCAGGAGCCAAGAGGACTGGGAGGGGCCTGGGGAGTTGAAGCTCCACAGCACTGAGCCCCAAGAGCTACAGGGATTCCAGGCCAGCATAGCTGCACAATGTAAGAGGCAGCTGAACTGAAGCTGCCAGTACTGACAACCAAGAGGAGACCCCAGGGATAAAAATGAGGCACCTGCTCAACTCAGTAATTGGGTGTGGTAGGTGTGAGTCTATAGTGTCTAACCAGATCTGACCAGGATCCCAGACACTGCCCACTTACTCATGCAGGATGCTGGGCTGGGAGTACCCAGAGGGCTGCCCTAACCATACCCAATAGGAGCAAGCTTACCCTCTAGTGCTTCTGGCCCAGCTTGCAGCTGCCAGCCCCAGTGCTCACCTGGCCATTTCTGGCAGTGACCACCGTAAACACTTCAGGGTCTTCTTCATCATGGAGGAATTCTGCATCAGGAAGAAGGGACGGAGTGATCGGCGCACCCGCAGGGGCTGGAAGACAAAAAGCCAGCCACTGAACTGGGACCACACACACACCTTCCTTCGAGGGATCCCAGAGCATGGAGAAGGGAGTAGTCCCTGCCAACCACTCCAGCTATCCTAGGCCTGCTGGCCACAGTGCTGACAGCTTACAGCATTCCTTATATCTTGGCCTGACGCCTCCACCCCCTACTCACTCTCCTGGGGTTCTCCATTACAGCACCCGTCACACTGCAGCTATCTATCAGTGCCTCTCTTTCTAGCAGCTCATAACACAGGACAATGGCCCACCAGCACCAACATGACAGACTCCCAAGGGAGCCTTGTGAGGGCTTGTTGGTGCTCCTAGGCTATGCTCATACAGAAAGGTCCCAGAGCCTGGAACAGAATGTGGCAACAACAGGAACCATGACAACCAGAAAACTACTTAGGGCTCAGCCCAACCTGGATACCCTGCCTGGTTCCCATGACTGAGAGATATCAGTGCCCTCCACTCCCTGAACCACCACATACCACCCACAGTGGCAGCCCAGAGCCCATGTTCTCCAGCTCTTCAGACATGCATTACCCCTCCAGGAACCTGGACCACCTCCAGTCATACAGGGACACAATGGTAACTTATTTATGGTCTTGCTGTCTGTGTGGGCTAGCAATGCCACAGACTAAGGAAGAAAGAAGGTACCATCTCCAAGGATGACAATACTGAAAATCAGAACCCAGATCCCAGACTGGAAGCAAGCATCCAGAGAGAGAGAGTATGTGTGCATGCGGTCATTACCACCAGTGCCTGGTAGACCTTATGTCACCCAACCTATACACCATGAGGACTTATTTGGACAGAAGACAAACCTGGTCTGGCAAAGAAGGCCAGGTGCCTGGTCCTCCCCATCAAGACATCCGGCATCTGTGGGAGTGCTTCAAGAGGGCCCTGATAGCTATAAAAGTTCTGAGTCACACAGCCACCTAAGCAAAAATGGATCTCCTGTGGCATGACAGCCTTAGCTGAGAAAGTCCCTCAGAGAGAGGCAGCAGGCAGGGGCCTGCTAACTGGACATGATTCCTGAGAGCAGAAAATGTTGTGGAAAGAGCTGAAGGATTAGAAACAAGGGGTTTGGAGGACATATGTGGACAGGTCCCTCCAAACAGGCACAGGATGCCCAGGACTCGGGCCCCAGAAGTGTTGCATATCAACTCAACAGGTCCTACAAATACCCTGAGCTTCTGACCTCAGCTACACAGGAAATAGCCACCAGGACAAAGGTGAAGATTCTACCTGGGGCCAATGACAAACCCACTCTGCAAAGCAGAGCCCAACACAAGGCCCTTCTCTATGTGGGTCACTGATCCATCCCTGGACAAATAGCTATGTCAGTCATGCTCTGCCCTCCTGTCCATGGTGCCTCGCCAAGCACCACCATCCTAGAGCTTGGAAATGACCCAGTGATCTGTTTCCACTACCTCAGTGTGACACATGCTGCTGCAAATCAGAGGAACCCTCCTGCAATGTGGCTGCCAGATCTGTGGCCTGCAGGAAGGGTCCAGAGTCTGAGGTTCAGCTGGACACAAAGCTGGATATTAGTGACCACATCTCTACTGTTCATCTTGCCATGCTGGGCCCTATTGGTCTGGAAGTACCTAATTCCAAAGGCAAAAGCCACCAAGGACACACACTGGTCCTACTACATGGGAACCTAACTTGTGCAAGGGCAAATAACCAACTCTAGAAGACAGCACAGGACACTGCCACTCAGAGTGATAAGGAGGCCCCAAGTCCTCCAGGGAAAACTACAGCTGGGGGCTGGGGTGTGACTAAGCAGTAGAACACTTGCCCAGCACGTACAAGGCCTTGGAAGGGGATGATACAGCACTCCAGCTTTCAAAAAAAAAAGCAGAACTAAAGAGTCCACTTCTAGGAGTAAAGGTCTCTGGACAGCTAACAAGTATGAGGCCCAGGGACAGCAGCAGGCTGCAGAGGGACATTATAAAGATTACTTAGGAGGTCAGGGCCACTCTGTGCCTGTGTGTCCCAACCCTGGTTCATTTACTGGGTGGACTCTTTTGTGTGTCACAAGGAGCTTCTTTTCCTCACTGTCCTCCCTCCTGACAGCCACGTGCAAAGACCCAGGGGAAGCTTCATGAAAAAGGTAGCTGTAGGCCACCTCCCTCCTGTTCCAGGAGGCGTGGGCAACTCTTCCTCAATCAGAAGAGGAGCTGCATCTGACAAAGGAGGGCAAGTAGAAGGTGCCAAACAGCTGTGGAACTGTGTCTCCGTGCCCCCTCAATTTCTGCTGGATACAGGGACAGGGACCCATTACCCACCACTCTCTGCCATCAGCTTCCTGTAGGGCCTGGGGGAGGCTGCAGGCTGGGCTCCCCTCCTTCCCATCACCAGCTGTCCTTACCAGGCAGAACCCACCCAAAGGGCAGATGACAAGTCAGCTCTGCAGCAGGGATTCTCACAGGATCCCAAGAATTGTTTCCCATCAGCCCTCTAGGCTCCACTAAGTCCTCAGCACCAGTCTTAGTCCCTCTATTCAATTCCCATCAAGGTAACCATCTTCCCATCACACGCTAACAGAACCATGAAGGCCAAATCAGCCTGCTCCTGCCTTGCTACCCACACTCCCTCCCTGGGTCCTGGGTGCTTCTGAGGAAGCATGGCACTGTGGTCAGAGCTGAGAGAGCAGATAAGACTTGTTAGTACTGAGTTTGGACAGCTCTGGGTGTGGAACTATGGGAACAGTGATGCCCTGAGATGGCTCTCTTATAAGGGATCTAACCAGGAGAGTTCACTGCAACCTCAAGGATTGGGAGCCACAGCAACTTGGACCCTGCTTCTAGGTCCTCTCACCAGGAACACCACAGGAGAAACCTTGGCCTTCAAGTCACAGACCCTTTCCCGCAGTGGGGGAAACCAAACAACACTGGGTATGTGCACCCATGGCCCAGGGCTCAGCTTCAAATGTGTACCTTTCCCACAGTGCTGTCTCAGTCTCAGAGCTGACGCAACACCTACCTCCTCACAAGTGAGACTCACTGAAATAATCCAGTCCACCACGGACACAACCAGCACCACAAAGTAGGACAGGAGCCACAGGTTCTCCTGTAACTGGGGCTGCCCCACCAGGTAGCTCTGAAAGAGACGAGGAGGGGTGAACATCAAGCCAGGCAGACATGGGCCTGCAGCCAGGCAGAGGGCATCAGTGCACACCGAAGGACGTGGGTAACAGGGAGGGGAGTTCAACGGTCCAGTCTCTGTGCACTACTGGTGGGGAGTGAGGAGTTGAGCAGGGGTCCTGCAAGGCAGCTAAGGATGGCACTTAGCCTCTCTGGCTGGGTTCCTCTTGGTGGCAGAGGTCCCACCAGCTTTGTCTATCTAAGCTATCAGTGCATGCTGAGCAGACAGGAGAGCATTCCAAAAGACAGGAGGGCAAAAGGACACGCACTGGGTAGGCTTGACAGCCACTCCAGGAAGGCAATCCAGGAGGCGGGATCCTGCCAATCCTGCCCTCTTGATGTCCCACCATCACCTTGCCTCCAGAGGTCGCAGCCCATGGATTAAAAACTTCTGCTCTCTTTCACCTTGAGAATACACTCATGTACCAGTCATTCAGCCAGTGAATACTAAATTCTCACCAGTTAAAAACCTAGAGATGCCCATGGCATCATATGCAAAGATAGAAAAAAAAACCCTGAGTACACCAATCACACACACACACACACACACACACACACACACACACACACACACACACACAAATGGATGTAAACAACCTAAATCAGCACACACACACCAGCGCCAAGGCTCACCGGTAGCCACACAATGATAGCTCAGGGCATCTGGACAACACTAGAAGCTTTGTGGGTGTGATCTATGTACCACCCACCTCACCTTCACAGAGAAGTCAACCAGGAAGACCAGCAAGCAGAACGCCTCGATGGTCTCCGTCAACCCACAGGGTGGCTCCCAGGGCTGGGAGCGGTAGCGCACATCTGCAGTTCTTGTGAATGATGATGGGAACTCCACAAAAGCCAGAGCCAGGATCAAGAAAATGGTGAAGCTCAGCACTCTGGGAAGGGAACAAACACTGTCAGTGTGTGAGAGGCTGCTGCCTATTGGGCCAGGAAGCACTGGGGTCTAGGGGTAGAAGGCAACAGCTGGCATTTTTTGGCTGTGGCTACCACGCGTGGCCAAGTAACACAGCCTGGCCCAAGACTCAGTGGCTAGGCTGGCCCAGCATTCTGAGGAGGAAGCCCTTACCACCAGTAGCCTTAGGGCCACACAGCTGGCTCCTCTGTGGAAGAGACACCAGGGGTCATCTCTATGTCTATGAGAACTAGGAGTATGCTTAGCCCAAGACAGCTGTAGGGTCAGCCCAACCCCACCAAGCAGGTCTGCACAGCCTGGTTCCACTGGGGTTCAGTCTCACCGTTGGTACAGGTTTGAGTAATACCAGCGGTAAAGCCACAATGAGCCAGCATCCATGCGGTGGTAGATGGAGCGGTACTGGAAACAAGAGCACATGATGAGCATGAGACAGATCCTCCCCCAACACTGAGCCACACACAGAGCGAAATGAGCAGGGTCCCTCCAGTGCCACACAATACAGGGAAGTGACTAGGGACCCTGGCTACAAACAGACTTTAGCATTGTTCCCAAATGTGATACACAAAGAGGTTTCAGTTGGGTCTCTCCAGCACCTCACACACAGGGATGCGAGTAGGTTCTGCCAGTGCTGCCACACACTGGGCTTGAGTGGGGTCCCCACAGTGGCACACATATATGGATGTGGGAGGGGGGTCCCACTTGATGCCACATATGTGTACGCTCCAACTATACCCACAAATCACACGTGGCCCAATTCAATGATCTAATCTCCCCAGAGGCAGGCCCAATCCAGCCAAGTGTGCTATAATGAGTCTGGACAACAGCCCCTCACTGAACTCTGACTTAGACCAGCACAAGCTACAGAGCTTGCTCAGTGGAGAGAGCTCCCTCAGTACAGGCTAAGGCTGTGTACATGGAAGGCCAGCTCCACTCTCCAATACAACTGTATCCACCCTGCAGATGTCTCCCAGACCTGGGCCTAGCACAGGGTGGGGTTCAAGTCAGGCTTCAGTACATACAAAATCAATAACACAGTGATTCCAACACTAAGGAGACAGCCTCCATCAAAGGACAAGTGAGAGCTGGGTCCAGGTTCCGCCATTGTGTCTATCCTAAATGAAGGTCCCCACCCTAGGACAGTAAGGAACAAAGGGACAGGGTAGACTCCTGGTCATCAGGGCAGCCACTACACACATTTATGGCATCTTCAATGAAGACCACAGCTTGGTCTATGCAGAGCTCCTGACTGGATGCAGCACCTGTAGGTAGAGGGAACACAGCAGGTGAGCAAATAGGACAGCACAGCCTCACCTCCACAGGATGAGCACATGCAGGAAGGAAGCCAGTTGCAGCTGTCTGTCTGCAGCCAGAGGCCCTCCACTCTGAAGCAGGTCAGGTACTTGTCCAGGCCAGAGTGCCAACCAGGTAAAAAAAAAACACATGGCATGGGTGGAGGAATCAGGCCCAGAACAAAGACAGCTCTACTCTATGACCACCACTGCCCAGGGCACAGCATGCACAAAGACAGAGGCAGTAGCAACCTGTAGAACCCTAGCACCATACTTAGGGCTCAGAGCCCACAACCATCTACTAACATGGAAAGAGCAGGAAATGGTCAACCTTGTCAAGTGGATGCCAGTGGCCACATGCTTGGCTCCTGAATGGATGCCATGCGGTGCAGGAGCCCCTGGTGCCCAAGTAGGCTCAGTGAAGGGGCTTCCATCACCACTCTGCCATCACCACCCATGCTAGCTCCACCTCAGCCAGTATCCTTCACTGTGAGATGGGGTAACCGCTATCCAATGAACACAAGATTTCACACCAACATGGGGGAACTATGGCTAGAACCAAAGGTATCACTCTCTTCCGCCAATACCAACAACCACAGAGCTCTCCCTCCCTCCCCACTTCAGGACCAGGTAGACCACAAATATAACCCTGAGCAGAAGAGCTAGGGGACTGTGCAGCCCCAACAATTCACGTGACATCATGCTGGAAACAAGGTGAGAAATCCAGCTATCTCAGTTCGTAGTTCTGGTTTTTATAAAATCTGGTCTCTTGGGACCCACAGAAGCCATGCCCTTGCTAAGAACAGAGCCGCCACAGCAAGAAGCCCTGAGGCCAGTGTACAACCATAGACAGAGCCTCAGCGGCTGCCTACACAGTATGCCCTCCGTCTCTGAAGAGTCATCTGCTTTAGTTCTTCGGGCTCACATCTAGGGTCACAGAACAGAGGCAGTAAATCCCAGAGGACGACCAGAGATGTACCTCACTCCTAGCTCCGCCCCAGCCATGCTACAACACCTTATCAACCAGGACCTCAGTCTCCCCACATGTGTGTCCATGAGGCTTATCCTAAAGACACCATAACTGTTTCTCAGAGAGGCTCTGAGGGTTGTGGGTGCTGGTGTTCCTGAAAGTTTCCTGGGATGGCTATGAACAAGAAGCCATACCGCTGTGTTCCCAGCATGGCAGAACTGAAGACCAACTAGCCCAGTGAGAAAGATAGCAGAGGGCAGCCTGGGAGAATCTAGCAGCCTAGTCATGCCCTAGAGAGTAGCCTGGGCCTGGAGCCATAAACCATAATAACTTCTTAGACAAAAAACAGCTATAGCTGAGTCTCAGAACTGGCTACAAGGACTCACGTCCACCCAGACAAGCCTCCACAGGTGTGAGTCAGCACCCTGGGGCTCTGTAACAACAGGGGCCCTTTCATCTAGCTTCTGGCTGCTAGTATGTAAGATTCTTGGTCCTGCTACCTGAGCTCACCCAGGCAGCAGGTGCCTGAAGAATGCTCTCGAACTCACACTTCTGCATCCTGCAGTTCTAGGAAGCTTATCACAAGCTCTAGGAAGCATGTCACGGATTTCTAGGGATCCCCTATGCTCCAGGTCCACACTCTGCCCCATCCTGGCACTTTCGGGAACCCATTCTGCCCACCCACTCCATCTCCTGCTACTTCACCACCCTGTCCCAGTCATGCCACACATTCGGAACTTGACCCTGTGGAGGCCTGGCTCTCTAGAGCCTCTGAGCGCGTGTCTAGGTTGCCGTCTCTGCCAGAGAATCTTCCTCTAACCTGAGGGTCCAGAGACTCTCCCAGGGCTACCTGCCCTGCCCTGAGCTCACTGCCTTAAGTAGCAATCACCTGTTGATACCTATAACTCCAAACAGGTTAGCCAGAGGACTTCTGAGCACATAGGGTCAGAATGAGGCAAAGTGAGGGACAATAACAGAAGCTCAGACCCTGTGTCCCCAATGATACCTATGGACAAATCTCTCTACCCTCAACTTCCTGACAGCCAGGTCTAGGATTGCTCTGCCTCTCACTCTAGACTCTACACATCCATTCTTGATCTCTGCCCAGCATGCTGTGTGACCTTTCTGAAGTTTCCTCCCTGACTCCTCCCAGCAGGACCCAGATCCTCAGCTTTGCAGTTAGCCCACAGAGCCTATAAGCACCCTCATCCTGTTTCACACCAGCCGGGAGGAACAAGGTAAAACTACTCTCTGCAACATTTGGTGAGGGCCAGCCAGGTATACCTGATTCCGCAGAGCACAATTGCAGAGACCCCTGAGGTCCCCAGGAGGTCTGCAGCAGCTAACCACTCTGGGAGTCTGATCACAGGGCAGCCAAACCCAGAGCCTGGAAACCATCTCTCACCCACAGGATGCTGGTGTAGAGACTAAAAGATGCACTCTCAAGGGCAGCCCAGCTCAGGAGATGCAAACACAAAGAGTGTTGTCTGGGTTCTCAGCCCTAGCCAAAGCCAAGTGTTTGGACAAAGAGCCCCCAGAGTCTCTCAGATGACACTGCCCAGCCTTGAGTCTTGCCTCAACAGAGAAGACTGAATCTGTCACTTGTTCATTCTGCAGGGCCAGGACTTATGAGCATCATGACCCTGCTATCCCAGACATCTGTCAGACCCACACACCAGACTTCACAGAATCTCTTTGCATCCTCCAAATATGTCCCCCACCCCGCCAACCCGTCACTACCCCCTTTTATTGAGACTCAAGCTAAGCAAATCCCACATCCAGCAACTGGCAGCCCCCAAAAGGTCCCCAGATGCCCCAACACAAAGCATGTGTCCCTGAACCATATGCCTCAACACTCACAACAGGGGGGCGAGGGGTTGGAAGTGTGGCCATCTTCAGCCTCTAGCTTCCTCATCTCCTATTGGGGACCTCTGTGGCCTCATATTCAACAGAAAGGCACGGGGGACCACTGTGCCAATCTAGTCTGCTCCCAACAGAAGAGAAAGGAGGTCCAGAAAGGGAAGTGGGAATGTCCAGGCCTGCACACACAAGCTAGTACTGACAGTGGCCACACCACAAGGCAGGGCTGTGACCTTACGTAGGTCAGAGATGGCTAGGGCTCCTCTCCTCGTTCTCTCTCTTGGCCTCCATTTCCTCACCTGGAAAATGAGAATAAGATCTTCTGCCTCTCAGCCACTACCTAACCCTCCCCAGATGGCTGGGAGGGTGACTCCACTCTCCCTGAGTTCAGGAAGGGAGAAGAGGAGAGAAAGGATGGGAGGGGCCCTGCACTTAAGGGGACAGGGAAGGAAGCCACCCTGGCCAGCCCCTAGCACCCAGAGCAAAGTGACTCCCAGAAGGATGTTCAGCCACTTACGCCTGGGGACCACGGATCGGAAAACTCTTCTCTCTCTAAGCCTCAGTTTCCCCATGAGGAAGAAGTTTAAGTGGTGGTGCAGTAACCCCAGGACTTGGGAAGTGGAGGCAAGAGGATCTGGAGTTCAAAGCCAGTCTGGCTACCTAAGACCCTGTCTCAAAAAGTTAGGAGGAAAAAAGAAAAGTAAAAATGAAAGTGTCACCTCACTCACCAGAACGGGCCTGGCCACCGCCTCGGTCCCTGCCCAGAAGGGGCTGCGCCTCAGCCGCCATCCCACCACCAACACAAGCGAAGCGGGACTCGGCCCCAGCAGCGAGAACCTAGCGTTCCGGAGGAGGAGCGACCGCTCTGTGATGACTCCCAGCGACAGCCAATGAGAATGGAGGGATCGTGCTGGGAGGCGGAAGCAACAAGCCCCGCCTCCAATGGGTGGAGCTCCGCTTCCATCCAGCAGGGAGGGGCAGAAACGCGAAGGTGAACTCTAAGGAAGTTTTCTACCAAAACGAATTACTGCTATCTGTCTCCTTCCAGCTGTAGGAATGTCAAACTCCCGGGGCTGGACCGAGAGTCTCTTGCTTTGTTTGGAGATTTTGCCTGTTTTTTTTGTTTGTTTGTTTGTTTTTGATTTCCAAGTCCTTATAACAAGCCAAGCAAGCTCTCTCCCTCTAGCTACACCCGGAACCCAGAAGTGTTTAAGCAAGCATTTTGTATGACTCTGACGCATGTGAGTATTGTATACAAGAGATTGACCACAAAGGTCACCACCACCCCAATGGAGCTTGAGTTTCTCCTCTGAAATTAAGAAGAGGAGGCAGAGGCAGGAGGATCTATGTTAGTTCCAGGTCAGCCTGGTCTACAGCAGAGAGAGTGAGCCCCAGGACAGGCCCCAAAAGCTTAAACAGAGAAACCCTGTCTCAGAAAAAAAAAAAAAAAAAAAAAAAAAAAAAGGAAGGAAGGAAGGTGGAAAGAAAGGAAGAAAAAAAACTAAATATAATTAAGGGTAAAATTTAAAAACATGGAACTGGACATGTTGCTGTACACACTTGGAATCCAGTCACCCCAGCAGCAGAGACAAGAAGATTGATGCCAGTTGGAAAACAGTCTGCTACTATCTAGTTCCAGGGAGAGAGAGACAGAGGCAAAGACAGAGACAGAGGAGAGGCAGTCAGAGAGACAGAGACAGCTGTTATCTGTTGCCTGTCAGTCTTGGAGGTCAGAAGTTTAAAGACAGTACAGAATTCCTTTTGGCCTCAGAAGGCTGAAGCCAATTATGGCCACTATGATTTTTAATTTTATTCTTTTATTATTATTAGTAGTAGTTGTTGTTGTGTGGATGTGTATATTTGTATGTATGTGTGTGGTGTATGGTATATCTGTGTGTTTGATGTATGTGTATGTTTGTGATGTATGGTGTATGTGTGTATGATGTGGTGTGTATATGTGTATGTATTATGTGTGTGATGTGTGTGTATGTATGTGTGTGATGTATGGTATATGTGTAATGTGTGTGTGGTGTATGTATAAATGTGTGTGTATGATGTGTGTGATGTGTGTGTGGTGTGTATGTGATGTGTATGTGATGTGTATGTATGTGTGTGTGTGATGTATGGTGTATGTGTGTGTGTGATGTATGGTGTATGTGTGTGTGTGATGTATGGTGTATGTGTGTGTGTGATATATGGTGTATGTGTGTGTATGTATGTGTATGTATGTGTATGATGTATGGTGTGTGTGTAATGTGTGTGTGGTGTATGTATATATGTGTACATATGATGTATAGTGTATGTGTGTGTGGTGTATGTGTGTGATGTGTGTGTGTATCACTGTGTGTATGTGCCAGTACAGGCATGCTCTTACATACCACACTGCACATGTGGAGGTCAGAGAACAACTTTCAGGAGTTAGTTCTCTCCTTCCACGGTGGGTTCCACTGACTCCAGGGATTGAACTTGGGTTGTTGTCAAGCTTGCAGAGCAAGCACTTTTCACCAGTGGGCCCTGTCTTCAGCCCCACTGTAGCATAGTCTTCAGAGACGGGGAAAATCCACTTTGGATTTATCCAGACACAGGCAGAGTTAATTTCCTTGAAGCTTGGACTTTGTGATCCATGCTCACTTGCCAGATGTATGACTGGGGTGGCTCCCAGCTCCTGGGGTCACTATATCCCTCCCAAGAAGGAGCCCCCCCCCCTTGTAAAGCTGACAAGCTGACAAGCACAGACCTAATCCTGAGGTCTCAGATACATGGCCTCCACATTAGCACAAGACCTGACAGCTTTCTGACTCCACATTTGCTCATTTCTACAGGAGTTTTTTCCTTTTTTTTTTTTTTTTTTGAGACAAGGTTTCTCTATGTAGCCTTGGCCTTTCTGGAAATCACTCCGTAGACGAGGCTGGCCTTGAACTCAGAGAGCTCCACCTGCCTCTGCCTCCTGAGTGCTGGGATTACAGGAGAGTACCACCAACACCCTGCTGTATAATTTTTTTAAAAAACCATCTAATGGAAGCAGGGTCACAAGGAGTAAAAGTCTTATGTAGTCCAGGCTAGTGAGATGGTTCAGCAGGTGAATGTGCTTGTCACCAAGCCAGACATCTGAAATTTGATCTCCAGGACTCATATCCCATGTGGACAAAGGAGAGAACAAACTCCTGAAAATTATCTTGTGATCTCTCCCTCCCTCCCTCCTCCCTCTTCCCTCCTCCCTCCCCCCTCTCTCCTCTCTCTCTCTCTCTCTCTCTCTCTCTCTCTCTCCCTCTCCCCCTCTCTGTCTCTCTCTCTCTCTCTCTCTCTCTCTCTCTCTCTCTCTCTCTCTCTCTCTCTCTCTCTCTCACACACACACACACACACACAGGGCACACACGTGTACACAAATAAATCTAATACACTTTTAGAAATCAAATTTTCTGGTTCCTGGAAAGATGGCTGAGTGGCTAAGAACAATTGTTATTTCAGATCCCGTCTGTTCACAACTATTTGTAACTCCAGTTCCAAGGGATCCAACACCCTCTTCTGATCGGAGGGCACCAGGTATGTGGTACACACACATGCAGGCAAAACACTCAGACACAGAAAATAAGGTTAAGTTTAAAGATGAAGCTGTCCATTGATAGGACAGACCAATGAACCAGGAACCCAAAGAAAAGAAATGTCAACAAGAAGCTGGCCTACAGTTCCATGGTAGAGCATTTGCCCACATGATAAGCCCCTGGATTTGAACCCAGCATAATCCCCCAACACACACTTACCAGAAACAGCTATACCTCATTAGAATACACATATGCAAAACAGATGCAAATTAACTCAACAAAGCCCATCAGTTAGCAGACATCAGATGATTCCATTCTAGAAGGCAGGCCAGGTAGAAAGAAACCATAATTTCAAGGTTACTTGTTTGTTTTGGTTTGCTTAAACAGGAGCATGCATTGTAAACCCTGATAAAAGTAACATTTTTGTTATTTATTATTTATTTGATTGAAGACAGGTCTCACGTAGCTCAGGCTGCCCTCAAACTCACTGTACATCCTAGTTCTCCCTGAACTGAGGTTCCTAAAGTGCTGGGATCATAGGTGTGTGCCACCACACCTAGTTTATTCAGTGCTGGGGATGGAGCCCAGGACTTGGTACATGCTGGGCAAGTACTGTATCCATTGAGCCACCTCTCCAGCCCTGTTTTGTTTTGTTTTTGAGGAAAAGGAAATGAGTTCACACAGCCTCAGGGAAACATCTACTGCAGCTAAAGAACTTCCTAGATACTTCTAGAACTCCCCGAGATTCGAATGGAAAGTGGCAGCCTCCTTTGGGGTCAGGCAGGACTCACAGAGGGGCCTTGTCACAAATGGATACAGAAATAAACTACAAGGAGCAGTGTGGCACCACAAGAGGGCTCTGAGTCTGAGACACAGGGTGTCCTGTTCCTAGTTCAGCTAGAATGTCCCTGGTGTGCAGACAGATGGCATCCAGGAAGTCAGTCATGGTATTCTCACAGGTAGTGGCTGATCCCGAACAGCCTCGCCATCACAGAGACCTGGCCATTACAATGTGGGACTCTGCTAGCCCTGGCTTTAGAACACAGCATGAGTGGGTGGTACTGACCACAGGGTTTGACCAGGAACCAGTCTACTCCTGGATGCCCAATAGTGCCTTAAGACACAATTCAATTCAGACACCATTTGCTTATAGCTAGTGTAGAACCCACAAGTTAAGCCTCAGTCACACAAGACTTTACAGCTTCACATGCTAAGTGTAAGTCTCCCTAGTCTTCAAGGCAATTGTCTACAAACAGAGGGTGCCCACTACACACTCTCAAGTTCAAACAAACAAACAAACAAAAAGCTAGAATGTTGCTGGGTCCTAATGGCTTCCTCGGGAGAGGGGGGTGAGAAGGTTCAGCATCAATGGCAAAGACACTGGGAGTGAAAGGAAAAACAACAGACTCATTTACTTAGCAATGGGGAGAACTTTATATACCCTCCCAGCATCCAGGCATTCTGATCTGCTGACATCATGTGGTCACCCCTCATTGGCTAGGCACAATCAGGACCTCTGACAGCGCCTGTTGCTAGGCCTCCGGCAGCATCACATAGTTGCCCCACATTGACTAGGAACGATCAAGACCTATGACCTACGACAGCACCAGGCAGACTCTAGGTTGGTTCGTCTCTCGGCCCCATAGGCCTTATCTTCCTACATTAGAATGGCTCACAGAATTCAAGACATTTACTGCTGGTTTAAGTTATTTAGTGCTGGTTATGTTTAAGTTAAGTTGAGTGCAGTGCTGGAGGAGGCCAGGAGAGGGTACCAGATCATTAGAGGAGACCATCAGATCCCCTTAAACTGGAGTTACACTAGTGCACCACCTGATACGGGTGCTGGGAACTGAACTCAGGTCCTCTGCAACAGCTGGAAGTGCTCTTAACCACTGAGTCGTCTTGCCATCTCCTGCTATTGGTTTATTATAAAGCACAGGGCTCGAAGGAAGAGGTCCATAGACAAGGTCTGATGGGTCTGTGCTTTCTCAAGATGCATCACTTCCAAGGATTCTTGATCAAACTTGAAGGTGTCTGTACCTGTTGTTCAGGACTTGTATAAGGTTTCATTAAGTAAGCCTGGTAATTAGATCATTGGCCTGTAATCATCAGGCTGGTCCCTACTCTCCAGGAGCCCCTCATTAGCATAAGGTCCAGGATGATGAAAGTGGCTTAGCATGAATAACAAAACCTGCCCCCCCTGAGTGAGAAAAAGATATAAAAAGGAAGGACATGATTGTTCCTAGGTGTGAAGGAGAAAGTTTATTGCAGATAAAAGGGAGATCATAGCCAGAGGCGGGGGACATCTGGGAGAGTCCAGAGTGGGAGCCTTGTGAGGAAAGAGAGAGGGGAAGGAGGAGAGAGAGGAACCAGGTGCAGTAGCCAGGGAGGCCCAAAGAGAACTGGTACCACAATGGTTGGATTATATTGGGTAGGGCAGCCCAGCCTGTGTGACCCATCACCCCCTTTGGGTCTGGGTGCTTGTACGTTGGCCCACTCAGGGTCAGGAAGAAATTATCTGAGAGCATGCCCCATGCCTCAGCACTCCCCACACAGGCAAGTGGCCTGATCAGATATGCTAGACTTGTACAGTCAGGAGATAGACTCTATTTCCCGAGGGCAAACAGATGCAAGGCTCCTTTAAGAGACAGTTTCATGGTTCGTGCTGGTGGCTTCAGATAAGGCTTGAGCACATGACAGTAGATTCCCGCCATGTTACACAGAAGCATTTCCAGGCCACGAAGCACGCCACATGGCAAATTTAGCTTTTACTCAGACAAAAAAGGTTTATGGGCATCGTGCTGCATGCTGCTCTCCAGAGTTGGGGCGGTAAGTACAGCTCCTACCCAGTGATCCCAGAGCTGGCGATGAACATACCTCCACCATGTTGTAAGTCTAAACGTAGTGGAGCCAAAATCCAGGGCCCCCTAGTGCTTTAAACTCTCCTGGTCAGAAAAGGATTACAAATGCACAGTAGGACAGATTAAGACAAAAAATGACCTCTAAACAGGCCACAATCTGTTTAAAAAATGTACATGAGCTTCAGAGACATAGATAAAAACAGTAATTTAAGGCTAATAAACTGAGGTTCTTAAAAAAATCATGTAAAGATAAAAATACAGAGTCTGGATTATGTATATTGTGTTTTCTTTAAAATTTTTGACTAGTAATGAGCTAACTACTGACAGACATTTGATTGTGCAGCTGCTAAGCTAAACCAACATATATTTTAAAGGTATCTTGACTTCAAAATTTAAGTCTAAGATGTCGACATGCTACTTTGGAAAAGAGGTTCTCATTTTATTTCCACAGAGGATGGGAACCTATAGATTCCTTCCAGACTGATATGATTTGATCAAGCAAAACCCCTTGAAGCCATGGCCCAGGTGATCCAACATCTAAAACAACTGAGACAATACAGCCTCAAGAACTACTACAGCCAAGATTTGGCCATGGTTCTGGGTTTTCTCAGGATCCCTATGGGATTGACAGAGCCCCCCCCCAATCAGCAGAAAGTAGTCTAGAGATCTATGCCCAAATTCCCAAATATTGTTTATAAATGTTTGTTTTCATTTAAACAGGTTTTGTTATGAATGGTTGATGATCACAGTCAATCTCTTTCTAAAGAAAAAAAGATATGATATAGAAATGAATACTTTACATTGGTATGGATTTTGGTTTATTGATACAAACTTAAGGTTAATTTTGTTATGTGTATATTTCTACTCTTATTTAAGGTGTTATATTTATACAGCTCATTTAAAAATGTAATATATAGTTAATAAATACAGTTTAATAGATAGTAATCTATGATAGTCAAACTTGTAGTCATGTTAGTTAGGCCAGCTTGTGCCTTGGTCCATGCTGTATTTCTGGGACACTGGAGTGCAATCTCTGAACCTTATCTCTACCTCACTCACAGAAAATATGCTTACCCCAATACTCCTTCCATGCCCTGATAGTTCACAGAACCTTTGCAACTTTTGCCAGTAATCCAATAATCCAATAGTTGGAAATGTGTAGCCTACCACTCCAAGCTCTTTCTGTCTCTCTCTCTCTCCCTCCCCCTACCTCTATCCACCCCAAGCTGCCTCCCATCTCCTCCCACCATGGCTCTTCCCTCTGCCTGGGAACATCTACTCCCTCTAAAAATTCTGCTCATATGTATGATTGGCGCCCCTGCCAATCCATGGCCCCCTTGCCACTCAGCCTCCGGGTAGCAGCTGGGGCAGGGGCTGAGGAGGACGCTCACAGAAGGGGCCTGAGAGATTCCAGGGAGAGCTGCAGGCCTGCATGCTCCTACCCCACATGGTTCCTTACCACACAGCCTAGCCAGCCTCTGTCACCAAGCCCTGGGATATGTGCACCCTTTAAATGGCCCTCTAGGACACCCACCTCACACAGGGACCCTATCCACCTGCTCTATCTGCAGCAGATCTGCTCCCTTCCACTGGAAACAAATCTGCTTTCTTGTTCACTGGCTGCTTTGATTCTCCACTTCTTTTCTTTGCTCCAAAGACCTGCTTATGTCTGTCTGTCTGTTCTCTCTCTCTCTTCTTTAAATGTTTGCTATAGTGTGCAAGTCAGAAGTGGAGAAACCAACTTCATCTCGCTCAACACACACTGATTCTCCCTTTCTAATTATTCTACTCAACTCCTGCTTAATATATCTCTGTGTGTGTGTGTGTGTGTGTGTGTGTGTGTGTGCGCACGCGCTTAACTCTATAGGTGTGAATGTGAGCTAGCTCTAATTTTCTGTGTGTATGTAACTTAAATTCAACTGCACGTATGTGTACATGTACCTAATGTTAAAAAAATGTTTTAAACAACCACAATGAACTCTTTTAAACAGTCCTAATGTGTTCTGTTTACTATATCTCCTTCTAAAATCTTCTAAGTCTCAAATATTTTAAATTGGTATGTACTTTGAAATGGTGATAAAAATTTAAGGTTATAAAGATCTATTCAGATTAACAAAAGCTAACTTAGAGATTTACACCTAAGTACTTATGTCTTTGTCAAGGGTTCAACTCCAAGCTTCTAGAAAATTTAAATAACTGGCAACATGTATTTGATAAAATATATATTCTATAATAAAATTACTGGTCCCAGAGAGGGTCCTTTTCCGTCTCTGGGCAGAGCATTTGGGCAGAGGTCCTCATGGCCTGTCAAGGGTAATGCTGGCCTCTGTGCTCCCTCAGTCCCTGCTCACGGTCCACACCCCAACTCACAGCCCTCTTTCTCCTGTTCAAGCAACTAAAGACAAAGTTTGTCTGCTCAGATATACCCAATAGACAAACAGTCCTCAAATGTTCAGAGATCTACAGAATATGGCATTTAAAATGTTTTATTAAACACATTTTCATGTCAGGCAATAGTGACACACACCTTTAATCCCAGCACTAGGGAGGCAGAGGCAGGCGGATCTCTGTGAGTTTGAGGTCTACAAAGCTACACAGAGAAACCCTGTCTTGAAAAAAACTGCTTTTCATAATAAAGAGACATGCCAACTCCTGGAAGCACCTCTATTTCCTCCAAAGGACACAAAGATGGATGGGCACAGAAGGACCTTCACCCTTGTTTCTTAAGTGGCAGTGCTAGCCACTGAGCAAACCTGCTTTTCACCTCAACTTCTGCACAGACCCCTCCAGACCATGAACAACAGGACACCGGGGAATCTACTGCCTTGAGTTGCCTAGGGCAAAGGAGGTTGGTCTTCCTACAAACTCCTAATCCACAAGATCCTCTGAAGCCTGGCAGGCCTAAACCTAACAACAGAAGATTGATGATGTCCTCAGTGACCATGGAAGACCCTGGGGAGTGACTGTTCAGGCGGCCAGTGAGTCTCTGTCATTTTCAATCATTAATTCAGGTAAAATTTTATTCTTCTCAAGAGCTCTGATGCCATTTTGACAACTGGTAGCTTTGCCAGCCAAGGCTTCAGCTGCCTTCTCGGTTCTGTGTAAAGTTCAGGTCACAGGCTTCACTCTCCTAGAGCCAATACTATGTTTACCTCATTACCAGAGTCAGAAAGGGGATAAACTCCCAAAACAGATTTCAGGATAACTTTTTTTTTTTTTAAGATTTATTTATTTATTATGTATACAGTGTTCTGTCTGCATGTATGCCTGCAGGCCAGAAGAGGGCACCAGATCTCCTTACAGATGGTTGTGAGCCACCATGAGGTTGCTGGGAATTGAACTCAGGACTTCTGGAAGAACAGACAGTGCTCTCAACCTCTGAGGCATCTCTCCAGCCCCTCAGAATAACTTCTTACCATTTCTTTGTTTAGAGGAACTTACTCTACAGTGACTGCCCTCAGCCCTGCCTCCTGAGTGTTAAGGTGATGCCATGATGATGGGAAAAGAATCGATGCTTTAAAGTATACCTATATAAAGACAAGAAAGCTTAAGATGTGAGGACCTAAGAATGCTTCAGGGTAGAAAAAAGTGACTTAAGTGGGATTGACATGTAAAACAATCTTGTTTCTAATTTAAATAAAAAATGGAGAAAAAAAGTGACTTAAGGTATGGTATGTAGATGCAAGTTATGAAGGTCTGAGGATGGAAAGCCTTAAGTGCTGACAAAGACAATGCTAAACAGAGACTCCAAAAGTTCCTTGTCTTAACAGTAATCAATGAATTTCTGATAAGCTACTAATCCAACTCTGACAGAGTGCTAAACACCATACTATACCACTATAGGATCATAACTGCAAGGCCAACATTTTAAATTCCCTTTGGTCATTTCCTGACTATAGGCTTCAAAGGTACTTTTCATTATGCTAAAAACATCTGTCTCAGTTTTTCCGGATAGAAGAATGTTAATGCTTTCAACCAGAGTCATTTCTGGCATGAGTATCCTGCCATTTCTGCAATGTAAATTTCAGTACAGATTACAAACAGCAGAAATGCTAATGTGTCTAAAACTTATGTTTTCACAAACTCAAAGAATTCACTCACACAGGTCAGGTGCATCCCTCCCTCAATTACCAGGCCCTAAGCAGCCTAAGCACCCCCACCTGTCCCTAGCCCTGACACCCTATCCCACAATTACCAAGAGACACTGGACAGTTCCATGTAGCCTGGACAGCAGTGAAACAAACAGCTATCCCAGGATGTGGCCAGCACCCCAACTTTCTCAGGTCCCCCAAAGATGATTGACACCTCCCAGGTCGGCAGGAAGCTGACTCGAGAACTCAACACCCTCCTTCCCTTAACCTGCCACACCTAACTCCACCCTTTTTTAAAGTAAATAAAGGGAAGAATGTTAGCATACAGGTACACCTTGGCCCTGCCCCTTGGGGACCTGGCAGAGTGCATCACCCCTCCATACATTGCAAGCTCTACAATGGTGAAAAAGTCCCTTTAAGAGACAAGCTTTGCCTCCTTCCTCTCTCCACTGTTGCTCTGAGGAGGCAGGCAGGTCTCTGTCTATCTCTTTCTCTTCTCTTCTATTACTCTCTCTCTTTCTCTCTTCTCTCTCCCCTCTCTTCCCCCAGCAAACTTCACACATAGCCCTGTTTCAAAAAAACGAAAGAAAGAAAGAAAGAAAGAAAGAAAGAAAGAAAGAAAGAAAGAAAGGAAGGAAGAAAGAACGGAAGAAAGAAAGAAAATGACTTCTGCCTTCTAAATGGTGTCAGGTGGGTTCCTTAATGTAGCCCTGACTGTCCTGAAACACTCTCTGTAGACCAGTCTGGCTTCAAACTCAGAGATCTCCCTGCCTCTGCTTCCCAAGTGCTGGGATTAAAAGTGTGTGCCTCCACACCCATCCTGTAAACACATTTCTAACACAGGTGTTCTTGGAAATTATCTTAGTCTGTGTTGCTATAACAGAGTGAGGCTAAATAAATAATAATAATAAAAAAAAAGGTTTCACTGGGCACAGTAGCATCACAATGCCAGCACCCAGGAGGCAGAGGCAGGGGAACTGAGTTTGTTCATCCACACTGGAGGCCAAGGGGCCTGTCACTCCTAAGTGTGGATAAGGAAACTGAGGCTGGAGGGCCTCTATAAGGTTCCCTCCCAAAGCTGGATCATCCCATGGACTGGAACAATCCCACCACAGCCCCAGCCTACAGTCCACTCAGCCCACAGCCACAAGCACAGCAGGTGAGCTTCCCACAGCTCAACAGAAAGGGCTGTTCCCGGCCACAGCAGGATGCTCCCTGCTGTCAGTGTGTAGGGCCAGATGAGACCTTCAAACAGCTTGAGCCAGGAGTTTGTGGTGCAGATGAGAAAGGAGGCCTTGCTGGAAATTCCCTTCTCTGCACCCCAGGCATTGCAAACAGACAGAAGATTCACATTGGGACCCAACCTCCACCCTGCAGTGGGCACCACACAGTGCACCCTGTCATACCCACTGCACACAGCTACACTTCCCTGAGGTGCTTTTGTGGCCTAGGTCTTAGATCCTGCAGTGGATAGAAACAACCTCTTGGTGGAGACACTGGCTTGGATTCAGGCCCTTGGACACTCCTACCTCCCAGAGTCCCTGCAGGAGTCTTGCCAGTGCCAGCCTTCTCTCCCTAGAGCCCTGGAGACTATGCCAAATGTGGCTCTAAGTAAGAAACACCCCCTCAGCCTCCCAACTCTGCTGAATGTTACTTGGAGCATGGCCACCATTTCACTGCCCCTGGGTTTTAAAGGAACCTCCCAGAAATGGAAACAAACCCTGAACCCCAACTCATCCCTACCCAGCTTCACAAGTATTCCTGGAGATAGAGAAAGCTTGAGGGACCCAGGGAGGCTGCACCCTGCAGGGACCTTCCCAAGAGATTCAAGCTCCTCAGGGCCTGGCCTGACAGGCTGAGATCCAAACTGTACCTGCTTTAGATGCTTCCTCCCCTGGTGTACCAGGGCCTCCTGCACAATGGAGCTGGGTTTCATGGGTGGCCTGAGGAGCAAGCATGTACCCACATGGATTTGAACAGGGAGCTTTATGGATTTTGTTCATTCATTCACTCATTTACCTGTTCATTTATTGAGTACCTACTGCACACCAAGAACTATCCCTACGTACTGTTGAATAATGCTTCAAGCAGATCGGAATAGCATCAAGTGATTTCTAAAGCCATTTGGGAGAAAGCACACATCACCATGTGTTGTCAAGTGGATGAGGTATGGGCCTTTACCACCCAGCCTGATACCCTGTGGACCTTCGATTCTACATCCATAAACTGGGCTTCAGAACAATAGAGGCCCCTGTCTCTAAGCCTGTTCGCCCTGCCTCCTTCCTTTCACATCTATCTTGGGGAAAACAATAACAAGGAGTTCTAAAATCGTACTCTCAAGCCATATTGTGGCCCATGCCTGTAATCCCAGCACTCTTGAGGCTGAGGCAGGAGGATTATCATGAGTTCCAGGCCTGGTCTATAGACCAAGACTCTGTATTAAAGAAACAAAACAGGGGAGTTGGTAGAGTGATTAGCTAGCATGAATGATGCCCTGGCTTAAGTACGAAGGCCATATAGCCCAGGAATGGCATGCACACCTGTAATCCCTGTGTAAATTAGGAGGCGGAAGCAGGAGGATCAGAAGTTCCAGGTCATCTTCAGCTCTACAGGGAGCTAAAGTCCAAGTCTGAGACCCTGCCTCAAGAACAAAACAAAACAAACACATTCCCTTCTCTAGTGCCCTGTCTCACTTGAGCCTTTAAACCACCCCCACAAGCCACCAGAGATGATGCATCTATGGCATTTGAAGAGACTGAAGTGCAAACATCCCCATGCTTCACATAGAGAGTGATGGCTCAGCAGACACACAGCCTAGCCTATGTATGGGAGAGCCTG
Organism: Cricetulus griseus; assembly: GCF_003668045.3. Classification (NCBI taxonomy): domain Eukaryota; kingdom Metazoa; phylum Chordata; class Mammalia; order Rodentia; family Cricetidae; genus Cricetulus; species Cricetulus griseus. The sequence continues at coordinate 56,030,439 of NC_048596.1, read as the reverse complement.
TAGGCTGGGCACAGAGGCCAAAGCAGTGTGTTTGTGAACAACCCATACATCCCTGATCCCAGCACTGGCCCTTGCCCCTGGGGACCCTGACCCCCCGGGAAAGCCAAACCCTTCCCAGGCTAGGCCTGGGCAGCACTTGCTATTTTGGGCTCCTTTACCCATGACACTAGCAATGGGAATCTGGGGAGACACCCAAATGCCTTGTTTAGTTGGAAACTGGCTGATGTGGTGGCAACTGAGGGAGAACAGAAGGAACAGGAGTCTCCAGAGTGGGGGCAGGAGTGTCCAGGGCTGCAGGGCAGCACTGGGGGGACAGTGAAGGGGACATGGGAAAAGCAGGCATGTTAGGCTGTCTTGGAAGCTGATGGGATGAGAAGGAGGTCTGCACCATCAAGTCAGACCCCCCTCCCTTCACACAAGCCCATTCTTAGGTGGGAAGTTCTGCACACAGCACGGATGACAGTAGTGAGGGGCACGGGGGAGCCAGGAATGGTGGCTGGGTCAGCCCCAGAGCCGTGTATTACTGACTACCTGTCAGATACTGGCACAGGATGATCATGTCAGGAGTTGTGGAGAAGGAGACTCCGGAGAAAAGTCTGAGCTTGACACCACCTCATAGAGCAGCAGTTCTTAGCATTCCTAATGCTGCAACCCTTTAATACAGTTCTTCATGTTGTGCCGACTCCATCCATAAAATGATTCTGTTGCTACTCCATAACTGTAATCCTGCTACTGTTATGAATTGTAATGTAGATATCTGGTATGCAGGATATCTGATAAGTGACCCCCCCACCCCTGCAAAGGGGTCTTGACCCACAAGTTGAGAACAACTGTCCTAGAGGGAACAGTCCCTGGTACCAGTCTGAGCATGTGTTGTCCATCTGAGTGACAAGTTGGAGGAATATATCTTAGGAATAGCTGTAGAGGTGTCGCCACCTATGGGTGTTGTTACTACTCGAATCCAGTGCAGACTATTCCTGGGGCATCATCAGGGCTAGTAGAGTTACCCTGGGCCTGACATCCCCAAACAAGCCAGGCTCAAGCCCTTGAGCAATAGACAATATAAATAGACAAGTCACAACACAACAAGGAGCCGAGAAATGAGAATCATTCACTGTGGCCACATAGGGAAGAGGGACAAAGAGTCCAGTGACCCTTCAAAGTTCATCTCTGAGGTCCTGATGTGAGGCTTGGATTTGAGTAGAAGGCAGGAGGTGTGCATAGCTGAACTGTCCTGGTCAAGGTGTGGTCCTCCCATCACTGTTGCCTCAGCTCCAGTCTCTATTGTAAGGTGGTTTGGCAAGTTGTCAGACTATGTGCAACCTCTTCCTGTCTCCCCCAACCTGGCTGGCACCAGGCTTCAACCATTCCCTTCCTTTCCCAACATGAGACTCTGGGAGAAATTCCAATTTCTTGGATATCATCATTTCAATAGTCTGATGGTCAAAGGATGGGGACACAGATGTCTCTTTAAAACATCTTTATGCATCTGGGTGGTGGCACACACTATGCTTGGATAGGCACTCCTCTACCTCCAGGAGTCCGGGCCAAACTCCAATTATCCTCAGTTTCCCTGATCTCAGAGCTCCTAATATGCTCGGTGTATGCCAACGCTTCTGGGAGCAGTCATGGGTGCAGAGTTCAAACCCCTCCCTCAAAAGGCCCCATCTTATCTAGGACCCGAAGAAAGAGATCCGAAGCACACATGGATGGTGTCACAAGTAACTGAGGACCAGTTAACACTTCAGAGGCCCACACCACACCTCGCTGTGTCACACACAGGATTGAAGTGAGGGTAAGACCATGTTGAATGGATGCAATTGAAAATGTTACTATGTAAGGGAAGCTGCCTACACAGCCCCCGCTGCAGTCTAGGCGCTCTTCCTAGTTTGTTTTCTATTGCTGAGATAAACACTGACCAAAAGCAACTTGGGGAGGAAAGGGCTATTTCAACTAACACATCCCAATCACAGTCTATCATAAAGGGAAGTGGAGGCAGGAACTCAAGGCAGAAACCTGAAGGCAGGAACTAAAGCAGACTTTGGAGGAGTGCTGCTTACCAGCTTGCTCCCTCTGGCTTGCTCAGCTACCTTTTTAAACATCCCAGGCCCACTTACCTAGGGATGACACCACCCACAGTGGGCTGGGCCCTCTTTCCATTAATTGATCAATCAATCAAAAAAAAATGCCCCGCAGATTTGGCCACTGACCAATCTAATGAAGGCAATTCCTCGGTTGAGGGTCCTTTTTCTCCAGTGACTCTTGTATACAAAACGACCCAGCACACAATTCATCCCTCACACCTGTAACAACCAAAGGTGTCTGTGAATTTTGCTGAATTTCCTTTTGGAGAGCAAAACCTGCCCTAGTTGGGAGGGAAAGTTGTAGGGAAGGGCACTCACAGACCACAGGAGAGGAACAGAAGTGGATTATTATACTGACTCACTCATGCCCAACTAAATGCCCTGGAGAGTCCTTCTCTGAAGCTGGCCAGGGGGACTATTGGGTTTGAATGTAAAATGTTCACATATTTGAACATTTTTTTGGCCTCTGGTGGCGGCACTGTTTGGGGAGATGTTTAGAACCTTTGAGATAATGGCCTTGAGGGGTAGGCATTGAGAGGTTCAGCCTGTGGCCACCTTCAGTCCCAGCTCTCTGCTTCTTGCCCATAGCCATGATGGAAGCAGTTTCTGTAAGCTCCCAACACTACAAATCAAGCCACTGTGTTCAGCCACCATGCCTGCCCTTCCATGATGGACTGCACCCTCTATCAGATGTGTGCAAAGCACAGAGAGCTATGGATATAGCCCAATACAAAATGATAAACTTACCTACAACATTTAAAGATGTTGTTAACTCAGTGTATGGCTCTCCATCACTGTAGAATGTAGAATGCATCACATATGAGAAGGTTGGACACCCTGCTCATGAACATAAATAACCTTCCTTTTCTCAGTTGCTTCATTCAGGTCCTCCCTCACAGCAGTGAGAAAAGCAATAAATACAGAGGTCCTAGGTCCAATCTTCAGATACACAGACATGTAAGCAAGCATGTATGTGTACATGCGCGTACACACTCGCGCGCGCGCACACACACACACACACACACACACACACACACACACACACACTAATTTTTAAAAGAAAATAACCAAAACAATCCTTTTAGAAGACTTGCTAATACTTGGGCATGTCAGGAGGCTGAAGAGATGGCTCAGAGGTTAAGAGTACTGGCTGCTCCTCCAGAGGACCCAGGTTCAATTCCTAGCACTCACATGGTAGCTCACAACTGTCTATAACTCCAGTTCCAGGGGATCTGGCACCCACAGACATACATGTAGGCAAAAACACCAATGCGCATAAAATAAAATAAAATAAAATAAAATAAAATAAAATGACATGGACACGTTGTAGGGTGAACATGAAGCCTGGTCCTTAGTGACATGTGCTGGATGCAGGGGTACCAGGCTGAGGCAGCTATCCTAAGAGGAAGCTACAAGGGCTGCACCAGGCCCCGCTGACCCATAGGCAGGAAGCACTCAGGCCCCCTCAGAACTGGATGCTGCATGAAGCTAATTGGGGTTGCTCTCCCACATCCCTGTTTCTATAAGGCCGCCAAAGCTGAGCAGACATTAGAACAAGAGCAGCCTTCTTGGTCACAGCCCACAGCCTCTGTAGTCCTGACTTCTCTGATGATGCAGATCCCACCAGCCTTGAGGGCCTGGGCATCTGGGGATCCTGGGTGGGTGTTTTTTACATTCATTAATTTGTGCTTAGGGGTGGGATATGTGCGTGCCACTGGGCTTGTAGAGGTCAGAGGACAGCTTCGGGGAGTCGTTCCCCTTCTTAGGGATTGAACTCAGTCAGCCTTGGCAGCAGGCATTTTACTAATTCTCCTTCTAAAACCAGTCTTTGCCTTTCTGTTGGGCCCTGTGTGTGTGACCCAGTGTGACTGTGGAGCACAAAGCTGCCACAAGACCTTAATGCCCTTTTTGATGGGGGGTGGGGGATGGGGAGGTATGAAGCTCAGTGGCGCAGCACTTGTCTGGCATGTGCAAGGCCCTGGGTTCCATCCCAGTCCGTGACCACAAAAAAAAAAAAAAAAAAAAAAAAAAAAGAGGCAGGCCAGGCAGTGGTGGCGCATGCCTTTAATCCCAGCACTTGGGAGGCAAAGGCAGGAGGAAGGATCTCTGTGAATTTGCCTGGTATACAGACTGACTTCCAGGACAACCAGGGATGTTACACAGAGAAACCCCGTCTCAAAAAACAAAACAAAACAAACAAACGAAAAACAAAGAGGCAGGTGGCAAGCCCACAGTGGCATGGCTTCCATAGACAGGAAGGTTCAGCTCCCCTCTGACATGGTGAAGGGACCCAGGGGATTTGGGGACAACACAGACATGTATTCTTGGGATCATGGGACCAAGGCTGCCATGGTTCATGTGTTTTTTTCCTTGATCTGATATGAATATATTTGAGTCAATCACTGTACTGGCTACTTTCTCACTACTGAGACAAAGCGTAGAGGAGGATGGGTTTATCATATAGGGTGAGAGGGTGCAGTCTATCACTCAAGCCATTGTCTCAGGAAGGAAATTATCATGACAGAGAGAAGGCTCAGTGAGTAAAATGTTTGCTGCCAGAACACAGTAGCAGGAGCTCGAGGCTGTTTGCTCACAGCTGAGTGGACCAGGATGGAGAGAGAAATGAATGTTGGTGCTTAGTGGATATGGTGGCTTGAAGGAGAAATGTCCCCTCATGGTCTTGGGTATTTGAACACATGGTCCCCAGTTTGTGGTGCTGCTTGTGGAGGCTTAGGAGGTGTGGCCTTGTTGGAGTAAGTGTGTCACTGAAGGTGGGTTTTGAAAGCCATTTCTAGTTCCCTCTTTCTGCATTATGTTGTGGTTCAAAACGTGAGCTCTCAGCTTCCTGCTCCTGCCACTGTGCCTGCCTCTGCTCCAGGAGCATAGACTGTGTGCCTCTGGAACAGTAAGCCAAATGAACTTTCTTACATCAGTTGCCCTGGTTCTGGTGTTTTATCACAGTGATGGGAAAGCGACAAAACAGCTGGCTTTCTTCTTTCTCCCTTTTTCTTTGGCCCTGAACTCTAGACTGTGCATGGTGTTGCAATTCAGAGTGAGCCTTCCCTCCTCAGTCTTCTTAGGAAATGCTCTTGCAGACACAAGCCCTGGCAGACTTGGAAAGTGCTACTGTACATAGACTGTGGAAGGCTAACAAGAGGGGCTCCATCTGTGGGTTACAGAGAAGGCATCACCTGCACTGAGTGAGACTCCTCGTGCAGCTGCTGTGGGTCACCCCCAACCCTGTAACCCACGCTCTTTTGATTTGTGTGGCCTTGTTTATTGTTTTTCTTTTTTCTTTTTTGAGATAGGGTCTCTCTAATGTATTCATGGCTGTCCTGGAACTCACTATGTACCCTAGGCTGGCCTTGAACTCAGAGATCCGTCTGCCTCTGCCTCCCAAGTGCTGGGATTAAAGGCATGCACCACCATGCCCACTCTCACCCATGCCCTTTTAAGTAAGTCCAATAAACTCACTGGTTTACCAAGTTAGACTTAGGTGGTGTCATGCTTTGGTTTAGTCCCCAGAACATTATAAGGAGGAAGTAAGCATTTGTTTATGTCTTCTTGAGGAAGGGATTCTGGAAAAATACACCCACATCCCCCAAATAAAACCCCATTGGAGGGGAAGGACTAGAAAGCAGAAGTAGAGGAACAGGAAGAGAAGAAAGCTTCCAAGGAGGAAGAGGAAGAGAAGGGAGGAAAGACTCAATGAGGGAGGAGGGGGAGAGGCAGGAGATGAGGGGACGAGGCGAGGAGGTGGAGGCACAGACACAGTAGAAGACCCTGGGGTTAAAAGGAGTATTTGCACCAGTGGACCTGTTTGGACCCCAATTCTCACACAAATTGCAAAAATAAATGGATAAGGATAGTGGCCAAGTATGCCAAAGTTTTAGGAATGACTTGTTGTCATTAGTAGGAATGGTAAAAGCATCTGTGGGCTTTTCAGATATGACTCACTGCTAGGTGTGTGTCAGAATGGTCACAGATCCAACCAAGAGAACACTAATGAAGCATGGGCAGCAACAGGGCCAGTGCTGCTGTCTCCTCACAGGGACTTTGGTGACTTGCCTTAGACAATCTGTGATGCTCCACCTCAAGACCCTTAACTGCACCACATATGCAGTGTCCCTTTTTCTATGCGTGAGGCCACTTAGTCTCAGGATCTGGTTAGGACATCAGCATCATCAGGGGACCATTATTTAGCTTACCTCCCTCTCCCTGATCTTCCACAAGTTTTTATCATCAAGCTCTATTTCCTAACGGCACAGACCCTGGTTAGAATTGTATTCATTTGTTTTCTGTTCAAGCTCTTGATTACATTTCTTCATTTCTGGGTTTTCCACAGTTCTGTCCCCAGAACCAACATTGTTGGTGTTCTTTGAGTCAAATGCAGATGATAATGAATCCATGGGTGGATGGTCAGATGGTTGGATAGATTTGTGTGCAAGCAAATGGATTGAGGCATGGATGTGTAGATTCATCTGTTGACAGGCTATTAGCAGATGGATGGATGGGGGATGAACATTAGTGTCTGGATATGGATGGATGGATGATGGATAGATAGATAGATAGATAGATAGATAGATAGATAGATAAGTGGTGTGTATGGTGGATGGGTAAGGGATGTATGGACAGATGATAGATGTGGTAGTTAGAATAAGAATGTCTCTATGGGCTCTGTTATTGGAACACTTGGTCCCCAGTTGTTGGTACTGTTTGGGGGAGATTTAGGAGGTGTATCTTGCTGGAGGAAGTATGTCATTGGGCAGGCTTTGAGAGTTTAAGGCTTCATATCACTACCTGCTTTGTGCTTGTGTTTAATGATGTGAGCCCTCAGCTTCCTGCTCCTGCCACCATGCCTTCTGCATGCTGCCATGCCTTCCCTTCCCACCATGATGGACTCTAGACCAAATAAACTTTTTCTTCTGGTCTTAGGTAGGGTTTTTATATTGCTGCGAAGAGACATCATAACCACAGCAACTCTTTTTTTTAAACCTTTTTATTTTTATTATTTTATTGTTTATTTTTTTAAAGATTTCATTTATTTATTATGTATACAGTTATCTGCATGCATGCTTGCACACCAGAAGAGGGCACCAGATCTCATTACAGATAGTTGTGAGCCACCATGTGGTTGCTGGGAATTGAACTCAGAACCTCTGGAAGAGTAGTCAGTGCTCTTAACCTCTGAGCCATCTCTCCAGCCCCAGCCACAGCAACTCTTATAAAGGAAAATATTTCATTGGGGTGGCAGTTTACAGCTCAGAGATTCAGCCCATTATCATCATGATGGGATGTGACAGCATGCAGGCAGACATGGTGTTAGAGAAGTAGTTGGAAGCCCTACATCTTGCAGGGAACAGGAAGTAGTCTGAGACACTGGGTGGTATCTTGAGCATATATGAGACCTCAAAGCCCACCCCCACAGTGACACACTTCCTCCAACAATACCACACCTACTCCAACCAGGCCAGTACTCCCAATAGTGCCACTCCCTCTGAGATTATGGGGGCCAATTACCTTCAAACTAACACACTTCTATAAGTTGCCTTAATCATGGTGTTCTATCATAGCACCAGAAAATTAACAAATGGAATAGTGTACAGATGGACAGAAAGGTGAGTAGATAAATTTGTGGGCAGGTGGATAGGTGAGTCCTTGAATACAAGGAGCAATGGACATGTGGAAGGACAGGTGAATGAATGAATATGATGGATGAATGGATGGATGGATGGATGGATGGATGGATGGATGGATGGATGGATAAATGAATGGTCAGGTGGGTGGATGGATAGACAGACAAATGAACAAGTGAAAGAATGATCTCCCACATGGAGGACAGAAGGGAACAGAAGCTTCTGGATTTCCTGAGCTGCACTTTTCTTCACTGGGCAGCCAGCCTTGCTGCAGAAAGACATCCCACATCCTCTCAAAACCAGGAAAGCCAGAGCGACCTGAGAGAGGACTTTTATTCTTGAGACTTGAAACCAAAGTGTTTCAAGGGGCATCCTAGGAGACAAAGTAGGGGAATCGCCCCAGGAGAACCTTAGCTCTTCAAGGGTTAAGTCAAGAGAAGAGGATGTTCAACGCAGACCCCACCTGAACCAGCCTATCACCAACAAAAGGGATGCTGCACAATATATGCTCAGCCCTGCCATCCTCAAAAGACCATCCACCTCATGGGGGCCTTTTCCCATTGCTTCTGTATAGCAGGTTCACATTCCTGGGAATCTAACTGTGACCAGCCTCCTTGCCCACTCAGCTCATGCCAAGGACAGGAGCCTCAGCTATCTTATTCATCCACCCAGAGTCCAGTGCCTGGTGCCCAGCAGGTACTCCATAAACACCCACAAGGTGAAGGTGGTGTGGAGAACTCCACTTGGCTGCTGACTTCAGAAGGACCTGGGTTAGCAGTTCACACCCATCCTACCATAAAGCAGGGCCAATTATAACAACAGAAGCACACTGAAAGACACCTGTGCCTGAGCTGGACTCCTGCCCCCAGGAACCCTCGGTGGAGGAGGGTCCAGTCCTGAACCCTTGAGAGGGAAAGGCACAGACTGCTAAGTCAAGTCCATCTACACGAACTTTATCAGAGGACAATTAAAAATAAATTTCCTACTAGGTGTGGTGGTGCATGCCCATAATTACATAGACAGTTGAGGACAGCCTGGGCTACATAAAACCCTATCTAAAAATTAACTAATTTAATTTTTTTTCCTTTTTACTAGAAGGGGCCAGGGAGACACCTAATGGCAGGATGTAGCTTTTCAAAGCATGTGGGCACAATATTAAGAGCAAGGATGGCTCAGTGGGTAAAGGTGTTTGTCACCAAGCCTGATGACCTGAGTTCAGTCACTGGGACCCATATGGCAGATAGAAAGAACTGACTTCCTCAAGTTGTCCTCTGACCTCCACAGTAATGCTGCAGCAATCACCTAATACAAATAAATAACAATATAATAAGTTTTTAGACAGAACAAAAGCCATGTCTGCCAGCCCCATTCTATTCTGAACCCTGAGGAGTGAGTGAATGACACCAGTCACACCTATGCCCAGGGCACGGAATTTTTGAGATTCAATAGGGGTGGTTCTCCCAGGTATCTAACCCCTCACTGCCACCCTAGGAAAAAAAAAAAAGGTGCAAAATAGGCTGTGACTTTTCCAGGGTCTTTCACATGGAAGCAGCCATGGGATTCCCACATGGGGCAAAGTCCTCTCTACTGTCCCTGTTGGAACCCAGACTCTGGGTCTCCTCCCCACATAGCCTCACACTCCTTTCTACAGGGAGACACAAGAGATTGCTGTAGACTGCTTCTCTGTGTCCCCTAAGGGGATGGTGATAGGAATTGGATCTTTTGGAGATAACTAGGTAATAAACATGGAACCTTCCTGAAGGCATGGATGTCCACATGAAAAGGACACCAGAGAGCTCACGGTCCCTTGAAATGTGAGACCAGAAGGCGAGTCTGTGATGCTGGGATGATGGTGAGCATCGCCAGTCTGTAGTGCTTGTGCCAGTCTGTCCAGCCTGCAGCACTTGCAGAAGGAAGCTCCAGGTGCTCATGAACGGGGGCCGTGGCCTTCTGTGGGTCCACAGCAGCCCCAGTGGACAGGGCCAGTGGCTCCTGAGACTCTGCAAACTCAGGAGAGACAAGCTCCTTCTAACAAGTACCTCTTCTCTTGTTTGTCAAAGAGACATATTTCCATACCAAATAAGGCCGTGGACTCCACAGCCTCTGCCCACTTCACACAATTCCTTTTAAGTGTCCAAGCTCAATTATACTTGGACGGTGCTGGGACTCGGCCTCCCCCGGCCTCTCAGTGTAAACAAGTGGCCCAGCTGGGACACAGCTGCCTGCCCTGGAGAAGGAGGCTGGGTCACCATCCTCCCTGCTGCCTGCCCAGCCTCTCTCAACCTCCAGAATCCCAGAAAATCCCTGCCCCCACCACCCAAGTCCCAGGAAGCCAGCTGGCCCCAAGTGGGCAACCATCCAAGGCTTCCTGCTCTCAGGTTTGTTTGGTCCAAGGTACAGAGCAGTTTAACCATGGGCAAAAGGAAGGAACGTCAACGCAGGTGCAGAGAGGGGCCTATTTCTGGGCTCACTACAAGATGCCCACAAGGTACACTTCCCCCATCTCAGCACTGTTCACTCCCATAGGAAAGTGTGGCATCCATTCCCTCAGGCTTCTTGGGTCATGAGAAAGTTGGCCCAGGGCAGAAGGAGGCTCCAGCACCCCACCCTCATGGTCAACCCTCTGTTCCCTCCATACCCACCCAGGCTTGGGCTCCATGCCCTGGCCACTAACTTTTTCCAGGACCCCCTCTCTGGGGGAGGCTGACTCATCTTCACTGAAGAGCGCATGCACCAGGCATGGTGGCTCGCCAACTTCCTTGCTCAGCCCAAGTGAGCAAGAGCTGTGATTTTCCATTTGTGACATCTGATTGTTATTAGGGCTAGAGAGAAGGGAATTCCTGGTTCCATAGGCCTCAGGAGGCCCCCAGGAAGACTCTGGGGTGGCAAGGGGGGAGTTGGTGCCATCTGGGTTGTGTGACCTTCTCTCTGCCAATTCTCCTCCACTCTCCATGGGGGTCCCTCACTTGCTGCTTCCTGGCTTCTCTGTGCCAGGCTTTGAGTCAGTTCAAACAAGGAAGTGGACATTCTCCTACTCCCCCCACACTGCCACATGCCCTGAAATGCCCACTGGAGGCAGGCCAAAGGCACCAGGCAAGAGAACAACCCGGAGCTCCCTCTACTGGGGCAGCCCTCTGGAGCTGCAGGATATGGGAGGTATTAACATCTGGACTCCGGCCCCAGTGCTCAGGCCAGTGTGACGTCACCAGGCAGAGAAAGATGAGTTCCCAGTGGGGATGGGGGGAGGCTCCTGAACCAGGCATTCCTTCTCCAAGCCTCATCACTGTTCAGCTCCTCCTCCTCCTGCTCCTCCTCTTTCTCCTCCTCCTCCCCTCCCTTCCCCCCCTTCTGCTGGGCCTGGAATTGGGTTTGGGGCGGGTTCTGTTTCCAAAGCCATCTCCAACAGGCCAGGCGGGTGAGGGCTCGTCCTCCACCCTGAGCCCGAATTTTCCAAGACTCCAAGCAGTACTTGGCTAGGCTGCTGCCCCGTGGGTCAGCAAACTTCGAATCCTGGGAGAAGATCTCCACAAAGGGAAGGCCTCAGAGGATCAGGACAGTCACAGGTAGCACTCTGGGACCCAGGGACTGGGGTTGGGGGGAGACTGGGGACAGGGGCTGCAGGTTGAAGGTTAGACAAGGCAAGCAAATGAGGGTGGCATCCTCAAGGCAGGGAAATGGGCATTGTCATGACTGGCAGCTTGCAGAAGTTCCATCTCTCTGAGCAGGGAGTGAAGACCTGGAGTGAAGATGTCCCCATCCTGAAGACCTGTCCCACCCCTTCCATAGCTCTGAGTATCCCAAGGATATTGGAAGTCTTTAAGAGTTCCCCTCTTGTGTGGCATCCCCTGATACCCAACTCGGCTGGCCTTACGCCTAGCTCCAACACATCCTCCAATACCAGCTCCCACTCTGTCCCCCTGAGGGTGGGGGCTCCCCATCCTTCCTTCAGCCTTACACCCAAGTCTGGTTTCTGGAAGAGTTTGGAGGGAACACCCAGTGGGCAATGGTCCAAGTTCGAAGCTATGGTTCCCATTGCTCTCAGGCATACCGCCGGCCATGAGGACAGCAGTAGACAGCTCTGTTGGGGACACTTGGGAATCAACCACATGAAGTCAGACAGCTGATAGTCTCACCTCCTCCTGCTCCAGCCAGGCCTGTTGCTGTTGTTGGCTTCAGATGAAGCTGTTTGCTAGAGGTCTGCCAAGTCTCCATTCCCCTTAGAGAACCCTCTTCTGTCAAGTTGTGAGCAGGGACCTGAGTCCTAGGCAGAAGCACAGGCTTTCTATGTATCTGGGGACAGCAGCAGACTGCCCCAGCCCATGGCCAGTGCACAGGACAGGTCATAGCTAAGGAATGAGGGGGTAGAGTAGAAGTAAAATGAGTTGGGGAGCTATCTTAGGGCTGATCTGCCCCTCCATCATCAGTTCAAGCAGGTGGAGAGGTGGCCCACCACCGTTTTGAGGGGAGGGAGTGAGGATACAGACATGAAAGCTTTTTCTGTCAGCTTTAGTGAACTTGGTTCTGTCCCAGCTCAGATCCTGGCTAGAGCACACGCACTCACATGCACCCCTGTACACGTTGCACACATGTCTTTAATATGGCCCATCTGGGGTCCACTTGGCTTTTTGATCTCTATGCATGAGTGAATCACTTTGCAAATGATCTGGGGTAGGAGAGGGACCAGGGTAGATATCAAAGCAGTCACAGAGGTGATCAGGGAGCATACTAACCTGCCCCAGTTGCCATATGTCTAATTGGGGTTAAGCCTGGTGAGATAAAAGGTACTCTAAATCAGAGCATCTCTGGGGAGAAAGTTGGGAGTAGCAGGTGTCTGGAAGAGTGACAGTAACGGAGGGTTCAGGGGGGCTTACTTGCCTCCTGGGGGGTTCAGGTACCAGGAAAACATGGGCTAGCCCCATTGCATAGCAACGGAATGATGCCTAGGTGAGAAGGGGTGCAGTTTGTGGTATCAGCAATTGGCAAGCTCTCTGCACAAATATCACTCATGCCTATTTATAAGGTGCTCCCACTTGGGATGCCAGAGCAGGCCCCACAATGAACCACTCTTATATCGGGGTGGCTCATCGAACACACAAGTAGAGGGCCAGCGGGATAGACAGGAGCAGGAAGGGGCTCTGTGAACCCTGGTTAAGAGTATGCCTCTGTACTCCATCCAATAGGGATGAGGGGCTGGGGTGTGTGGCTTAAGACCCCAACCGGTTCCTTGGCCTCAGTGAAGCAAAGCGGCATTGAAGAGGGGGCGTGTCACTCGCGCGCACCAGTCACTCTCGGTGGGCGCAGCTGCCAGGGCCACATATCCGCAAGGGAGGAGACAGTGTCCATGCCCGCAGCTGCTGGGGATCCGCCCTGCTGGAGGAAGGAATTTATGAGGAGTAGAGCAGTGCGCTGCACACGTCCCGGCTCTGAGAGTCCGGCAGCCTGTAGCCAGGCTGTGTCCTGTGTCAATGCTTCAGATGTCCCATCTGCTCTGTGGGAGGGGTACGTGCTTGCCTATAGAACAGAGTGCAGGCTGGGGATAGAGCGTAATTCCAGGAGACCCACAGTGGGTGTATCGATGAGCTGTTGCCTGCTAGGGTGGACCAGTCTCAAGTGGACCCCCTCCCTAGCTTGTCACCCAACACACCCCCAGGCCTCCAGATTAGCTGAATGAGGCTGAGCCCGGCTTTCCTACATCCAGCCTGGAACCCAAAGCTACCACAGCAACCTCTTGATTTGATTCCTCAAAGTGAACTTTGCAGGGGGCAGCCACAGAGTCTTCAAAGTTGCACTATGTGCCCTGATTAGGAATGTGTCTCTGAGACTAAGTGCACCATCAAAAGGAACGAAGGGCCAGGGAGGGATGTGGCTCTGCTGGTGTTTGCTTGCCTAGCAAGCACAAAGCTCTGGTTGGAGCCCCAACACCACACAAACCAGGTACTCAAGAGATGAAGGCAAGAGGATCAGAAATTCAAGGTCATCTTCAAGGCCAGCCTGGGTCGCCTGAGACCCTGTCTTTTGCAAAAAGGAGGGATGGACACCCACCCCAGAGTGAGGATGATAAAACAAGACCCAGACAAAAGCTTCCTCCTCCAGGAAGCCCTCTATCACGTTTCTAGGACTGATTGTGAGACCTCTATTGGAACACAAAGGAGGTACTCCAACAGGGATGCAAGGGAACCCATCATGAAAGTTGCTAGAAACATTCTGGTCTAGGCACCTTGCAGTCCAATGAGAAGAGAAAGGGGAGAGCGTCTTCCCCATAGAGTGGCAGTGGAGCTCCAGAGCCAGGACGGGTCTGAATGTGAGCCCATGGGCAGGAGGGGCAAGAGGGGCAAGAGGGGCAAGAGGGGCAAGAGGAGCAGGAGGAACAGGACAGGCAGGAGGAACAGGACAGGCAGGATGGACATGAAGTTCTTGCCTCAGAGGGAGCCAGGCTAGCCCTTCCTTTGATGTGAGAGCCACAGGCCTGAAGACCTACCTAGTGGGCTAGGGCTGGTGGGCCGGGAGGTGGGAGGTTTGTGGGGTGACTGGTGCTGACTTCACTTTGCCCTCTCTCTAGGCTCTTGCCAGGCAGGAACATAGGCTTGTGAGCTCCCAGCAGGAGCCTGGACTCTGCAGTCCTGAAGATGGCGGGAAACTGCTCATGGGAAGCTCACTCCACCAACCAGAACAAGGCAAGTGCCATGGACTGGAGGTCCTTGGTCTGTGGGAGGGTGTAGTTGGGAGGGGCAACACAGCCCACTTTCCAGACCTGTCCTCCAGGTCCGGGTTCTAGTGTGCAGCAGGCACATCTGGATCTGTGGCCTGGCCCTGGTTAACTGGTTCATCATCAGTGAGGCAAACACAGGCACTTGGCATCCTGGAAGTCCCTTCCCATGCTGTCTTTGGGTCATGGTTTATCAACTTTGAAAGGTCTCACTTCCTCCCCCTTCCCTATAGAGATAGCATGATCATTATCTGCTATGGTTAGACCGGGTCAGAGAGCCTTTGCTGGTTACACGCTGGCCCATGTCTGTTTTTGTGTCCCACTCTGGGTCACCCAAGGCGACTGTTGTCCCAAGTCTGGGAGTGTGAGCCATGAATGTAAGTCTGTAGCTACCTAAAGTTTGGACAATGGCCTGGGCTGACCCATCACCTTCTGTCCTGGCCTTGCTTTCTCCCTGGAGAAGTGTGGACTTCATTTCTTAAGTTGGGAAGCCCTCTGGCTTGTTTCCTTATTCCAGCCTCCCTTAGACTTGAGAAAACCTGGGCTTATGTCAGAATAACCGACTTCTCCCCTCCCCACTCCCCTTCCTCACTCCCCTAGCCCCACCATGTCCTTGGTCCTTTCCTTCCTTCCCATGGGGTTCACTGTGAGATGATGGCAGTGACTGGACATGCTAGGGGGCATCCCAAAGTCCCTAGAGAAGAAGGAGATAAGGCCCTGGGAGGGAGCAGACTCCAGGGTGTTTCACAAGGTAGTGTGGGGCTGTGAATAGTGGCTCCCACCCAGTGACTCACCAGTGCCCCCCCACACCCAGTGAGGGACTGTGGACTTTTTCCAGCTGTGATACTTAGAGGGCTCTGCCCAGCCCAGAAGGCCAGCACCCAGTGCTGAGCTGGTCCTCATGGGACAGGGTTCTGTATCTGAGCCTGGTCCACTGAGTCAACTCTCAGAGGCCTGGAGTAACAACAGATCAACTCCAAGAAAGGAGAGCAGAGAGGAAGCTAAGCAGGTGTAGGGGTGGGCAGGAGATGAAAGCTGATGAGTTCTTAGAGGTAGACAGGTAGAAAGCAGAGTGGCATAAAGAACTTGTCCTGCTTTGGGAGCCCATTCCACATAGAGGGATACTCCCTGAGCCAAGACACACGGGGGGTGGGCCTAGGCCCTATCCCAAAGGGTATGACAGACTCTGATGACCCCCTATGGAAGGCCTCACCCTCCCTGGGGAGCAGAAAGGATATGTGATAGGTAGGGTTTTAGTTGGGGGTTGTGGTAAGGGAGGAGGGGAGGGAGAGGGAACTGGGATTGACATGTAAAACAATCTTGTTTCTAATTCAAATAAAATAATCTGAAAAAAAAAGTAACTTGTCCTGACAATACAGTGTCGCACCCCTAGTTCCTGTTTGTAAATTCCGCTTGACATAGCCAGGCCAGAGGATACTTCTCTTCATTACAGAATGTCAACACAAAATGTTCTCTCAGGGCTCAGCTCTCTGCTGAGGCCATTTGGAAGGTGGCAAGAAAGATCTTGCCCCTAGAACCTTCCTACTTCTCTGAACCATGAAAATAGATACCAGACTTAGGGAAAGAGTCCTGGGATAGATTAGTGATGTCTGCAGGGAGGAGGAAAGGGAAGCAATGTGCATAGGGCAACTTTTGCCACTGAGAAGGAGGAATCAAAACAATCCTGAAGATACAATAGCATGTAACTGGCTCATGCTATTGGTTCACACAGTTGTTTTTAAGTGTCAACCCAGAAATACCAAACTCTTTCATGTTGTCATGTATAGATATGTCTTCCCTGGGATTAAAGGGAGGCACTATCACTCCACCTACAGGTCCTCCATACCCTCTGGCTAGGGTAGAGAGGCCACTTACTTTGATAGGAAGGAGTGTCCTTGGTTTTGCTACCATGTCTCTGCCCCCAGTTTCTGAGACCTGGCCCCGCCTCATGCATTTATGTGCCGGCTCAGCCCTCAGGGCCAGGACTGGTATTCAGCTGAGCTGAGCTGAGCTCCTCTACTCTGCCCAGTTGTAAAATACTGAGCCACTCCCTGAAGCTTGAAGAATGACCACCACCTCAAGCCTCTCCCCTCCTGGATACCCCGGTGGTCCCCAGAGGCAACCCTGGTCCCACAGAGGGCAGCTGTCTCTCATCTCCAGTGCCCTCTGGTGCAATTGTGAGATAGTCCTACCCTGGCTATGGCAGAGGTCTTTTGTTTTTGCCCACCCCCACCCCTAACCAGTAATTTTATTTCTTTAGGAATAAGTATTTTCATGTTTTAAATTTGAAACATTATAAGAACAATTTGATAGAAAATTGTAAGAACAGACTGTTCTTACACCACCCCCTCCATGATCCATTATCTAGTACTGGGGATTGAACCCCAGGCTTCCATATGCTGGGCAAGCATGCTATCAAGCTTTATCTCCAGTCCGATTTTTAAACTGTGTTTGGGGGGGGAGTGGATGATATGTATGTAGTATATTGTGGTGTTTGTGAGTGTGGTGTGTGTGTGTGTGTGTTATGTGTGGTATATGTATGAGTATGTGGTGTGTGTAGTATGTGTGGGGAGACTGGGGATCTGAACTCTGGTCCTCATGAGTGCTCAGCAAGCACTTTATACACTGACCATCTCCCCACCCCTCTGCTTTCCATTGTCTTGCACTTGGACATTTGGACCATGCTGACCTGTGGGCAGCCCAGAGCTGCTGTCTGGTCACCCTGTGGTGGTGATGCCATCCTGTAGGCTCTAGACTCCGAGAACCAGTGTTGGCATCATCTGGGACTGGGGCTCTTTCTTCGCTGATCTCTGTCAGTTAGTCATTCCATAGTCAGGGACCCAGCAGCCTCGTGGTAGCTGATGGAAGCAGGTACAGGAACAGGCATGCTGAGGGCCAGAGAACAGCAGGCATCCTTACAAATGTGTCCCCTTGCACCTATACAGATGTGTCCTGGTGTAAACGAGGCTTTGGAGCTCTACAGCAGAGGCTTCCTGACCATTGAGCAGATTGCCACGCCCCCTCCGCCTGCCATCACCAACTACATCTTCCTGCTGCTTTGCCTGTGTGGCCTGGTGGGTAACGGCCTGGTCCTCTGGTTTTTTGGCTTTTCCATCAAGAGAACACCCTTCTCCGTCTACTTCCTGCACCTGGCCAGCGCTGATGGGGTCTACCTCTTCAGCAAGGCTGTGATTTCCCTCCTGAACACAGGGGCCTTCCTAGGCTCCTTCCCTGACTACGTGCGCAGGGTGTCCCGAATCGTGGGGCTCTGCACTTTCTTCGCTGGTGTGAGCCTCCTGCCAGCCATTAGCACCGAACGCTGCGTGTCAGTCATCTTTCCCATCTGGTACTGGCGTCGGAGACCCAAGCGCCTGTCTGCTGGGGTCTGTGCCTTACTCTGGCTGTTGTCCTTCCTGGTCACCAGCATCCACAACTACTTCTGCATGTTTCTGGGCCGGGAGGCCTCCGGAACAGCCTGCCGCAACATGGACATCTCCCTGGGCATCTTGCTGTTCTTTCTCTTCTGCCCTCTCATGGTCCTCCCCTGCCTGGCACTCATCCTGCATGTGGAGTGCCGGGCACGGCGCCGCCAGCGCTCTGCTAAGCTCAACCATGTGGTCCTGGCTATTGTCTCTGTCTTCCTTGTGTCCTCCATCTACTTGGGGATAGACTGGTTCCTCTTCTGGGTCTTCCAGATCCCAGCCCCCTTCCCCGAATACGTCACTGACTTATGTATCTGCATCAATAGCAGCGCCAAGCCCATTGTCTACTTCCTGGCTGGGAGGGACAAGTCTCAGCGCCTGTGGGAACCTCTCAGGGTAGTCTTCCAGCGGGCTCTACGGGATGGTGCTGAGCCAGGGGACACTGCTACCAGCACACCTAATACGGTCACCATGGAGATGCAGTGCCCCTCTGGGAATGCATCGTGAGAGGCCAGTGTCTGGGGCAAGGCCGCAGCAAAGAGTGGCCAGTAGCTTCCAGAGACACTCTGCCCAAGGGCAAAAGCAGGGCAGCTGCCCCTGTGTGGCCTGGGAGAAGAGCTGCCTCTAGAACAAGGCATCTGCCTCTCGCCAGATGTGGTCAAGAGACTGAGCAGCCCCCTGCAGGCAGACTGTGTGGCCTCTGCTCCCCAGCCATTCTGCTTCTGTGACTCATTGTACCAAAGCTGCCCTTACCAGTGTGGTGGGGGTCCCTCCTCAACAGAAGCTCATCAGTGAAGGCTAGAAGGAGGCCACTCCTGCCTCTTCAGCCATCCCTCCTCAAATGTGACTCAGTCACCGTCACCCCTACTGGGCCAGAAGCCTCAGCTCCACCTGTAAGGAGTTGTTCAGCCTCCCAAGGCAGCATCTGAACAAACCGAGAGAATGGTGCTATCTGGAAGAGGGTCCTGTCTACCTGCCTGTAGCCTGCCACAAGTCCCTGGCCCTTTGATGAGTCATCTGGTGACTTTAATGGGATAGGATCTGGCCCTGGCAAGCCGTGTGAGACAGGAAGGACCTTTTGCCCCTCTGGGTTGCTGACTGCTTTTCTGATACCCCCAGCCAGCTCTGGGCAGCTGACCACGCACTTGGTGTCTTCCAGGCCACTGTGGTCCACTGTGGCAGCTCCCTACTAAGTCCCCAATCTCCAGTGCCCATTTCAAAGTGGACTCTGGTTCCATCCTGGTCCCCTGGGAGCTGCCACCACAGTGCCATTCATCATCCAGCACAGTGGCCTGCGTAGCCAAAGGAAGTTTTATAACAGATAATAAAGTATATATCAATACACGTTTTTTAAATCTTGCAATAGGAGGCAGGCTCAGTGCCCAGTATTTTCTCTGTGTCTCTGTGTCCCACTGTGAGGCCACCCAAGGGCAGCTGGAGTCCAGAGTGGGTAGCCATAGGTTCCTTTCCTCTAGTACTGATCTTTCCTGGTTGTCTGGCCACACCTCTGGGCTGCCTTCTGCTCTGATTGACTTTGTCTGTACCTAGACTTCTGTGGCCTGTAAAGATGTGTCATGGAGCTGTGTTCCTTCACAGGGAGCCAAGGAAGGCAGGAGGGGGACAGGCAAGGAGTGAGCAGCATGCCCACCCAGTGCTAGCCACACATCCTGAGTCCACTGAGCTTTATTCTAGCCTACACAATCTCAGGGCAGGGACTGTAGCACTCTTGAGCATAGCAGCTAACTTCCCAGGGTCATGTCCCTGATGGCTACAAGCCACCTATGCTCCTCTAAACAAGGAGAGCTTTCATGGTGGGACAGAGAAGATGACTCCAGGAGCTTCAGGTGTGCAAAGCCACCTGCCCCTCACCTGGGCCTGGAGGAAGCTGTCTGCTACTTTCTTCCCCTCCTCATTTCTGCTCAGAGAATCCTAGAGACAAGGTGCAGGGTCTGTGGCTTCCACTCAGTGCAGCAGAGCACTGAGAACGTGCATGTACCAGAGATCGGGAAAAGACTGATGATCCCAGTGACATGTGGGTAGAAACTTCTCAGAGTCCTGGGGGTGCCTGGCTGAGGGGCCACCTGGAGTCCCCGGCTCCCCAGAACTTAGTCAGTCCCCATTCCTGAGAAGTCTCTCCTTACAAGCCTCCACCCCAGTCCCTCATCTCTGAACACCCTGGGAGTGAGCTGTGCCCTGACAAGGGGCCTCCCCACCTAGGTTCAACTCAGGGTTTGTAAACCCGAAGCCTGTGTACAGACAACACCCACCCTGGGGATGCTGAAGTGGTGGGCAGGGTGATTCTGTGCATTGCATTGCAAGTCTTGTGGAAGAGGCTTTTCCCTACTCCCCCATGAACCCTTAGCCCAGGTGCTCCTCAGCCATTCCCCAGACCCCCTACCCTGTGCTAATGGAGAAGAATCAAGAGGACTAAGTGAATGGAAACCGCAGAGGCCCACTACTTTCCTCCATCCTCCTCCGGTGTTTAATTATTAAAGTGGGCTGCCAAGGGGCTGGGCAATGTGGGGCCAGCAGGTGTGTGAAGGGTCTCCTGCAGTTCTCCCAAGCTACCTTCTTTCTGGGTGTTTCACTAAGGCAGGACTCCCCAATACTGCAGACTTTTCTCCCTGTAAGCCAGGAGTGGAGCCATTCTCCACCACAATGCAGCTCCTATTAAGGTGCTGCCTGGCTGTGAGGGTTGTTGCTCAGCTGGACTTCCCACTGGCACATGACTTGGAGATGGTGGAGTGGAGAGAAGGATTCCCAGCGGCCGGCAGACAGCACTCAGTGCCTTTTATACTTCCTACCACCCAGTAGCTCAGCAAAAACAAACAAGAAGTAGGCACACTGTCAGATAGAGTAAGGGGAAAACAAGAACAAGTTAGACAGGCCCAGAGTGAGTCTCAGGAAAAGAGATTTGCCACCTGTTAGCCACAGGACCTTAGTGCCCAGACTCCAACAGTGGTGGCATACATCTGAGCACAAGGTAAGGAAAAAGAAGTGGGGATGTGTTAACACACAGTAGCTCAGCTGGCAGAATTCTTGCTATAAATTCAGGTCTCCAGGCATAGTGATATGTGCCTGTGACCCCAGGCCTGGGGTGGCAGAGATGGGAGGATCCTACTCCATGGCAGGTCAATCTAGAAAACTGGCAAGCTCCAGGGTCAGTGAAAGATCCCAGAAAAAAAGAAGGTGGAGAGTGAAGCAGGAAGGTACCACACGTTGACCTCTGCCCTCCACACACATGCACATACATGCATACACATGTACATAAAGCCAGCTAATCTCAAGCACTGGCAATCAGGGCAATGACTGATGGTTTGGGACCGACTGTGCTTCCAGGCTTCTGGCTGATCATTTCATGTAAGTTTCTGCATGTCTCTACCAGGTTGCTCACACCAGTTGCAGAAGGCCGAGCTCACAAAACAGTCACTGTGGATCTCCTCACAGTGACCTCTGACCTTGATGTCTCTCATCAGCACTGTGTTAGAGTCAGATTCTAGGAGATGCTGGGAGTAGACTTGGCCACCCCAGTCCCAGGCAAACCCACTTGGGTCTGGCTGGTTTACAGTTCACGGAGGGGGTGTTCTGTAGAAGGTGGATGGGTGTGAGCTGCCACTGCCCTCTCATCAAGAGATGCGGGTGCTTCTGCAGCCTTGGCGTGGCTTTGCCACATGGCTGTGGGGTCTCTCAGATAACTTGACTTCATTCTCTAAAAGCTTATCGCCCCCCCCCGCCCCGTGTGTGTGTGGTGTGTGTGTGTGTGTGTGTGTGTGTGTGTGTGTGTGTGTGTGTACACATGAACATCTGTATAGAGGACAGATTCAACATTAAGTGTCTTCCCCTAGCACTCTCCACCTTATTAAATTTTTTGCATTGACTTATTCATTCTGTGGGTGGGTGGATGCACGCACGTGTAGGTCAAGGACAGTTTGTGGGAGTGGTTTCTCTTTCTATCATGGGGGTCCCAGGGATCATTAGACTTGACAGCAGGCATCTCTACGCACTGAGTCATCTTGCCAGCCATCCACCTATTTTTGAGATGGGCCCCTCTAGGGAAGGAGGATTTAGGCCTGGGGAAGGGACCTTCAGGCAGGCTAGTGATAAAGACACAAAGCTAGGAAAATGCTCTGGCAAACTTC
The DNA here is from genome assembly GCF_003668045.3 of Cricetulus griseus. Classification (NCBI taxonomy): domain Eukaryota; kingdom Metazoa; phylum Chordata; class Mammalia; order Rodentia; family Cricetidae; genus Cricetulus; species Cricetulus griseus. The sequence continues at coordinate 56,008,452 of NC_048596.1, read as the reverse complement.
TGGCCTCCAACCACAGAGTGCAAAAACATTCTGTTGTAAGCCAGGAGTTGGAGAACTCAGACACAGCCAGGAGCAGTTTACAAAACCAAAACTCATGGAAAACTCTGCTGGGATGCTGGGATGAGTCAGCTGCCAGCTCTGAGTTTCCTGGCAATTCACAGGGAGACTCACCTACTTGGGCATGATTTTTTTTTATTTATTATGTATACAACATTCTGCTTCTATATATATCTGCACACCAGAAGAGGGCACCAGATCTCATTGTAGATGGTTGTGAGCCACCATGTGGTTGCTGGGAATTGAACTCAGGACCTCTGGACGAGCAGTCGGTGCTCTTAACCTCTGAGCCATCTCTCCAGCCCCGGGCATGATTTTTTTTTTAAACCTTTGTAATTAATTAAATTGGAACTTTAATGAACATACATCAAATCCATCCGCATATCCCTGAGCCACTGAACAGCCACCCAGTGCCTGGCCTGCCCCACCCAGGGTGCCCACACATGTCACCCAGAGTGCACACACATGTTACCCAGGGTTCCCATACACGTGTCTTACGCGGTTGTCCAGCAGCACTGTCAACAGACCTTTCTATCTCAGGACAGAAACATCGTTAGTCCATCTTGGTAGTAAACTGGATTTCTGTAAAGAAATTTAGTGACCCCTATCCAGAAAGTTCCAGTAGGGACCCTGACTTCAAGACTGCTGAACCAGGAGCTTCAAGTAACATCCTCCAGTCCCCTCATCTTTTTTTTTCCCTTCCCCATTTGCTCTAGAAACAGCTCCTCCCATTAGAGGTGCCCTGGGAAGGAAGCACTGAACTGGCTGAAATTTTTGTTGTTGTTGTTTGGGTATTTTTGAGGTTTATTTTACATTTCTCATGTGTATATGGAGGAGAGGCTATGGGGTTATGGGTATGAGTGCAGGTGCCCTAAAAAAAACCCATCCCTCCAGAGCTAGAGTTACAGATGGTTGTGAGATTCCAGACACGGGTGCTGGGAACCAAACTCAGGTTTCCTACAGGCGCAGCAAGTGCTCTTAACCACTGAACCATCTCTCTAGGCCTTCAGTTAAAGATTCTGGAGCAAAAATGTGCTGATATGAAAAAAGGGGTTTAATTTAAGAATTCTGGCACAGCAGAGGGCAGGAGGGACAGCTTAGTGGTTAAGAGCATGACTGCTCTTCCAGAACCAAGCACCTGTGTGTGATCTTCACTTCTCACTGGGATTCGGAAGGTTAGGGAGGGATACCCAACCTGTAGTGAAGACTCTGAACTCAGTGAGGTTACCTGAACCCTGCAGTCACTCAACTCCCAAGTGCCAGAATAAGATGGCAGACTCCTCATTGAGTGTTTCTATCTTCCCACCTTCAGCAAGCTGTGCTGGGGAAGCACATTAACTGAGCATCTCTCCACACGGGTGCCCGTAATGGCCTTTCCCAGCCCACAGAGCCCCCGTTCTCTTTGAGGCCCCACCCAAATCCCAGACCCATGATGGACCACTAATGCTCTGAGGCGCTGGGAAGGGAGGGGCTGCCAGGATGGTGCTGGAAGGGGTGGCCCTCACCATAATCTTCGAAAGCCCCCAGCCTCAAGAGGGACCTGGGTGGAGCAGGAGAGGGCAATGCCTGGGAGGCCCATTAGCTTTCAGCTAAGCTTCTGTTGACCCAGGTCTCCAGAGGGTGGGCAGGCGTTCTTCCTGCATTTATATCTGGGGCTCCTTCTCACACTTGTCAGACAGAGCCAAGATTCTTGAGCAGGGGTCCCTCAAATCAAGCTTTTATAGGGCTTGGAGCAGTGAAGACAGATATAAGCATGCTGGTTTAGTGAAGAGCCACTGAGCCAGGAGAGTGTGGAAGTAGCTGAAACCCCAGGCCCAGGGCAGCAGTAGATACCTCCAGGACCAAGAGGGATCATCGCCCTTTGCAGAAGGACAGATCGATACATCCAGGAGCAGGTGAGAGGCTCATTTCTCCTCCTCTTCCTCCTTCTCCTCCTTATTTATTTTTTTGTTTTTTAAGACAGCGTTTCTCTGTGTAACAGCTCTGGCTGTCCTGGACTCACTCTGTAGATCAGGCTGGTCTCGAACTCAGAGATCCATCTGAATGCTTGTTTCTTTTCACAGTCTGGGTGGAGGTGGAAGGGTACAGCAGTCCAAGACCTACTAGTATCCAGTGGCATCCTGGCTCTGCAGGGGCAGCTCGGGGACCTAGGCAGGTATCTCAGCCTCTCCAGTCAGGCTTTGAAAACTGGCTCATGAGCATATAAAGAGAAAGCAGAGATAACCGCAGCCCAAGGTCAAGGGTGGGAGGAGCAAGGCACCAGGTTAAGGAAGAGTCAGACCTGGCAGTCCATGAAACAGCCTGACAACCCGAATTCACATGGTGGAAGGAGAGAGAACAGATTTCAACACACTGTGCTCTGACCTCCGCATAAGCTCATCTACAGCACCTTCTAAACTAAGGCTATATGGGCGGTTATCTGTCTACATTCTAGAGACATCTCAAGTACAATAAGAATTGGACAATAGGACACTGGGAACAAAGGTTCGCATGATTAGTCCTGCATTCTGACACTCAGTTGACAAAGAATAGTTGAAGGCAGAGCTAACTTAGCATACTCTCAGTCTCCACTAAGCCCCTGCTCCCCGCTACTCTCTCTCTCTCTCTCTCTCTCTCTCTCTCTCTCTCTCTCTCTCTCCACACACACACACACACACACACACACACACACAGAGAGAGAGAGAGAGAGAGAGAGAGAGAGAGAGAGAGAGAGAGAGAATCACAGTGTCAAAATGAACTCTATAGTCAGTCTCATTTCGGACCATAAGGCTGTAAACAGAGAAAATACTGTTTGTTTTGAAACAAGGTCTCATATAGCCCATGCTGGACTCAAACTCCCAAAGAGGCAGAGGATGACCTTGATCAGATCAGATCCTCCTGATTCCACCTTCTAAGCACTAAGATGACATCTGGGAACCACCACACCCAGATTTTGTAAGTCTGGCATGGAACCTAAGGCTTCCAGCATGCCAGGCAAGCATATTACCCACCAAGCTACATGCCCTGCCACTTCTTTTTCTTTTCACTTTTTTCTTCCTTTCTTCATGTCTCTTTTCTTTCCTTCTCTTTGGTATTTTATTTTACTTTGTTTTATTCTTTGGGACCTGGGCTATGTTACCAGGCCTGGAACTCTAGTTTTAGTTGTGAGCCTAGCCTTTAACAGTTGAGCCATCTCTCTAGCCCACGGCTGGGAACTGTGTAGGAAGCCCATGCTAGTCTCAGACTAGTGATCCCCCTGCCTCAGGCTTACAAGTTTTGGAACTGCAGGCATGTGCCACCACATCCAGTATGGATCCAGTGCTTCCTGAATGTTGGCAATTGCTCTGCCAACTAATCATGTTCCAGCCCAAGAAAATGCTTTCAACATTTATTTGTTTGTTTGTTTATTATGGCTCAGGAAAATTTAAAATCAGAAATATTTTCAGGGAAGCTTCACCCATCCCTTAGCAATATAGTTGCTTAAAGAAGACCTGAACAAAGTTAATATCCTCTATACTGGCATAACCTTTTCTCTCTGGATTCTCCCAAAACTAAACCCTGAGGAATAGATGCCAATTTTGGCTTATTTGAAAGGTATATGGAATTTCTTAGGAGGCTGAAAGAAGACTGAAGACAGGAAACCAATAAAGCAGGTGTGTTTTCAATGCAAAAAAAAAAAAAAAAGAGAGAGAGAAGACCTGAACAAGGCCTGCACCAGTGGACATGCCAGTGTGGGAAAAGAATGTCTCATGGGGCCCCACGTCTAGACAAAGAACTACGGGCATTTAAGGGATGCTGAGAGAGAGGAGCAGTCACTCCAAGGGAGGGGCCCACTGATGGGTTGGTTATCTGATACCAGATGGTCAGAGCCCAAATCACTTACATGCAAGCAACACTGAACAGACTCAGTAGATTGTATGTCTGTGAGGGTGTGGTGTTTGTGGTGTGTGTGAATGTGTGCAGGTGTATGTAAGTGTGTGTGTGTGAATGTGGGGGGTGTGCATGAATGTGGGGGTGTGGTGTGTGTATGTGTGTGTGGTGTGTGTGAACGTGTGTGTGTGTGTGTGTGTGTGTGTGTGTGTGTGTGTGTGTGTGTGTGTGTGTGGTGTATGTGTAAAACAATAAAAACTAGAAAGGAGGCCAGGGGGAAAAATCAGAAATATTTATTTTAAGCTCAACATCTGGGGAATTGAGACACATGAATAACATGGCACATGTCCCTCTGTCAGAGCCAGGGGACAGGGCTATAAGGACCATTCCCTGGTCAGAAGGCAAATATCCCAGGGACATGGGTGACACTTTGCACAAGCAGTATCCCTTTCCCCTGGTCTCGAGTCTTCTCAGAGAGAAGGAGGAGAGCAGCCCTTGCCTGGGTCAGGATGTTTCTCAGCTCTGCTGGGGAACAGAGAGCAAGCCTCAGGTTCAAAGTTCTTAGAAGAACCCCAAAGTTAGCCTAGAGGTCCCCCAAAAGGCAGAGGGATACATGGTTCCACAAGAGTCCAACAGGCTCCCAGCAACCAAATTCTGAGTGTCCCCCACATGATGGGCACAGGCCCTGGCCATGACCTAGGAAGGGAAGACCACTGAGGGTGGCTCCACCTACTCTCAAGTCCCCACTGTGCCTGCTGCTGGTCCAATAGTGAGGGCACATTCTCTCCTCTCCCAAGTTCAGGGTTAACCACCAGCAGTGTAGCTGTGTGGCCGTGACAAACATGGCATTCTGCTTTTGACGCATGTGCTCCCTGTGGTTGCTGTAACAGTGACCACAAACCAAATGGTTTCAAACAGAGAGTCTGAGGCTAGACCAGCAAGGTGGCTCCAGGGTTAAGGTGCTTACTGCAAAGCGTGATGGCTGGGGTTCAACCCCAGGATTTACATGGTCAAAGGAAAGAACAGACTTCAACACATTGTCCTCTGACTTCCACATACCTGCTTGTGTGTGTGTGTGTGTGTGTGTGTGTGTGTGTGTGTATGCAAGTGCACACACACACACACACACATACACACTGTAATAAAAACAAGAAATTTAAGGTCATCCTCAGCTACACAGGGAGTTTGAGGCCAGCCTGGGCTACATGAGTCCTGTCTCAAAACAAAACAAAAACTTGCTAGGTCCAGACATAGGCTCCTCTCTCTCCAAAGCACCCTTCTTTCCTTGGTACCGTGAACTTGGCCTCCCTTCCACCTTTCTTGCTAAAGAGAGTGCTAGGAAAGGGCAAGGAAGTCCCCCACCCCGTGCCCCTTGACCACCCACATTGTGGAAGGAGAGAACCCCCTCCCAAGAAGACAACTGAATGTAAAAAAAAGATATCTTATAAAGAGCTCTTGAAAAACAAACATCTGAAAAAATAAGAAAGAAAACGAGCAAATAAAAAAAGTAGCAGAAAATCTGGTTTTAACAATTATAAGACGCTGGGTTGGTGCACACACCTCTGATCCCAGCACTCAGGAGGCAGAGGCAGGCTGATTCCTGTGAGTTTGAGGCCAGCCTGATTTACATATTCCAAACCAAACAAATTCCAAACCAAACAAGGCTATATAATGAGACCCGATCTCAAAAATAAAACAGTAGAAGGAGCTGGAGCGATGGCTCTGTCGTTAAGACTACTTCTTGCTCTTGCATAGGACCTGAGAGTTGCCAGCACCCATGTCAGGTGGCTCACAACCACCTGTAACTCCAGTTTGAGGGAATCTGTCACCTCCTTCTAGTCTCTGAGAGCACTCACAGATGTGTGTCACACACTCAGATACATACACATAAGTAAAATGAAATTAGTCTTTAAAAAGTTACAAGAATATAGGACAGTACTACAGCAAATTTTATACTAACAAGTGAGAACCTGGAAGGCAAGAGTCGTTTTATATTAACAAATTACACACTCTAGGCAATGACACTCAAGCAGAGATGAACACCTGAGCAGACATAAAACACTGACAGTTGCATTTGGAGCTTCGTTTGGGAGCTCTGAGCATCCAGTCCCACACACAGAAATGACCAGATGGCTTTGCCTTCTGCCAAGCCTTTAAAAAGAGCTTACAGGGTATAAACTGCTCTGGAGGCAGAGGAGCAGTCACACCTCTGATCTGCTTTATAACTACAACAACAACAGACAAAAGCAGCAGCAGGAGCGAAGCAAATGGCAGTTTTATCCGGGAGTGAAGACAAAGGTGCTTGGAACAAAATCAGGCCACTAGGTGCAGAGACACATGGATGCCTTCCCTAGCAATCGGGAGGTAGGAGCAGGAGGATTGGGACTCCTAAACCAGCTTGAGCAACATAATACCCTGTCCAAAAAAAAAAAAAAAAAAAAAAAAAAAAAAAAAAAAAAATCAAACTAGGAGAAGGAAAAGGATGAGGAAGAGGAGGTGGAAGAGGTAGCTGGAGAGATGGTTCAGTGGTTAAAAGCACCGACTGCTCTTGCAGAGAGCCTGGGTTTTGTCCTCAGTACCCACACGGAGGCTCAAGCTAAAACTCCAGTTCAAGGAGATCTGATGCCCTCTTCTGGCCACCAAGGGCACTGCATGCATGTGGTACACATACACGCAGGCAAAACACCCATATAAATAAAATGAAAATAACTTTTTAAAAAATGACATTACACTGGTTATGATGATATACAGCTTTAACCTCAGCACTTGGGAAGCTGAAGCAAGAGGATCAGGAATTCAAGCGTATCCTCAGCTATATAGGGAGTTTGAGGCCAGCTTGGGCTGTACAAGACCCTGTCTCAACAAAAGAAAAAGAAGTTCAGGCTGGGACAGAGTGGAACCTGAGGAGGAAATTATTTATCAGATCTGTGTCTGTCTGGTCCTGTGGCATATTCAGCCACAGTGGGAACCCGGGGATGCCTAAAGAAAATTTTCAGCATTCCCGTGGGTCTGATGGTTCAGTGACACAGAATTTAACATAGGTTCATTTTTCTTCCTTCTGAATGAACTACGCTCCAAACAGCAGCCCAGCCCCAGGTCTGACCGTCAATGAGCCCCACCATGGACTCTGTGAGCTGGGTCTACTTTTCGGTGACATTTCTTGTCATGGTCATCTGTGTTTTGGGGATGGCAGGCAACAGCATGGTGATTTGGCTGCTGAGTTTCCGTGTGCGGAGGTCCCCCTTCTGCGTTTATGTGCTCAACCTGGCGGTGGCCGACCTCCTCTTCCTGTTGTGCATGGCGTCCATGCTCAGCCTAGAAACAGGGCCCCTGCTCATAGTCAGCACCTCTGCCAGAATCTACGAGGGGATGAGGAGAATCAAGTACTTTGCCTACACGGCCAGCCTGAGCCTGCTGACGGCCATCAGCACCCAGCGCTGCCTTTCTGTGCTTTTCCCCATCTGGTATAAGTGCCATCAGCCCAAGCACCTGTCATCGGTGGTATGTGGTGCGCTTTGGGCACTGGCCCTGTTGCTGAACTTCCTGGCTTCTTTCTTCTGTGTTCGGTTCTGGCATCCCGATGAGAGCCAGTGCTTCTGGGTGGACATGGTCTCCACAGGTCTTATCCTGGGGATCTTCGTGCCCATCATGATCCTGTCTAGCACCATACTCCTCATCCGGGTACGGAAGAACACGCTGCTGCGGAGACGGCGGCCCAGGCGGCTGTTTGTGGTCATCCTGGCTTCTGTCTTTGTGTTCCTCACCTGTTCTCTGCCCCTCGGCATCTATTGGTTCTTACTCTACTGGGTGGGACTGCCACAGGATGTGCTCCTCCTGTATATCTGCTTGTCACGCTTCTCTTCCAGTTTGAGCAGCAGCGCCAACCCAGTCATCTACTTCCTTGTGGGCAGCCAGAAGAGCCACCGGCTGCAGGAGTCCCTGGATGCTGTGCTGGGGCGGGCACTTCGGGATGAGCCTGAGCCCGATGGCAGGGAAACACCATCCGTGTGCACCAATGATGAGGTCTGAAGGCAGCCCACCTGAGGCCTCCTTGCCAGCCCTGCCCAGCCCTGCCCACCCTGCTGGCCTGCAGTGGATGACCCCAAAGGCCTTGCAGCTCACCATGTTGGGGTCAATTTCCTCTATACCAAAGGGCTCACTGCTATCACCTTGTGTGCCTAATCTAAACTGGTATATGAGGCAACATTTATTTCCATTTCACCTGTTTAGACACCGATCCTAGCTTTGGGCCCCATCCCGTGCAAGGTTGGCTGGGAAATGGGGTCTCCAGGTGGAGACAGCTTCTCGTGTGGGTGGAAAAGACTATTCCTACCCACCTTATCTCCTTGAGATGGCATCTATCCTATTTTCATTTCTGCTGCTGTGAGAAATTCTCTGACAAAAAGTAACACTTAACAACTACAGATCACAGACCATCATTTCAGGGAAATCAAGGTGGGAATTGAAGCAACTAGTGACATTATATCCAAAGTCAAGGATGGAAGGAAGGAAGGAAGGAAGGTAGGAAGGAAGGAAGGGAGGAAAGAAGGAAGGAAGGGAGGAAAGAAGGAAGGAACTTAGCAAATGTATGGATCCATCCCTGCTTGCTTGCTCTCAGCTAGCTTTTTCCTCTCTTATTCTATTCAGAACTCTGTGCCTAGGGAGTGGTATTGCCCACAGTGGGCTGGATCTTCTTTTGTCAATCAACAATCAAGACAAACTTTCATAGACATGCCCACAAACTAGCCTGACCTAGGTAATTCCTCACTGAGGATCTCTCCCTAAGTGATTCTAGGTTGTGTTGGGTTGACAGTTAAAGCTAAACAACACAACATCTTGGACTTGGGGATAGATATAGATGACATCACTTGGTGCTCAAAGTGGTGGCTCTGATGCGCTTGTCATTGAGTGTGCCTGCAGCATATTGTGTGACTTTCCTGGGGTGACATGAACACACATCTACACATCCCAGATAGGGCACTGATGACAGACCAAGGAACAATCCCATCCAATCCCAGTCTGAGGATCCAGTGAGTTATTGACCCACAGAAGTGTGGATCAGAGGCTACTTATAAAGATGTAGGTGACCCTAAAACAGCCACATCACTGAAAAGTCCCACCCTAGCATGAATGATAATTTCCAGAGGTTGTGCCCTGTTCCTAACCATCTACCCTCTTCATACTAACACCTCCCCAAACCAAGAGCAGCTGGAGTGGGTTATATGTGCTGGAGAGGAGGGGCAGGAGGAAGGGGGAGGAGTCTCAGACACTTCCACCCTCCTTTTTTGAGGGAACCACTACAGGCTTCATCCTGAAGGTCTCTGGGGAAGCTCACAGCTGCACTGTCATGATTGTAATGGTTGTGACCGATACTCAGGGAACAGAACTCCACAAACCAACCAGCTGTGCCACCTTCTCTGACCCCCATCTCACTGTCCTCATCCCCCACTTGACCCCTGGCCCACCCTCAGGCTCTGACTTGGCCTGTGGGGTTCTCTCATATCCCTTGCTCGCTGACAGGCCCATAGGCTTTCCCCCCAAGATGTCTGCACCAGTTGACCTTGTAACAGGCGAGGACAGAAACATGGCAGCCAGAAGCTAGGAGAAAGGTTAGAGGGACAAGATGGAAAGAGGTTGCTGAACAGACAGAGCTCTGCAGGAGGCAGGCAGAGCAGAGAGCCTGAATCAATGGGGGGACAACTCCCAGAGGATCTGGAAAGCTTTAGTAAAAGTCAGTGTGTCATGTTCGTGGTGACAGAAATGCTGGCCACCCCCTCTGTGCATATATGTATCAAAATGGCACCTCGGACCCCATAAACCTGTATGATTCTTATGTGTAATTAACAATAAAAGGAAACAGAAAAAAAAAAACTCACAAAAAAGCCTTTGTGTTTTTAACCTGACTCCAGCCTCTGAATCCTGGGCATTGTCTTCAACACTATTCAGTAAACAGTCCCCTGTTACCTGCCCTTCAACTGAAGGACACCTCAGGAGCCACTTCAGTCCAGTTATTGACATAGGAACCCTCTCTGGAACCTCTCTGGGTTGTTTAGCATGTGGATTTTGTTTGGTTTGAGTTTTTTTTTTAATTTTTCCCCCCAAATTGAGAAAAAGATCCCACTTGGGTCAGATCAAGGACTGTGCACACACCAGGCCAGATCTCTAATAGTGAGTGCAGCCTCCGTCTTCTTTTTCTTTTTAAAAAGGTTATTTGGTGGCTCACACCTTTAATCCAAGCTTGCTGCAGGCAGAGGCAATCTCTGAGTTGGAGACCAACCTGGTCTACAGAGTGAGTTCCAGGACAGCTAGGGCTCTGTAGAGAGACCCAGTTTCAATGTGCCCCCACAAAAGATGATTTCATCCTCTCTCAAAAGAGTACTTATTCTAATTTTATTGTGTGGGGGGTTTTGTTGTTGTTGTTGTTGTTGTTGTTGTTCGGGTTTTTTGCCTTCATGTATGTCTGTGTACCATGGGTGTGCCCAGTGCCTGTGGTGGTCAGAAGACAGCATCAGATCCCCTGGAACTGGAGTTCCTGGTGATTGTTAGCCACCATGAAAGCTCAGCCTTCTTTTTGCTTTATATTTTTGAGACAGAGTCTTCCCATGTAGCCCAAGCTAGACCTTCAACTCACTATGTAGCCCAGGCTGGCCTTAAATCTGTGGTCCTCCTGTCTCAGCCTCTTGAGTGCTGGGATTACAGCTCCTTTTCACTTTTTTTTTTTTTTTTGAGATGAGGTCTCCATCAGTTGTTCAGACAGACCTTGAGCTGTGAGAAATGTAGAGGTGCAGAGTAGCAAACTGAAGGCAGATTTATTTCATGACTTTGCAAAGCCAGACATCAGCATAAAGTCACCAACCTTTAAAACCCCAATGCAGGTCCCTTCCTTCCACTGGCTGAGTCTTGTTTTTGTTTTCGTTCTTTTGGTTTTTCAAGACAGGGTTTCTCTGTGTAGTCCTGGCTGTCCTGGAACTCACTCTGTAGACCAGGCTGGACTTGAACTCACAGAGATCCTCCTACCTCTGCCTGCCAAGTGCTGGGATTATCTGTTCCTCTATTGCCTAGGTTTGGCTTTTCTCAACAACAAAAAGCATGGTTGGACTTACCTCTGTGTTTCAAATCCTGTTAGACACAGACCCCCAACTCCTCTGCATGTAGGTCATTAGGCAATAGTAGTTGTTAGTAAATTCCTGCTTTAACCTACTAGTTTGAGTGACAAACTAGACTAGCAGAACTTGAGTGGGATTAGATAAATTTAGCAGGGTACCAGAAAGGGCCCCATATATAATCTTCCTGCCTCAGCCTCCAGAGTAGCTGGGATTACAGGGTTTGCCTGCACTTGTTCTTGATCCAGGTCCAAGAGTTGCCTGAGTGATTCCCATCACACTGCAAGGAAGAGGCCAGAGGCATAGGGGAAAACTAAACTCAAAGGCTTCACTTCTAGAAATGAAGGGACCAGACCCTCACTCAGCCCCCTGCTTTAGCAGCCAAGACAGGCTACAGAAAAGACATGTAGGCCTCTGACACAAGGAAACTCCAGATCCTCTGGCCACTTGGAGCCTAGGGCCAAAATTGAACACAAAGAAACTCCAGACACCCCCAACCTTCTGCAAGCCTCCTAGGTACTTGGTTCCTGTGAACTGTTTTGCCACAAAAGAAGATCCAGGGGAGACCAACATCTCCCCTGTAGTCTCCAGGATACAGTTCTGAAAACTATTGGTATCTATGTATAACAGGCCACCTGCAAGTAACAAAACAAAACCATAAAAACCACAGAATGTTCCCTCAGAACTGACCAATGAAAATAATTGGTACACAGGTATTTCATGCCAAAATATGACTTTGAGAAATCCTCCTGGTTGTTCCCAAATGTCAACCAATCAGAAACCAACCTGTACCTACTGATGCAATCCTGTAACTTTTGTCTTTAAAACCTAGCAGTAGACAGGGAACTTCACCCCCCTGTGTCAGCTTGCTAGACGGGGTTCCTCCCTTTGGTAGGATAGAACAATCAATAAACCTCATGCATTTGTATCCGTGGTCTGTCTCCCTGGTCTCTTTGGGGATCCTTGTGACTTGGGCACAACAGCCACAACATGCTGGAAGACAGATGGGACCTTTAGTCACAGCCCCAGAGCTCTCCGAAGTCCCCAGAATAAGTACAGATGCTACAAGGGGATCACAGCAGCTAAGCAGAAGGCAGGAGATGAGGCTGGAGTGCTGGAGGATCCCGGGAGTGGCTGGGCACAATCCAGGCCTGAGGTTAGAGAGAGGAGAACCAGATGCTCAGTCAATGATCCCCCTTTTAGGGTCAATATGAGGAGTGATGGAAAGATGGGGAAAATTTTGAGAACACAAGATGAGAATAGAACCCCTCACACAGGAACCTGGTTAAAGCCCCTTGCCAATAAAGAAGTAGAGATACCAAAACTAACTGCCGAGGCCTTCCCCTCCCAGCTGTAAATGTGCAGTTTCTAGGAATCTCTCAGAAACCCTGTTGAGGAAGGGATGTGTCCTAAGCCCCTATGCAGCCCTGCAGGATCCCGAGTCACCTTATCAGGTTTGGTTAAGGCATCCCCAGAGCCACCTTTATAATCTCCCTTATCTCGAGGGAGGAGGAGACGGACAGAGAGACAAACAGAGAGAGAAGGTGTGGGAGGGGCCCTTAGCAACCACTGAAATGTAACGTGAAGCAGGCAAAGGAATGTATGTCACTAATTCTAGGATGTCACAGCAGCTCTGCCTTGAGGCGCTGGGACCACATTTGTGTACTTGTCTTACTGTCCGATTCTCTCTTTAGAAGTCCACACCCATGTCTTGGGTGGTTTTCACATTCTCCCGAGTGCCTTTCTTTCTCCTCACTCTAGTGTTGGCCTATATTAAAATGTTTGGGGCTAGGAGATGGCTCGGTAGAGTTCTTGCAAGCACATATAAAAAGCTGGGCACAGTGGTGGCACTTTCCTGTGACTCCAGAGGAGCAGGGTGGAGACATCAATCCTTGACATGTGGCTAGCCCCACATGAGGTTCAGGCTAGCTCCACATGAGTTCAGGCTAGCCCCACATGAGTTCAGGCTCAATAGACCCCACCTCAAAAAATAAAGGTGGAGCCCAATGGGAGAAAGACACCACTGTCTACCTCCATACTCACAGGCACACATTTACACACCTACACTTGTAAGCCTCCCCCCAAAGGAAAGATCCTCACTCAAGTCTCGGGATGACTCAACCCCCCAAGAACTCACGAGAGACTGTCCTTGCTGCAATCGCACAAGGTTTATTGACAGGAGCCAGCTCGCTGGGGCCGAGACTCATATCCCATGCAGGGGTAGAGGAGTTTCGACCCCGAATGGCTGGGAATAGGGGTTTTTAAAGGAAGAAATCATAACCAAGAATACCAGTGAGGGAAGAAACCCCAACCCAAAATACCAAGAATACCAGTGAAGGGTCCCGAGGGAAATCACAAGGGGAAACTCTCTATTCCTTAAGATTGTTTGCAAGATCCTAATCTAACTTTTTATGGCTAGCCTTTTCCTGGAACAGAGTTGCTGAACCAGCTAGCCACCCTATATCCTAGGCCTTATTTTGTCTGCTGAGGGGGTCTTCTTTATCCTGGCCTTTCACACTAACAATACATCACTCTCACATAAAATCCACAACTGCATGTAACTCCAGCTCCAGGGTATCCAAGGCCCTTTTGTGGCTTCAGTAGGTATCCACACCCATGCACAACAAATAGAGGGGAGGAGAGGGAGGGAAGAAGGGGGAGGGAGGGAAAGAGAGAGAGAAATAAAAATAAAACAGGGGCAGGAGAGATAGCTCAGAGGTTAAGTACACTGCTGCCCCTATACAGGATCCTGGTTCACTTCCAAGCACCCATATGACAGTTCACAATCAGCCATTACTCTAGGTCCAAGGAATCTGATGCCCTTTTTTGGCCTCTGAGGGCACTGCTTACACATGATACACATAATACACCTGCAAATACACACGCATGCACATAAATAAAAATCAACAACAATTTCAAAAATAATAGTAGCTGGGCAGTGGTGACACACACCTTTAATCCTAGCACTTGGGAGGTAGAGGCAGGCAGATCACTGTGGGTTCAAGGCCAACCTGTTCTACAAAAGGAGTTCCAGGACAGCCAGAACTGTTACACAGAGAAACTTTGTCTCAAAAAGAAAACAAACAAAATAATGACTATAACAGTAATAGAATACAAAACAAGCTGGGTAGTGGTGGCACAAACCTTTAATCCCAGAGGAGGCAGAGGCAGGTGGATCTTTGAGTTCGAGGCTAGCCTGGTCTACAGAATGAATTCCAGGATAGTCAAGGCTACATAGAAAAACCCTGTTTTGAAAATCAAAATAACAACAATAATAATAATAATAATAATAATAATAATAATACAAACAAAATTTGAGTTAACTATGCCTTTAAATTTGAATTATAATTCATTTTTTGTCAGAAAATAATTGAAACTGTTTATCTATGAGAATATTATCAGCACCCATGGCCTAAAACGATTAAAAATCACATCACAGTTTCCTGTGTTCTGGATTCTTCTGCAGCATCTGTTGCTGTCCATGACCTACACCTTGCCCTAATCTTATCCCTTACCCTAATCTTATCCCTTGCCCTAGCTCGTCACCACAGCTGGAGCTGATTTCACCTGGATGACTTCATTCTCTTCCTCAGCATGCCTCCCTTCTCAACTGAGAAGCTTAGGGTCACACAAAACTCAAGAGCCCCCATTTCAATTCCAGCTGGTCAGCAAGACCCACAGGTCAGTCAGGGACAGATGCAGAGGGAGCAAAGGGTTCCAGCAGCCCTGGGTGCCTGGAGCTACAGACTGGCATCTTAGACCTTAATTCATCATATATCTGAGCTGAAACCCCAAGGGATCTTCTATCCAAAGCTGAAGGAATATCCACCACCACCACCACCACCACCACCACCACCACCACCACCACCACCACCACCCCAGCCAAAGGCTAGTCTAGGGGAAGGAAAGGAAAAATTCCCTCACAATACACTTCTGTAGTTTGCTAAATTAGAGCATTTATTGGACTAAGAGGGTGACTCAGTGGTAGAGAACTTGCCTAACATGTGTGAGGCTCTGTGTTTGATGCCAGTACCACAGAAATGGAACGGCGTGGGGGGGGGAGGTCAGAGACAGAGAACTTGACTTTACAACTGCCTCAGCCTGCTGTTCCTTTAACAACCCAGTGTGAGCTGGGTCCTGCTCACAGGCCACTGCAAAGCCTGCCCTTGGAAAAAGAGATTAGGAAAATTCAGAGAGGACTGCTCCCAGCAGGCATGTGTATGACCACCCACAGGCTTTTCCTACCCACAGACACCCTCCTCCCCTTTGCCTCATCTACTCTGAAGAGTCCCTGACCTCTGAGGGGACTCTGCAGGGACTAGTTCCTTCCCAGTCCACCCTGTGGTCACCCTAATTCCCTGCCAGCTGCAGCCTGACAGTGGTGCTAGAGGAAAGAGCCCCCATGGAGGAGGGAAGAACTGCAAGCCTCACTGTTAAGTGTTTGAGGGTACAGGGTGTGTGGTGTTGTACCCCTCTGCACCCCAGCTCCTGTCCCTGGGGCTCAGATGTGTTCCTGAGGCTCTGCAGGCGGCCTAGCGTGAGTCTCCAGCTCACCCAGCCCAGGGCTCCCGTGGCAGAGAGCTCTAGGCCAAAGGGAGATGATGTCAGGGAAAAGGAATGAGCTTGGCATGGTGTCCCTCCCTCCCACTCCGCATAGTCCCAGAGAAGACCCAGAGACTGTCTGCCAGGGACTTGGGCCATACCCAACACAGGGACACCAGTATGGTCTCAGATACACTCTGCGAGCACACGAGTATATCAGGAATGTGTGTATTAGAAAAAAAAAAACAAACCTCAACTTGAGTGCCTAGGGCCTCCCCAGGACTGGCAGCCAACCCCTCTTTTCTCTATTCCTTCCTCTTTTTTTTTCCTTTTTGAGACAGGGTCTCATGTAGAGCAGGCAGGCCTTGAACCCACTATATCCAAGGATAGCCTTGGACTCCTAATCCTACTGCCTTCATCTCCCAAGTGCTGGGATTACAGACTTGTACCACCAAGCCTAGTTGTATGTAATGTTGAGCATGGAACCAGAGCTTCATGCAAGCTGGGTAAACACTCTACCAACTGAGCCACAGCCCCTCCCTCCCTCCTTTCCTAACTCCCTTTCTTTTTTTCTTCCCTCCTTCTCTCCCTCCATCCCTTTTTAAAAAGTGCCTTTCTATGTTACCCAGGCTGACTTTCAAATTGTTGGTCCAGCAATCTTCCTGCCTCAGCTTTCCAAATCAACTAGAAGTACAGATGTGTGCCACCACGTCCTGCTTACCCAGTCTCCCACCTTTTAAAAATTAATTTGTGTGCATGTGTGCCTCTGTGTTCTATGTGTATGCAGTGCTCTCAGATGCCAGAAGAGGGCACTGGATCCCCTGGAGCTGGAGTTCTAGGTGTCATAAGCCACCCAGTGTGAGCACTGGAACCAAGGACCTCTGCAAAAGCAGTAAGTCCTCTTAACCACTGGGCCATCTCTGTAACCCCCCTGAGTCCCCTTTCTAAGCATCACTACAACTTTGGTCCCCTCAGGAATGGTCCCAGGCTTAATGGGAAGTAAACCCACCCCAAATGCCTTTCTCCTTAACCACCTAGCAAGTTCAAGGCTAGCCTGGGCTATATGAGACCATCTCCCCCCAAAAGTTCTTATACTAATGTCTTGGCAGGTGTAAAGGGCTAAGGCAGGTCCTAGTGGATTGGGGTGACCTCTTATTTGAAAGTGGTGGTTTTCCTTATGGAAGGTGTGTGCAGGGACAGACATAGGAGATGAAACCATGTGATGATGACCAAGGCAGACACCATTGGTGCACCTATGAGGCCAAGCTGCTAGACGCAGGAAGGGACACTGTCCCATGGAGGGAAGAGAAACTTACTGCTCAGTTATTGAAAACTCTTAACATGGCTTCAGGCTCAGGTAGACACAGGTGACCAGAACAAAGCCCCCAGGAATTGCTTCCTTCCCAGGGCTCGGCTCCCCTGCAGGCTTGACTCTCAAAGTTCTCTCTCAGCTGGAATAATGGATTTCCACTTCTCAGATTCCATTCTACCAGCTCAGGGGCCTCAAGAGAAGGGTGGATCCTTTTCTTCCATGTTTCCCATGAATCTCCTGGGCCTGACAGCTGCTGGATGACCTGAATGAGAGTCCACTTGGACCAAACTCATGGGCTTTTCCCCAAGCTCTCCAGAAAGTCCACAGCCAGGATCTGCTGATGGTGAGCCCTAGGCATATTATACAGAGACAGCTGTGGGGTCAGAACCACATCCCCAGCCCCCCACCCCCACACTAAGAAACACCTGGGCTCCTCTGCTTGGGAGAAGTCACAGATCTTGGCCGGCTGGGCTTGAGGTGTGGCTAGCAGCCAGCTGCCTTCAAAGCCCGGCTCCTTGTGGGAATCTGCATTCCATCAGCTCCAGAGTCAAAGCCAAGGCCTAGTGGGTCCTTAAGTGAAGCCCAGAGGGGCTGAGGGGTGGAGGGGTGCTCCTCCCACTGCCTTGGCCCTGTTGCTGGCCTGCTGTATGCTGGGGTGAGGCACTGTGGGAGCTGAGCAGAGCTGGCTCTCCTGAGCAGCCTAAGGAATGTGACTAGCCTGTGCACTCACAACCACAGCATTGACGATGGGGGAGGGAGCAGGAGAGGTGGCAGGCAGGAGGTCACAGCAAGTAACCTGCCACCAAGGCCAGCTGGGACTAAAGCCAGCTGTTTACTCAGGGTGGGGTGACATAGAGATGGTTGTCGCCCTCTTTTTCTGAGGCCTGAGGCCCAGCCCACCACACTGGGCTGTGAGGTTCCCAGCCGTGGGTGCTACTGGACCTGCTATTTCTGCATTTACTGGACGGTGTGTTCAGTTAAGGGTTCTTTCGTAGATCTCCACTAGGGTGCCTTTGATTGTCCTCCATTCCAAGTTTCCAGCCTAAGGGACACATGGTAACTGGTTCCTTGGGCAGGAGCTGTGTCCTCTGCTATTGCTGGAACTGCAGGATGAAGCAGGGATCCATGACACCCTAGGGAACTGAGTTACTTGTCCCTTAGCCTCTTAAGCTGCTGACACCAACAGAGAGAGCCTCCTCCCATCGCTGGAGGTCCTATCCATCCCAGTGTCACTTTGAGATACTGGGTTTGTTACTGGGGGACTTTCCTGAGGCCCCCAGGACTAAGACTCTGTCATGGACCAACTTTGTCTCCCCAGCTCACATTTGGAAGCCCTGCCCACCCCCACACCCCCAACCTCATTATGTGACCGAGCTTGTGGTGAGGGTGACCACATTAATCTGGCCCCAAGGGTTCTACTCTGAAGCCACTGGGGTCTTCTAAGAGGAAGATATAAGTAAGATACAGGCAAATAAAAGGACATCCAGGAACGGATGAGTGAGGAAGCCACCAGCAAGCCAAAGAGAGAGGCCTCAAAAGGAGCACAGTCTGGATACCTGAGGCTAGTCCACCTGTCTCAGCTAGCTGCCCTGAGTGAAAAAGGAAACCATTTAAGCCTAGGGAGGTAGTTTGGTTAACAGAACACCTGTCAGGTAAACATAAGGACCTGAGTTCAAATCCCCAACATGCACATAAAACTCTAGGCACGGTGGTGCATACTATAATCTTAGCACTGAGGGGACAGAAACAGAAGGATCCTGGAGTTTGCTGACTAGCCAGCCTATGTGGAACAGTAAGTACCAGGGTCTGTGAGGGTCCCTGTCTCCATAAAAGGTGCATAACTGACTAAGGAAGACATCCACCTGATACTGACTTCTGGCCTCCACAGGCACATGTACACACCCACCACTGTCTGAGTCATATGTGCATCCTCGATTTAGTATCCATGAAGCCGAGACAGGATGGCAAGCTCAAGGCCAGCCTGGGCTACATAGCCAACTGCTCTCTCAACCATACACACATAATCACACAGAAGGGAGAAAAATTAAAAGAACAAAATAATACTTACATTTGTTTGCTTTATTAAAAAAACAAGAGATAAAGCCTTGGGAAGTGCCCCAAACTGTTTTTAGGTAGGTTTTGTCCTTTTGAAATGTGGCTCTTTGTGAGCACAAATGCAAGATGCAGGACTCCCTCAGCCTGGGGGCGGGTAGGGGAGGGTTCTGAGGTGGTTGTGTATCTTGGAAGACAACAGAAAGGCAATAGGCCAGCTCCCCTAGCCAGCATGGGTGGGGGGGCCAAGAACATTCCATCAGAGTCAGTCATGAGGTTTGTGGCGGGAGGGGTCCTCTTGGCAGGGACCCCACAATCTGTATTGCTTTAACTCAATAGTGTAAGCCCCCATGCTGTGTAGACAAACCCAGTGCGGTCCCTCCAACTCTCTGGACTGTGAAGGACACCATACAACTAGTTACATACACACAACTAAGGCCAGTCACCTGTCAGGTGTGAAGGGGTACAGATGAGGGCAGGGGTGAGGCAGGAGTAAAAGATCTGGGCTGGACAGGTAGTGGCTGGGACCCCCCTCAGTGGGTAAGAGGTGTCCTTGGGACATGTTATTAGCAGGTGGGAGACACCCTTGCCCCACCTACTTCATACCCCCACTTTCCCCTGTCTCTTCCTCAGCGTTGCTACTTCCTGTACCGGACTCAGCAGCGCCCCCTGCCCCTCCCCCCCACAAAGCTTTATCCAGGACCTCTGTGGGAACCTTTTTAGGAAAAAGGGTCTTTGCTGATGGCGGTGGTTAGGCTAAGGTAGCTTGTGAGCCACCACTGCGGGCATGCCTGGGAGGGGCTCTGAGCAAGGTGAGCTTCAGACTCCACAGGTGGCACAGGGCAGATCCACCCTCCTCAGTGGGTGTGGGGACACTATGCAGAAGAGAAAGGCAGAGGAGGGGTAAATCTTCCCATCTCTTTTTGGAGCTGGAGATGGAGCTGGGAGTAGTCCCAGCATCTGTTTTCTCCTCTCATCATCAGACCCCCTGGTCCTCAGGCTTCTGGACTCAGGCCCCACCACTCCTACTAGCAGCCTCTCCCCAGAACCTGCACACTGTTTGAACTATTACCCTCCAAAACCATGAGCTAATGTACCTCTTTTGCTTATAAAGCATCCGGCATAGGCATTTCATTTAGCTATGGAGATGGGCTGACACAGTGGCTCTGCGGGGATGTATGAATGTTCCAGGGTTGTTCCAGCTTCAGGCTGGACTCCCCCACCCCCAACTCAGCAGCCCTGGACCCACCCTCCTAACACACCTGGAAAGCAATAGACAGGGACTCTCTCCTGGACACAGACAACGCCACCCATAGCCCCTTCTGTCCTCCAGCCTCCTGCTGGACAGACTGAGAGTGAGTCACCCAGCCATCTTCCCTCCCACAGTGGCCTCAGGAGCACTGTCCTCTCTGGTGCCACACCAGAGCCTGCCCCAAGCCTTGTCCTTGTCCTGGTGTAAGTCTGACCCTGTCTGTCTTCCTGCCACTCTCTCAGGCCCTCACTGATCTAGAAACAAACTGCCCCCATCTCCATGCTCTCCAGGGTCAGTGGCTTTTTCCTAGGAACTCTCCCTGGGTCTCACGCTGATCTCCACTGCCTTGCTCTTCTGACTCCAGGGCAGTTTCCCACAGCCATTCCTTTGGACTTCAGACATTTTAGTCATGGTTTTTTTTTTGTGTTTTTTTTTTTTTTTTTTTTTTTTTTGAGACAGGCCTCACTATGTAGCTCCAGTTGGCCTCAAACTCATGAGCTTCCCGTCACAGCATCCTGAATGCTGCAATGGCAGCACCAGTGGGGCTATTTCTTCTGAGAAGCTGTCCAGAGCCCTCTCATATTGACACCACAGTCAAGACGGATACCAGGGACAGTTTCTGTGATGCTTTACCAGGGCATCATGGGGCCTGATTGTGTGGCCAGCTCAAGGGGCGGTACCTGGAGTTTATGGCTGTGTGGGTAGAGTCCCACTGATCTTCATAGCTTTGTTTAGGTGTCTAAGTAGAGTCTTCTTGGGGGTGTGTGTAAAGCAAGTCCTGGAACCTAGGGTCCCCACGCCCATATGGATTTGCTCCTAGTTCCATAGTTATTCTAATCCTTTCTGTTCACTGGGTCCCTGGAGCCTTGCACACTCATCTAGATGGTTCAGGGACATGAGGACACTGAAGGCTGGGTAGCCCAATGCCTGTGAGTGTGTTCTGGCCCCTATGCCTACCTGCAGACAAAACAGGGGCTGGTGGGCAGGTCTTCAGCGACCATCAAGCTTTGGGTGATGAAAAGGTCGGGATCACAGCACATTTGGGGTCTCTCTGTTCTTTGCACTCGGGTGGCTTTCACATCCACCGTGACTCTGAACTGCATGATCGTCCCCACCCGGCTTCAGGGAGGCTCCCAGGCATGGTGGCCAGACCCATGAGACTGGACACAGCCATCCTGGCATCTACCCTCATGTTCCATACCTGCACCCTGACCTCTGACATCTCCAGGCTCAGCTGCTCTGCAGTGGGCCTGCCCCTGGACATTCCGCTAGGCGACTTCAAACACCACACATGTTGAGGAACAGCAGCTCTGAACATGTCACCTATTTCCTGAAAGGCACTTAGGGCCAGCAGAGACTGCAGGAGCCGTCAGGGACCTGCTGCGTGTGGTGCTGTGGGAGGAGCCTGAATCTGAGTCAGGATGATGCTCTCCACAAGCTCCAATGAGGTGGTCATCTTCTAACTGTACCCTGACACCTGGCCCTCAGCTGCCCACGCTCACCTGCTGGTGGCCTGAGTCCACAGTCAGCCATCATGGTTCTGACCCACGGCTGTCTGCCTTCTCCATGGTTCTGGCCCATGGCTGTCTGCCTTCTCCCACCCTGGCGTCTTGTGGTCACTAACCAGTAGTTGATCAGCGCGGGTCATGTCTGGGGTAAAGGAAGAGCCAGTGTGGGCTGTCAACCTGACTGGATTTAGAGTCACCCTGGAGACACACCTACAGTCTGTGAGGGAGTTTCCAGAAAGGCTTAGCAGGAAGAAGACCCACTTTGACTGTGGGTGCCTCCATCCCACCAGTTGGGATCCCAGGCTGAATAAAAACTGGGTACTGGCATTCATCTCTCTGCTTCCTGACTGGGATGCAATGATCAGTTGCCACCTTGCTTTCCCCACCATATCTTTTCTTTTCTTTTTTTTCTTTTTTTTTTTTCTTTTTTTTTTTTTGCCCCCAGAGACAGGGTTTCTCAGTGTAACATCCCTGGCTATCTTGGAACTCACTCTGTAGATCAGGTTGGCTTCGAACTCACAGAGATCCGCCTGCCTCTGGGACTGAAGGCGTGGCCACCACCGCCAGGCAACCCTTCCTTTCTTGAGTTTCTTTTGTCAGGCTTTTTGCCACAGCAAAAGGAAAAGTAGCTGATAGGGGTTAGACAAGGTCATAGGCAGGTTCCATTTGAAGTCCTGATGGCCAGGAAGGCACACACACCAGGCAACTAGGACAGACCTCCTGACCCCTACACAGGTGCGAGGCCCTGTATGAGGTCTCAGCAGTACTGGGAGAGGAGCTGGGAGAGGGCAATGGGAGGGGGGAGGGTCTAGTTATCAACCAGTGCAGGGCCTGACTGTCAGCCAAATGGCAGCACAGGAGAGTAGCCAAGAACTGGCAATGTGTCTGGTCATCTGAGTGGGACAGATGGCCTGCACAGGGGACAGCAGGGACTAGGGGGGGCTGGTGCAGGCGGTGGGCAGGCTTTGCTGGCCACTTCCCTTACGTTGCATGACAGTAGAGAGGAGATGGATGGGGTCTGTATTTTTAGAGGAACAGCCCGGTGTGGAGTGGCCAGAAGAGGAGTCATCCAGGCCACGTATTTTACCAGGACCAGCCATGGCTTTGTCAGCTCCATCCACCAGGGGGCATGCAGACCTGGGGCAGGGGCAGCCGGTCAGTGGCCCCCAGGAGACATACTGTAACCCATTAGACAACTGACACCATGCACAGGCCATGCATACAGCAGGCATTTCATGTGTGCTTGATTAGGTAAACATGATGCGTTCCTAGGCTGAGCCTGGTGCTCACGGCCCATTTGCACATGAACTGTGAATTCATCTCAGTGCCTCCTGCCTCCTTTCTCCTTTGAGGCCCTTCTTGTCTCTCTGCATCAGCCTTGTCTGCAGCCTGAATGGTCTCTCTGTACCGTCTTCTAGCACTCCCTGCTCCATCCTACCCACTGTGCCTCAGGACATTTGCACGTGCTGCTTCCACTTCCCAGCAGGCTCCTCCTGTGTGCACAGCTCCTACCCTCCCTCCCTTCCTCCCTTCTTCCCTTCCTCTCTCACTCACTCCCTCCCTTCCTTTCTTTTTTTTCTTTTTCAAGACAGGGTTTCTCTATGTAACAGCCCTGGCTTTCCTGGAACTCACTTTGTAGACCAGGCCGGCCTCAAACTCAGAGATCCACCTGCCTCTGCCTCCTGAGTGCTGGGAGTGCACCCACGTGCCCAGCCCTACCCTCACTTTCTCCAGGTCACAGTTGAAGATCTCCTCTTTAGTGAGGCCTTCCCTGACCACCTTCTATGAATTAGTGCAACACACATGCACCCACATACACGCATGTACACATCTAATCACACATGCATGCACACGTTCTCACAAATGTGCACACATGAACACATACATATGCATAAGCACACACGTTCCTTACCCCTCCCATCTGCCTCACTGACCCCCTACAACTATCACTATCCAATGTTTTTCGTGTTTTCACGTTCACAGGACAGGCACCACATCTGATTTGGTCACCGTCTTGCCCAGACCTATGACAGTGTCTGATAGAGAAGGGCTCAGACTTGTATCTGGAGTGCTACTCTTTCAGACAGGCCCCAAACATGCAGGGAGGGAGGAAGGACGAGCAAGAGGTAAGAAATACTCTATCTCCAAGATGGCCATGCTCCAATACATCCCAAGGACCACCAGGATCATCACCCTCCCACCAGCTGGTGTTTCTGCTACCGTGTGTGAGAGTAGGTAGTAAGGCCTGTGGATACTGGCCTCTACTCCCCACCTCTCATGCATCTTCAGTATCCTCTGAGCTGTAGGTCAAACTTGAGAGGGAAGCTTGATTCCTCAACTTTGCCCAGATAGCAAAGACCACATCATCAAAAACATCTGCCTTGGGCCAGGAATCGGCAGAGCCAGGTGTGTCACTATAAAATGAAGGCTGATCTGGTTTACATGGCCAGCCAGAACTACATAGTGACATCCTGCTCAAAAAAACAAAAAAGGGGACATGGCTCTTCAACTTTGAGATCTGTTCCTTTGTTGATTGGCTATGTCACTCTAAAGAATCTAAAATTGGGTTGTGGGCTGGAGAGATGGCTCAGCCATTAAAGGCTAGGCTCACAACCAAAATAAAAATTGGGTTGTCTTTTTAAAAATATTTTACTTTCTAAGATTCGTTTATTTTTATTTTATGTATACAGGTGTTTGCCTTGCAAGTATGTCTGTGTACCATGTGCAGGCCTGGTGCCCACAGAGGTCCAAGAGAGCATTAGATTCACTGGAACTGGAGTTCTAGACAGTAATGAGCCACCATGTGTGGCTCAAACTGAAGTCCTTTGGGAAAGCAGCCAGTGCTCTTAACCCCTGAGCCATCATCTCTCTAGCCCCCAAGTTATGACTTCGAAAATATGCCCACCACCACAGCAATCAGGTCAGCAAGCACCAACTCTCCTGCCCACAGTCAGCGCTCACAGTGGACAGGTGAGCAGGGGTAACCCTCACAGAGGGGCTGCAGGGACTGGGAGCAAGGACCTCTCAGCTCCCACATGTACTTGGGCCTATTTGCTGCCCTCTTAGTCTCCTCTATGGAGTGGGGATAGTCCCTGTTCTTTCTCTGAGTGCACTGCAGAAAACAGCGCAGGTCATATGCCCATCCGTCACTGGCACTGGACAATGCTGTCCCTAAGCAGGACTTCTAGCTATCTGGTGAGGGGGTGCTAAGGTGGCCTAGAGCTCAGGAGTCAGCATGTGGCTACAGCCCAGGACTCCCTGAGTGCCCTCCTCCATCTTGTGTCTGTATCCACCAAGGATGGGTTAGAACATACCAATGTCAACCCAAGGGTGAGAGTCCATCCAAATCAGCCTCTGGGTCCTGGTCTTGTACCTCCTGCAGTTTATATTCCCCAGTGGGGCTCTACCCAAGTCTGGGCCTGGAAATCCACTTCAGACAGGAACAGCCAGGGTGAATGGGGAGACCAAGGTGGCCAGGAAAGACTGCATAACGTCTGTCCTGGCCTGCAGCCTCCTATATTGCCAAATGCCATCAACCTTATTGACATCAATGAACAATCTAGAACTCTCCACACTCACCTTTGGGGCTGAGACTTCCAGGCAGCAGTTATGAGTTACATACAAAGTCACACAGTTCCCACTGCAAGTCCCATACATCTGCACACCTTCCAGCTTCGCCATCGGGACAAGAGGCAGGTGCTGAGCTGTCACTCCTCAACCCTCAGCAGAATTCCCCTCCTCGTCTGTCTGGCCTGGTCACTTCCTTTGACTTCCTGGGTCTTCTTAGGTGACAACCTTCTTCACTGGGTGGTCTCCAGGGGTTTTCTGAAACATGAGATCTACCCTCCCTTCCTGCTCCCTGTAAGGCCCAGGCTGCTCCACAGGGGACAGTCTTCCATACACAGCTCAGTAATCAACCTCCACCATCGAAGGCAGCATCTAACTGTGGTACTGTAGAGCCGAGGAGACTGAGGGGGACAGGGACAGGTGAGAGTCAGTCAGAGGCCAAGTGAAGATCCATTGGGGAAGAGGAGGCCACACTGGGGCTAGGGCAGAGAGCCTGAGGTCTTGGCTGGGGTAGCAGAGTGAGTGGAGGGTCCAGGAGAAAGCCCAGCATGTTTAGAAGTCAGGAAAGAGGAAGTGCCAAAGCCAGGTGTGGGGTCATACCTGAAATCCCAGCACTTGGGAGGTAGAGGGAGGAGGAGAAGGAGTTCAGGGTCATCTTTGACTGAGGCAACTTATAAAAGGAAGCATTTAATTGGGGGCTTGCTTACAGTTTCAGAAGCTTAGTCCACTACCATCTGGGATGGCTTGGATGAGAATAGGCTCATATATTTTGATGCTTAGTACCTAGTTAGTGGAACTGTTTAGGAAGGCTTAGGAGGCATGACCTTGTTGGAATAGGTGTGTCCTTGTTGGAGTCACTGGGGGTGGACTTTCAGGATTCAAAAGCCACACCAGGCCCAGTGTCATTCTCTATCTGCTACCTGCGGATCAGAATGTAAAGTCCTCAGCTACAGCTACAGCACCACGCCTGATAGTTTCCTTCCTGCCATGAAGATCATGGGCTAACCCTCTAAAATTAACTGCTTTCTTTCATAAATTGTCTTGGTCACGGTATCTCTTCACAGCAGTGGAACAGTAACTAAGACATCATGATGGAGGGGAGCACTGCAGCAGACAGGCAGGCGGGCATGGTGTTGGAGCAGTAACGGAGAGCTTACATATGATCCAGACAGAGACAGAAAAATTCAAAGCCCATCCCCAGTGATGCATTTCCTCCAACAAGGTCATACCTCCTAATCCTTTCCAAACAGTTCCACTAATTGGAGACCAAGCATTCAAACAGATAAGCCTGTAGGGCCATTCTTATAAAAATCACTACACTTGGTTACATAGAAAGTCCAAGGATAGCCTAGGTTACACAAGACCTGTCCCAGCACACACACACACACACACACACACACACGTATAAATGTGAGCAACCATAGGGGTTAGGAAAGAGCAGTCATAATTTATAGATAATCATTTGAAAACAGCTGGCATCTAAAGCCAAAAGGCTGTAGTGTGTGGCTCAGGTCTGGTGGCCAGAACAGAGCCTGTGTGGGTGAGTGACTAGGAAAATGACATCAGGGTGGGCACTGCTGGGAAAAGACATAGTCTCAGCCAAACCTTAGCCCCAGCCTGACCCCAAAGCAGCTACAAGAGACACATTTCCCTCTTTGGGGCAAGCTGTCTGCCATTTATCCACTGAGCACGATAAATGGTGTTTAGGGCCAGCACTCAGCTGGGAATGGTGTTGTGCAGCCCTGGTAACAACATCACCTTCCTTCCAGCATCTGGTTCTACCCTGGGAACCTGAATCTCTCCCTTTTCCCAGATGGCCTCTTCCATCCCTGGCTCTGTTACCCACAGGGAAAAGTCACACTACTAGGCTGTGACCAGATCCAGATTCTGGTGGGTTCACAGCCTCCACGCTGAAATTCTGAGTTCTGAATACTGAGCCCTTCCTTCTAATGAGCAGAAATAGGCTTTGTAAACTCTTTGATCCCCTGGGCATGGTGGTACACAATTGTAATACCAGCAAGTGGGAAGGAAGGCAGGAGGATCAAGAATTGAAGACCAGCCTGGGCTACACAGCAAGGTCCAGGCTAGGTCCATCTCTAATCTACATGAAATTCTATATCAAAAATAAAAGCAAAAGAAGAGCTTGAAAGTGAATGTTCACAGCATCTCTGTGGTTCCCAATGGCCCCAAAGCAGAAGCAACTCACTATCCTCCTACAGGTGATGAATTAAAAAACTGGTATGTCCACACAATAGGATGTTACTTGGCAACAAAGAAACAAGACTGATGCATAATACAACCTGAGCAAACCTTGAACGTAGGATGCCAAGTAAGATAATTGAGAGGCAAAGGACTATGTATTCAAATGAAGTTTCCAGAATAGGTCAATTTCCAAGCACAGAAGGTGGATCCACAGTTCCTGGGACTGTAGGAAGGCAAAGGGATTAAGCACAGACCACATCGGGGAGCTTTTGGGAGAGGGGGAATGGACTGGAATGACCAGTACTGTACCTGCTAACTCCTGCAGGATTCTGCACTCTCAGAGGGTCAACTGTGTGGTGGGGTCACTGCCCCTTCATGACAGTTACTCCTGGCAGAAGGTAGGGCGAGGGCTGAGCTGGGATCTAGTGGGGAAGGGCAAAGTCAGCCAGCCCAACAGAGGAACAGTGCAGCCTTGCCATAATGATGTCCAGCCTTGACTGCTGTCAGATGCTAAGTAGCATTGGTCCTGGTGAGCATTCAGAAGGGACACAGTGATGAAAGTCATTGGTACATCCAGATCCTGTCCTGGGAAACAGCCACATCTCTGCCTGCCCACTAGAGGTCCACGGGCTTGCTCCACATTTCCTCTACTCAGACAAGTTTCCAGACCAAATAAGGTTGCAACAATTGCCAAGCTCCTGGCACAGACTGCAATTCCCTGTAAGTGCCAAGGTTGTCACTTGGGACCGGAACCTCCTGAAGCAACTGGGTGCCCAGCAGCCCACTGGGGCCACCCGGCCTGGGTAATGTTACAGTGGCACACTGGCAATCCTTGACCAGCAGGGGCAGCGTTGTGTTTTAAAACTGTGGCCATCTCAGCCCCCTGCATAGTGGCTTTGCCAGAGTACAATGGTAACAACATCTAGAGTGCAGACACTGTCACCAGAGCCTTGCACTCGATTTTCTCTAACCTTCACACCTGCCCTATTAAGTGGGTCCTGTAATGCCCCATTTTACAAATGAGAAAAGTGAGATACAAGTCCAGGAAAAATTGGGGTTGTAGTATGATGAGTAAAACCCCTCTCCACCCCCAGGGCCACCTGGGGACTGCCACGCGAGAAACTTCTCACTCCTAACAAACCTAAACTGTGTGAGCCACTCCCTCCTGAGAGGCTGTCCCAGCAACCCAGAGCTCACAGTGGCTGGGGGAGACATGTGGCTGGCTGCCTTTTCCGTTTCCTGGGCTAACCTGCCCAGCTAGGCTATAGGACATTTTTTTCCAAACAATCAGACAAACATTTTCCTAACCAGGGCTCTCTGGGATGAGACATGGAAACTTTGACTTTAGCCTCCTTTGATGCCAGCATTTTAATGGAGCAGCAGTTGGGGTGAGGATGATCCCTGAGGGGCTTTGTGGGATGTGAAGACATGGTGCAGGCATTGGTATGGAGACCTGCGTGCAGGGATCAAGCCACACCTTCGCACTTCCAAGAGCCACATGGTCATTCTCCTACCTGCCTAGGAGGTGAACAGGTTTGGGGTGTGTGTGTGTGTGTGTGTGTGTGTGTGTGTGTGTGTGTGTGGTGCCTAGTGCTGCACCAGTGGCGGTCCATCTGCAATTCTAACACTAACTGAGCTCTGCACTGGGGTATAATCCCAGCCACAGCCATGTCCCCTTCTGATGGGGAATGTACTGTGTATGTTTATCTTATTGACTGTTAAATAAAATACTGTTTGGCCAATGAAACGGCAAGTTAGGCAGGACTAGGAGTCAAAGAGGATTCTGGGAAATGTAGTAGAGAAGTGATGATCCAGACAGGAAATGACATAGCAAGGAGACTCATATTTAAGCGAAGGAGAAACAGGAAGGATCCTTTTTTCCCCTTCCTCCTCCAGCGGCAGGATGTGATCCACCGACAAGGAGGGACGCCAATAAGGTGTCCGATAAGATAAGTCTTATAACATATATAGATTTATGATAATTGAGACTGAGCTAACAGATGAGAATCCTAGTCATTGGCCAAGCAGCTTTGAACCTAATACAAGTTTCTGTGTATTCATTTGGGCCCTAACTCAGGCGGGCGGCTGGTGTAAAGCACACACGTGGCAGTGGAGCTCAGCAGCTTTTGGCGGAAAGATTTATTGTAACACCCTTCCCAACAATTCTGTCCAAACACCATGCATGGACACAAGCAAGGAAGGCAACCGTGAGCACAGGAGTAGGAGGTAGTGTTACATGACTTTCTGGGGAGATGGATGATCTCACCCCAGAGAGACAGGTCACCACAGACCAAAGGAAGGATTCTGTCCAAGTCTAACTGGGTAGACGGCCTAGCTTCAGGAGCATGGGTGACTCTGTACTGCCTGGAAGCCCCCTGGGCACGGGTGACTCAGCAGCAGCTGTACCATCTAGAAGTCCCCTTGGGGGGATGTACGGACAGCTGTATTACCTAAGAGTACCCCCACCAGCCAACTGTTTGCCTCTTAAACAACCTCAAGAGGGGAGGGGTCTTGGGAGACCTCAGGCAGGGGACTGTTAAGGAACCTATTCTCCCGAGGTCTTGTGCATACATTATAGCTGCTCTAGTTCAGGTGGCCATGGTCATGTTCAACCTGCAGGATACAGCCACACAGAAGAGGGCAAGGATGGTCCTGCCCTGGCAAGAGCACAGAGGTCAAGGTGTGCAGCCACTTGGGGGACAGTAGTGTGACTGTAGCATGAAGAGGCTCCCAGGAGAGGAACCTCAGGTACCAGGTTAGGAAAGCCATGCTTCCCTTTGCTTGGACAAAAATGACCCTTAGGAAGAGCAGGCAGCTAGCAGGGCATGAAGACCTTCATGGGAGGGAGGATTCAGAGCCTGGCCCCACCAGGAAGCATTCCACACAGCCTGTCTTGGGATTCCCAGCATCTCCCTGCAGTATGGCTTGCCTATCCGGTTACATGCTGCCAAACTTCCCAATCTGAAACTCCATCCTCCTTGCTAGCAGTCAGCTGAGAGGGCATCCTTGTTTTCCCACCTACCATGAAACTTCCCAGCATTGGCCTTGCCTTGCTCGTGCTGCCAGACTGCATGTCACCTATATCATCACTCCTGGATGCCCTGGGGGAGGTGCTATCACTGCCCATTCAGCTCATGTGCAGAGGTAAAGGACACTGAGCCAGAGGTAAAGGATACTCACCTTTGTCACAAGCAAACAGCCACTATGTGCACACTTAAATTTGCAAATAATTTGTATTCTTTTGAAATAAGAGCCTGAGGCTAAAACACATCTGTCAAGTTCCCAGGAGCAACTGGAATAGAATGCTGGAGAGGATGCAGACTTTGTGAGGTGAGCTGTGAGATGCCCTGGGATGGCTCCTTCCCACCAGTCACCAAGCAGCAGCAGAGGGCAGGCAATCACAGGTTAGGAGCCTCCCTCCCAACCCTGGAGCAGCCATCTTCCTATCCCCAGAGCACACAATCTGTGCCCGTTGAGTCACTGAAGAAGACAGGATGAAGGTGGCCATGGACAGCTAGGCATGCAAGGCACTCACTTCTCAGGGCATGCATCTGGGCAGCATTAATGGGGTCTGGGCAGTCAGGGAAGTTACTCTGATGGTCTCCTTGCAAACAACACCCTTGTCACTGAGGAGCAGGGATATGCCAGATCCAGCAGAGAAATGGCTCGTTCTGGACTGTGTCCCACCTGCTGTCTCTGAGCAAGCTGGTCCCAGGGCCCTCTGCCCCACTCAGCCCTGCATGAGGACGTGGCCTCATGTCCCCCTCTCCTTCTCCTTCCTCTTGCTTGTCCTTTGGCTGCTGAGCTCGCCCAGCTTCTTGTCCAGCTTCCTCTGCAGCTGGGCCCTCTTGGCCGGGTCCAGAGCCCTATCCCTGGTCCCACTGCCCGCATAGAGTACTCCTTCCCGACTGATCCTCTGCCGGGCGTGGGCTCGAGCCTTTTCACCACAGCCGTGGATCTGAAAAGACACAAGAGTCAGGGTGAGCTGCGGGCAAGGGAGACTACAGCCCACATATCTGCATCAAAGGAGTACCTAAAGCTGGTGCGAGACCATGGATCTGCCCTTCTGCCTTCCCCAAGTCCTTCCTTCCACAGCTACCCAGTGATGAGCCTACATTCTGAGGCTGGAGCCCTGGCAATTATGGACAGGAGATAACATCCCTGGTCACACCTTGTGCTACCTACACCTGACTCTGATAGCCCAGGTCATTCCACCCAACCCAGCTGACTATGCTGGGGCCTCTGCACGCTAGAAGGAAGGGCAGCCTGCCGACACTCCTGTACTCCCCAGCCAGGCTTAACTCCCCACCCTGTGGGCCTTAGCCCACTAATCCCAAACAGTCCTGGTTCCTGGATTTTCTCCTAGGAACACTCAGTAGCTTCTGTCTGTCCCCTACCCTATGCAAGCCTCTTTCTCAAATCCCTACCAAGCCCAGGTGCCCCGGGGAATCAAAGCTTGCTCTGCCCCAAGTCCTAAAAGGTCCTGCACCTGACCTGAGGATTCTGGAGGTACCACTCAGTCTGCAGGTCAGAGCCCCTCCCCAGCCTCTGCCTAGAGCTAGGTTAGCCAATCTACAGAGTGCAGGATGGAGAGACCTCCTCTACTCAGAGTTCCCACTGCTGTGGCTGTCTCTTGCAAAGGTGCACTTTGCTTCCTTGTACCCTGAGTGTTCACATGAGACCATGATCAGCATCTGCTTTGGCTTTTACAGGAAATGGGCTAGTGAAGGCTTGAACTGGTCTTGCTACCCCCCCACCCCCGCCAAAAGTGATGCCCCACACTATCTGGGAGGAATTGTCACCTCGGGCAGGTGATGGCTGAGGCAGTAGCGGCGACTACAGTGCATGCAGAACTGGCCCAGGGTGGTGGTGCTGGCCGAGCACTTGGCAAAGCTACAGGTGTTGTCAGCCTTAATCACAGCTGACACCAGGGCATCGAAGTCCTCCTCGCAGGGCAGAGCCGGGGCTGGACCTGGGGAGGAATGAGGCAGTGCTCAGGCAAAGGAAAGAATGGAGAGCAGACACCCCATCACCAGAGTCCTTGGTGGGATTCGCCATCAGCCCAGGATGCAGGGTCCTCACCAAGTGGACAGCCTTCCCAATACACTGACCACCTCACAGCCCGGCCTCTAGGGAGGACACAGTGCAGAGCTGAGGGCCTGCCCACAACACTGCCCAGCCCTGAGGGGGGAGGACATGGCGCAGAGTGCCTCTAAAAGTGTACCTTTTTACCAGAAAATCTTGGGGGGCATGGGGACTGCCATTGACATCAACTGCAAAAACAGAACCCAGGCCAGACACCAGTGCCACCAGGAATGGAAGCTACTCAACTCAGGCCCCAGTAGAAGCCCCCCAGACTCTTAGCCAAGGCCAGGAATTGTTTGTTGGACAGTGAAGTGTCTTACTTAAACTGTGGGTGTTCAGGGGTCAGGATGGGGTCATGAAAAACTCAGCAACTGTGAAAAGGCTCCAGAACATACAACAAGCAAAAATCTATTCAAAATCAAATGTGTGTGTGCTGTATGGTGCTGAAGCCTTGGATCTGAACACACAACACACTCAGTGCTCAGCACTGCCCCCGCCATCGCGCGCCAGAGCGGCTAGTCTCTGCTGAGATTGCCTCCTGTGCCAGGAGCTGGATGCTTCACTGTATGTGACTCCATTCTCACAAAGACATCGTGCTCTAGCTACAGACACCAGACACAATGGGGCACTTCCTGCTCAGCACTCCTCAGACTTTATCAAGTGCTACATCTTTGGACTGTGTCGTGTTAGACAAGTGTCCGGCTGACTGGAGGCAAATTTGTTCTCATCTTTATATGTATACCAAAGAACTTCTAAAACAGAATTTTATGTCTTAATAGTAAACGTTCAATTTGTATATTATATATTTACATACTTGGGGCCAGGTAAAACTTTCTCCGGTGAAGGCAGTGGAATGGCTCACCAGTTAAGAACACTGGCCTCCAACCCTGGCAACCCGAATTCCATCTGTGGAATGAAGACTACTGACTACCAAAAGTTGTCCTTTGACACCCCCCCCCATGTGTGCTATGACACATGCATCCACATATACACAATAAATAAATGTAAAAGTTTTAAAGAGCCTTGGGTGATGGAGGGTGTGAGTGTCAATGTTTAAGAAATGCCATTTCTGTCAGAGAAAGATCAGGAGTACAGAGATGCAGCAACACACAGTGTAGCCCCACAAAGCATACATACACACGAGCAAACACCAGGGACACAGAGTACTGGAAGGAGCCCACATGGCTCCAGCAGAGGTGGGCCCAGTCTGCCCACAGCTCCACGCACATCCCTATGTACTGGTAAATGCTACAATACCTAGGTACTAGGTACAATACCTAAGGGTTAGGTGTGACTGACTGACACTAGACCAAGGTCTCCCAGACGCCCTGGGCTCACCTGTGCCCACCTAATAATATCTGCTTCTGCCAGTTCCATGTGTCCAGTGATCTCTCTCTCTCTCTCTTTTTTTCTCTCTCTCTCTCCCATATAAAGGATATCCAGTGATCTCTTCTCTCCCCGCTACCGAGGCTGTATAAAAGGGAAACTGAAGCCACACAGACATTGGCCCCTGGCACATCCCAAACAGAACCAAGTGGCTTAGAGAGGGCCTTGGGGAGAGTGCGTCCCATTCTGGCAGCACCCTCAGTGAGCATGCTCAGGAGATGGACAGGAAATAAGAACTAGCAGAGCAGTCAGACCAGATGGAAGATGTAACACAACCCTCCTGCCTTCAGCTCATCCTTCCTGTCAGCCATCACTCCATGGCCAGGGTCCTGAAGAGCACTAACCAGGCAAAGCCTGTCATCGGTGTGGCCACCCAGCAACTCTGCTGATGGGCAGTGTACTGGCAGAGGGCCTGAACCTTTGCAGAACATGTGAGACCCTGGGAACTCTGAAAGACGGTAGCCTGAGGCAATCCCAGAATCCCAGGAGTGGATGGGGCTCCCAGGGCACCTAGGCCTTGTGGCAGGAAAAACAGATGTGGGTAGGTCCAGGCTTGCCAAGGCACAGACACAGTGCTTTTCCATCTGAGGCAGGGTTCACCTTGGTCACCAGCATACTCTGGCTACAGGAGCCATTCCACAAGTACTATGGCATGCATGGAGCAGTGCCCCAACCTTGGGAGCTGGTTCTGAAGCCCAAGAATGACACCCGTGAAGTCTAGCTCACAGGACTAATGCCCCAAGGGGAACTGACCCGGGGTCATGCTGGCAGGGGCCCACTGAAGTGTTCAGAACACATGTACCATGCCCCAGAAGGCCCATGCTTGCTGTGGTGGAACGTGTGTGTCTACTCAGGGCTTAGGGTTACCCAGGGGATGGCAGGCACAGTACAGGCCTGCCCTAAGAGGGCCCTAAGAGCGATGGGTTCAGCAAGCCTGCAACTCTGAGTACCTGCCCCTGTGCTGCCAGTCAGAACACCAACTGGCCCATTAGGCCCTAACTGCCTCCTTTCCCCATAGGGACTGCAGCACTAAGCATGCCAGGGCCCTCTCTCCTGCCCCTGCAGAACTCAGGGGATGAGCAGGTGACCTGGCTGTTACTAACCCAGGGGAAGGCCAGGCCAGAGAGACAAGAGTCACAGGAAAAGTGAAATCCACATGGCCAAGGGAGTCTAACTGGCTCCTGGGTAGCAGGAGGTGGCAGGCGGCAGGTGGCAGGTGGCAGGAGACAGGAAGCATGTGACAGACACCATGCGCTTAAGAGAAACTGTGGCTCACCTTTCGTTTCTTTTTTCTTTTTCTTCTGTTGAGCTTTCTGTGGTCGCAAACCCACACCTGGTTGCGCCTTGGCAGGTTGGGCTTGGCCGCCCTGCTGTCTCTGCAGCCTCTCCAGGTGCAGTGCCTTCAGATCCAGTTGTGTGGGGCCATGTGGCTGCCCAAGGGGCTGTTCTGACAGTGGCTCAGGCTCAGGCTGTGCAGGGCTGGGGGGTGAAGGAGGCTGTGGGGCTACACCGCCAGAACCTGCAGGGCTCTTTCTCCTCACTGTAATGCGCCGGGCCTTCCCCTCCCCGGTGCTGTCATGCCTCAGCCCACACTCCTCAGCTATCTGGTGGACTCGCAGCCTGTCGTGGGAGCTCAGGGACGTGGGAAACTCCAACTGTGACGCCTTGCTGGCCACAAACTCTTCGATCATGGCCCTAAAGTGCTCTGTGTGGTCTGTCGCTCCAGTTCTATCAGAGCCGCTTGCACTGGAGCTGGGCTGGGAGTGGACCTGAGAGACAGGGGGCTTCCTGCGGCCCTGTCCAGCAGCTGCTCTGGCCTCTTGGCCATTCTCCTGCTCATTGGCAGGCTTCTTGATGGAGGTGACAGGGCCCCTGAGCTTGGGGGCACGGCTATGGCCCTGGGAGCCCTCATGGGTGTAGTTCTCAGGGACGATGTCATCCAGGTACTCAAAGGCTGTGCGTACCTCCCCATGCTCTGTGAAATAATCCACCAGGGTCTTCAAAAAGGTATGGTTGTTGACAGTACGGGAGTCACAGATGACTGCCACGTGGCGCCGAGCACGGGTGACAGCAACA
Source organism: Cricetulus griseus (assembly GCF_003668045.3). Classification (NCBI taxonomy): domain Eukaryota; kingdom Metazoa; phylum Chordata; class Mammalia; order Rodentia; family Cricetidae; genus Cricetulus; species Cricetulus griseus. The sequence goes on along the minus strand of NC_048596.1, from coordinate 55,972,461 downwards.
TTGATCCGCCTGTCCTCAGCCAGAAAACCAACTTCACCTGAAAAAAGGCTAGAGGTGAGAGACAGAGAACCAAGGCAGGGAACAGGATGCTTGTCGGGGACAGTCATGACCAGTCACATCATCAGAGCTACAGCAGTCCACAGCTGCCTCTTTGCATTCCCTGCACACACTACCTGACCTGCCATTGGCAGGGTAGATACCACATTGCTCTGATGCTTGCCCCACTGCTGACCAGTGCAGTTCTAGTCAGTGTGGGAGCATTGTGACTGCACCATTGTCTGGCAAGTACAGCCTCCTCCCTATGCCTAGAGTCAGGATGCTAGGAACAGCCACTGTGGACATAGGGCAAAGCTCTGTGCCAAAGCCATTCCCCTCCTATCCATCTCCAGCCTGCAACCAAAGCCACTCTGCAAGCTCACTATCTAGTTTGCCTGGGTGCAGTTTTCTCACTGTATAGCAAGCTACAGCCACACAAAAATCAAATCATCCCTCAAGGCTAAAAGACAGGCTCTAGGGCATGGGGGGAGGGTTCCTCCTCCTGGACAGGGTGACCAAGTCACTTGGGGCCTGCTATGCCCCAGCCTGCCTCCCCAGTCACCTGAGTCTATTCCCTTGCCCTCCTCTCCCGACTTTAGGCTGGGAAGCTCTGTTCACATATCCTCCCAGGATGCTCCCTGCCTGCCCGGGCTCTGCTGACCCTGAGGGGTCAATACCATGCCCCTTGGTCCTGAGCTTTTCATGAGCTCAGAGGGTAGAGGCTGAACAGTGATGCTGCCCACGCAGGAGAATCCTCGTGCTTTCACTATCAGCACGCTCAATCCCAGGCTGTCCCAAGGCTTCAATGGGGGCTGCGCTATGTACCTTTCCTGTTGGACCTGACAAAGGTCAGGATCACTGCCTCCTTCTCTCGGCCTTGGAAGCCATCAACAGACTTAATCTCGAGCTCAGGGTGCTTGCTGGAGAGGCTCTGTCTGAGCAGGTCCACCTGAAACAGAAAGCAGGGCCACGATCTCATCATCAAGTCAGGGGACTTCAAGACCCATCACACCTGGGAGCCCTGACCTGCAGGAATGGCCACTGTGGATACCCTTCAGTGACTACAATAGCCACATACTGCCTTGAGACTGTGTGTCCTGGAGGCTTGTAGCTTTTTTTTTTTTCTTCTTAGCCTGGGAGTGAGTGTGCTAATCATGAAGGCATTTGGAACTCTTCTGCATGGGCAGCATCACAGTGTTCAGACTCTGCCCTCTGAGCTCATGAAAAGTGCAAGACCAAGGATCATGGTATTGAACCCTCAGGATTAGCAGAGCCTGGGCAGGCAGGGAAAATCCTGGAAGGACAGGCAAACGGAGCAGTGGAGACTGAGCTGGGGACCTCACACACTAGGGAGAGGGTCTCCACTAAGCTAGATGTTGAGATGGTGGTAGCACTCTCTAAGTTTTGACACCTCCTTGCCTCTGATGGCCTCCTGAGTGATGCTGGTAACCAGAATGGGGTAACACTGCCGCTGAGGACCTTGCACTATGCAGGTAGCAAGCTCCTCCTACCAGAGCAGATAGGAGAGGGAATACAACTTTGGGCCAGGCTGATCTGCAAGCATGGACTATAGAACTGTATCTACCTGGGAATGCTCAAGGAAAGCCACAGTGGGGAACCAGGCTCAGGTCAGGCTCGTAGCAATATGAGGTGCAGAAACACGCATATAGTCTCTTACTGGTGTCCTCTGGGACCCAGACCTGGTCACAATGAGGACCACTCTAGCCCTGGACTTTGTAGTCACACACGCCAACAAACGACACTATCTTTTTAGCCTCTAGCCAGCTGAGTTCAATGACACAAAAAAACAAAAGGGGACCCCTCACACCTGAAGGTTGTAGGGTGCGATGACAGCAATGTCACCTGCATGGACCCCAGCATCCACCAGCGCCTGGATATGCAAAGTGACAAGGCGAACTTCACCTGGGAAGGAGAGAAGGCAGTGTTCAGTGAGGGCCATACTATGCAGCCTCTGTTACTGAGTTGTGGAGAAACTTTCTGCCTGTTGTGAGCAGATCTTATGCTGGGAAGAGAGCATCCTGGGAGCTGGCCAGCTGAGCAGAGGAGTTTCACAGGACCTTGGGACTGCTGGCTTATAGAGATTCCTCAACCCAAGATGAACCAATCAACCAGGCTGCTGTTCAGAGGAATGTGGGGAAGACTACCAGCCCTAGGAGCCCAGGAAGAGCACACAGCTGCCTTTGGAGTCCAGCCAGGTGCACAGTTCACCAGGAACTGTCCTCATCTCTGCCACCCAGCACCTTGCTAAAGCAGGTGCCTGGAGAGACCCGGTTTACTTCATTTCTAACTATGTATTTTCATTATGTGTAGATGTGTGTGTCTGTAAGTAAGTATAGCCACACATGCTTGGGTGCTGCAGAGGTCATAAGATATCTTGAGCAGGAGTTATAGGCAATTGTGTGCTATCTGATAAGGGTGCTGGGAATTGACCTAGAGTAACTGCTAAGGCACATTTCCAACCCATGGAGTGACTTGTTATAAAAGCAGTCTGAGAAGGACAGGTGGACACTGGTTGGTGACTCACCAGGGTTTCCCTTGGACTGGCTGTCCTCCTCATCCAGCTCCAACAGTCCACAGCCAGCCGTGTCTATAAGTAGCAGGGGAACACTTGTCTCCTCTGTGTCAGCCACACCTGGGAGGTCCCTGGCACAGGGGTGGGCAGAAGGTAGGAATGATCTCTTTCACAACAGCACTGGTCCTTCCCACCAAAAAGACAGAAGGGCTGCCCAATAGATCCAACTCCCAGAAGGCCCAGGCAGTATCTAGAAGGTAAGTGTCAGCAGCCTCTGCCACCCCAAACCCCTAACAGGAGACACTTCCCTCCCACGGAGGGCCAACTGGGGCTGGAGCCAGGTGAAGAAGAAAGATCAGGGGAAGCAAGAAGCCAGGTCACTCACTTCAGGAGGTGTCCTGCCACAGAAGGATGGGCGGTAAGCTGTCCATGGTACATGGCCTCCGAGGCCCAGCGCGTGATGGCCTGGTGCATTCGGTACTGTACTGTCAGCATCCTTACCACACCAGCGCCATGCTTCTCCGCCAGACGCTCCATCAGGCTGCGGGACAGCCCAGCCAGTGCTGCCCTGTGCCCAAGAAGGGAAAAAAAAAAAAAAAAAAAAAAGAGTGCTGAGTCAAGACGTGACATTGTGGGAGGGTAGGGAAAACCTCAGGACCCATACTTCCCCGGCATTCCCCATGATGGAAGGGAAGGCTGGGCTGGGCTGCAGTATTCAACATAACCACCACAACCCAAGAATACATTCATCTCCTTAGAGCAACAGGCACTTGGCAGGTGGCAAAGATACAAGAAGGAGACAGGGTCCAGCAGATTTGTGAGGGTATTGTGTTGCTTAGAAGATGGGAGAAGAACCCTGAGCCACCATCTGCAGTGGCCTTGAACGCAGATAAGGCAGACACGGGTCCTCCCTGAAGCCTTCAGACCAGGCAGTCCCTTTCAGAACCGAGGCCCCAGCACTGTGAAATATGCCTGAACCCAGTACTCAGGAGGTCATGAAATCAAGGCTGCCTTCAGCTACATAGTGAGTCCAAGGCCAGCCTGGGTTACATGTCTCAAAACAAACAATCAAACTCAAATGTGTTCCAAAAGGTAGCAGTCACCAATATAGCCAGCCAATGTGGCTAAGTACACCCTAGATGCATGCTGTCCAGGGATAAACACATTCATTCTCTACTGCTGAATGAACCATTTCTACCTCATCTAGAGAGTGAGACCTGAGAGCATAAGTATAGTCTGGGCTGCCCACCCACACAGACTCTGGCACAGTGCCTCTTCCCTTGTTAAAATGTTTAAGACCCCCATTCCATCTTAACATGCTCCTGGGAATTCACAAGGTCCTTCAAATTGAGAATCAACTGATTCTTTTTGAATATTTATTTTTAGGTGTTTTGCCTGCACTTTGTGTTTTCTTTGTATCCCACATGTGCCTGTAGAGGTCAGAAGAGGGCATTGGATCCTTTGGAACTGGAGTTACAGACAGTTATGAGCCTCCATGTAGGTGCTAGGAACCAAATATGGGTCCTCTGGAAGAGAAGCCAGTGCTCTTAACCACTGAGTCTGGGATTCAAATGATTCTTAAGGACCACTGTCACCAAAGTAACTAAGGCCAATGTGGAATAATCTTTTTGTACACTGTGAAGATGTGTTGCTCTCATTAGTTTAATAAAGAACTAAAATGGCCAATAGCTAGGCAGGAGGAGGCACAGGCAGGAAAGCCAGACAGAGAGAACTCTGGGAAGAAGAAGAAGGGAAGAGATGTCATGAGACAGAGTGAGTGAGCCGGATGGGAAGTACATAGATGAGGCAAACGAGCCTCAGAGCAGCATGCAGATTAATAAAAATGGGTTAATTTAAGTTATAAGAGCCAGTTAGTGATAAGCCTAAGCTGTCAGCCAAGCACAGATATTTAACAATAAGTCTCTGTGTGGTTATTTGGGAGCTGGCTGGTGGGACAGAAAAGTCCACCTACAGGCCAAAGGCAGGACATATGTCTGTCATACCCCCACAAACCCAGAAGTGCAAAGTACACCCAACTTCTCAAGGGACACACATGGTCCATCTTTTCACAGAGACAGCTCAGATTCCACCCTCAGCTCCCTAGAGGACAGAACCATCTGCTGTCGTACTCTGAGAAACATCTCCTTGAGAAGCCACCAGGCACACACCATGAACCTTCTTACTCCTGCTCAGACCCCTGCCCTTCCTATCAGGACTATTATGCTCCTCAGAATCCTCTACTCAACCATCTCAAAGATCCCCGGCCCCCGCAGCCTGGTTCTGAAGGACTGTTACAAGTGCTTTTCTTCAAGACACCCTTACCTGAGCATCTACCTCTAGGACCACCCACTCCTAGGAGGATCCACACGGCACCTTTCCTAGCAATTCTTTCACCACCAGAGTTCTAGTTGTACCAGGACCTCTGAACACATACAGGAAAGAGACAATTTCAAACACAACAAGACCAGGGCAAAGCCTCCTCGGCTGCAGGGAGGCCACAAGCGGGGCTGAGGGCCCTGGCGGATGGAGGCTGTCTTTCTGGAAGTAGGTCCATCTGCTAAGGATTACTCATGTGTCATCTCCTGCACACAGGCCCACAGTGGGCTTTCTAGATGGGAAGACAAGCAGATAAGACAGATAATCACATGACACTGTCGGACAGTGATTCAAGCTGAGAGAATCCATATGTACCCTAAAAGAGACTAACAGTACCAGTTGAGTAAAGTGGACATAGGAAACCACATAAGAGTCCATCTAAAAGAGTCCAATACCCAGGGAAGCAGTGGCTCAGACAGAGAGGACAGTGAGACAGGGGCACACTGAGACCCAAGGAGACCAGCAGACTGCACTTCCTCCACCCAGGAGAAGCTGAGCTGGGCCACTCCACCAGTCCTGTTGAAGGTACCTAACATCCACACTGCAGGGCCCATAGCAGGCTGGGAGCTAACTGCCACAGGCCAGCATTCCCAGCCCAGAGGAGTTTTCCTAACTCCACCATCAAGCCTGCCCATCCTTCACAGGTTCTCAGAGCAACAAGCCTCCGGTGAACACAGGAACAGGCCAGCTCTATGCTAGGACCTGAAGCCACAGAGATGAGGGTGACACAATCCCCACCCTCACACAGCCCAACTAGTTCAGCTGTGTGGACATCTAAGTTCAGCGCAGTTGAGAACCGTATGACAGAGGAATACTCAGACCTCATGGTGAGCTTGAGTATGGAGGATGGCCCTGTGGGACAGTAAGCAATTCAGGGGAGGGCCAGCAGAGCAGGCAGGCAAGTAAGTGTCTTACTTGTGAGAAATGGTGGTAGGTGGCAGCTGTTTGTGGTCTCCAGCTAGGATGCATTTTGGGGCCTTCAGCAGGGGGATCCAGCAGCTGGCTTCCAGGGCCTGGGCACACTCGTCCACCACCACCACATCAAAGTGGTTCTCAGGCAGCAGCTTCAGAGGGCCATCGGAAGACGCACCTGGAAAGAAAGGGAGCCAAGATGGCTCATCCATTTTTGCTTCATGACCTAGTCTTATTCTAAAACTAATGTGTACATGGCCACAGAGAAGGCTCAATGGATACAGAAGCTCACTGCCAAGTCTAATGACCCAAGTTCAAGCCCCGGGAACCACATGCTGGAGGGAGAGAACTAACTTCTGCAAATTGTCTTCTGACCTCCACACATGTCCACCCACACAAATACACACATGTACATAAAATAAGTATTTAGCACCAGGCAGTGGTGGCTCACACCTTTAATCCCAGCACTTGGGAGGCAGAGGCAGGCAGATTTCAATGAGTTTGAGGCCAGACTGGTCTATAGAGCAAGTTCCAGGACAGCCCGGACTGTTACACAGAGAAAACCTGTCTCTAAAATTTAAAAGGAAGAAGAAAAACAAACATTAGCAGACTTTAAAGTGGAAGAACACACATCCATATGAGAACGGCGTGTACACCTGTGATCCCAGCACTTGGGAAGTAGAGGCAGGGGGATAAGGAATTCAGGGTCATCTTCAGATATAAATCAAGTTTGAGGCAGCCTGGAGCCACCTGAGACCCAGACTCAAAACGCACCAAAAAGTTGGGGCTGGAGAGATGGCGCAGCAGTTACGAGCATATACTGTTCTTGCAGAGGACCTGAGTTCTCACAACTGTAACTCCAGCTTCAGGGGATCTGATGTCTCTGGCCTACACAGGCACCTGCATTCATGTGCATGCATACACACACACACACACACACACACACACACACACACACACACACACACACACACACACGATTAAAATAAAACGTTTTAAAAAGCAAAAAAATCAAACAAATAAATGAAACCCCTTCATGATGGGGTAAACTGAGTAATCAATCAAGGACACAAGACCTGTCATTCACACCTCTGAAGGCACTTGCAAGGATTCAAAGCAAGAGCTGAGTGCTTGGAGAAGCACATAGTGGTACACTTTCCCCTCTGGATTTGCAACACTGTCTCTCTGTGAGTGACTGAGCACACAGAACAGGCCATCCGCACCCTGATATGACAGACATTCAAGCACCTAACTGATACCATACATAGCTCCTTTACCCATGGAATACACACAGAACATTCTGGACGACGGAGCATGCTCTGGACCATGAAGCAAGTGTCTCAATAGACCAATCAAGTCAAGGCATCACATGGAATTGTACATAATACACATGGAGGGAAACTGAAAGCCAGCATCAGGAAGGTAGCACAGGAATTCCCAACTACTTGGAAAGCACAAAACACTGATAATTAACTGAGTCAAAATGGAAACCAAGATTTCATGACAGGCCCCTCTCCCCAACAACAAAAAGCAAATTAGCACTTTGAAATGAATGAAAACGAAAACATGGAACTTGTGGGATACCACAAACGGAGTTAGAACTCTACATCAGAGAAGAAAGCAAGCCAGTGTGATGGCACACACCTACACTTCCAGAACTGAAGAGACTGAAGCAGGGGTCTCACTTAAGAGTTTGGGGTTAGTATGTGCTACACACTGAGTTCTAGGCCAGAGCAGGCTACAGAGTGAGACCTTACTTATGCTGCCTCTAATACATAGGGAGAGGGCTGGGAAAGATGGTTCAGTGGGTAAGAACACTTGCTGCATAAATACAAGGACCTGATTCAATTCCCCAGTGCCCATGAAAACAACAGGGAGTGCCCACAAGAGTCTATAGCTCAGCATTGTTAGGGCTTGCTGGGGCTTCCTGCCAGCTCCAGGTTCAGTGGGAAATCCTGTCTCGAAACCAATGCAGAAAGCAACAGAGCAGGACATCTGACATCTTCCTCTGGTCTGTGCATGGGCACACATATCCATGCACACACACGTGCACGCGCACACACACAAAAAGAGGACACCCAGCATAGCCCGTGTCTGTGAAAGACATTGATTTCGTAGCTAGAAGATCCTCTACACAGCAAATCCCAGCCCAGAGGCTCTGTGAGTCCCAGGAAATGCAGCAGCAGCTGCAGACTCTGTGGCCAAGGCCGTGTGGCAGGAGGGCTGTGGTCTCACCTGTGTTGGTGGCTAGGACCACGTCTGCAGCAGTGAGGCTCTGAACTGTGGCTGCTTCTTCTCTCTCCTTCAGTTCCTTCCTCAGCAGCTTAATTTCATTTCGAAAATTACTTTTCTCTCTCTTATCCTGGGTCTTTTTGTTCTTGCCCTAGTAGAAAAATCAGTAATTATTCCAATGAGATTCTGTACGTCTTTTCTGTTACTCTGCTCTCAGGTAGTCAGAGATGCAGTTCAGTGAGTTCCTGGGACAGTGCTGAGCAGCAGAATCTTCATGAAGGAAGCACACAGCCCACCGGCCACAGAGGCCTGTTCCCACCAAGGGGCATGAAGGCAGAGTTAGCGGCTAAAACTGTGACTATGGACAACAGACAGCTGTTGTTCCAGACAACCAAGTGTCAGTCTGGACTTGGGTGGGAACTTCAGCCACAGGCTGAGCTCACTGCCATCCCATGTGGGCAGAGGTGACACAGTACACTGCCTGAGCCCCAAGCAGCACATGCATCCTTGTTCCCACTCCATGGAACCACCAACCCAGGCTGACACCTAGATCTGCATCATGCAGCCTCCAATCCCCCAAAAGGCATCCTGTCTGCTACCATCATTCCCCAGCGGTGAGGGCAAGGAGAGTCAAGGTGAGGCAGGGGGTTGCTGATAGGAGGACACAGCCCAGCCCAGGAAACTAAGGAAGACTTGGGCATGTGTGTGAAACAGATCCAGTTTATAAGCACCAGTTACTAGAATACAGCCACTTCACCTGCAGCCACTAACCACCTTGCTCTGTAAGCCCTGGTGTCCCTGGTATGGGAGGTGACATGGACCAACAATTCCAGAAGGGACTTTTCTGAGTATTTTTCGGCTTGCCAATATCAGCTAGTGCACCTTGCCAGCACTGGGGAGGGGGAGGCACTGAGGAAATGCTTGTTTTCACTGCATTTTCTTCCAGTGCCAGAAATGAAATCGAGAGCTGTGCACACATGGGCACCTGCTCTGCCCTGAGCCACCCCGCAAGACCAGGAAACACTTTCTTCAGCACAATTTCTCACCCTTACTCCACACTCCCAAAGCAGCTGCCTCCCTACTAAATAATCAGAGCAGTTCTCCACCCATAGCAAGCAGTCCAAACTAGAAAGAGGTTCAACACTAAAGTGTGGCCCAGTTTGTCTCAGGTAGTCCAGACTGGTCTTGAACTCAATATGCAACCCAGGATGACTTTGAACTTCTGATCCTCCAGACTCTACCTCCAAGAGATGGGATGACAGGCTTGAGCAACCATGCTCAATTTTATATGGTTCTGGGATCAAGCCCAGGGTTTGTGCCAGCTAGGAAGGCACTGTATGCTTCGTCACGCCCATTATAAAGTACTAAGTCATCAGACAGAAGCAGAAGACTAGGAGGAGGAGCCTGGACAGAACAGAACAGAACAGAACAGAACAGAACAGAACAGAACAGTCACTGAAGCTCAGACAAGCTCATGCCAGGGGACACTGGCTCCATGATACCTACAAAGACCTGGTCGATGTCCTTTCTGATGTCAGCAACAATCTGGGCATTGTCACTCCGTGCTAGTACTGCATCCAACGAGTGCTGCTGAACGGACTCCAGGAGGCGGGCAGGGTGCCCCAGGCGCAGAATCCGCTTCTTACACATAGCCAGACGCTCCACCAGGTTGTCCACAGCGATGTTGGAGGGAGCACAGCACAGAACCTAGGAAAGCATGCAGTGAGGCTTCTAGCAACTTCCTTCCTAATTAAAACCACTTATCAGCCAGACAGTGGTGGTGCACACCTTTGATCCCAATACTTGGGAGGCAGAGGCAGGCAGATCTCTGTGAGTTCGGGGCCAGCCTAGTCTAGTAGCCAGAGCTACACAGAGAAACCCTGTCTCGAGAAACAAAAAGTCACCAACAACAAAACAAACAAACCACTTATCAATATATTAAATGAAACAAGCAGGCACTAAGGTAAGAGAGTGAATACACGGTGTCGGGTTTGCATGGCATTCAACCCAGGCCACATCTGGATAACTAGAACCCAGATAGCCACAGCCTATGCATCCAGAAGCATTGAACATTGCCAGCTGACTTGTGACTGTACAGAATACTCTAAAGCCACTAGCACAGTGGCACATACCGGTAACCTCAGTGTTCAGGAGGCTAAGGCAGGAAGGTCAATGTGGGTTCAAAGCCAGCCTCGGCTATACAGTGAGGCATGGCAGAGAGAAGGGGAGAGAAAAGAGTGTAAAAGGGGGAGACAGGGAGAGGAGAGGGAGGGAAGAAGGAGAGGGGAAGTAAGGAAGAGGAAGAGTCAAGTGGAGGAACACCAGAGAAGCCAGGGAGTTCTCTCTCCTCAGTTATAGCCAGTATTAACTCATTTCCTTTTACCAGCTCCTATCTGCCAATGTTTTGGTAAAATGGCCAGCAATTGCCCTGAGTTCAGTCCCTCACAGGGGAACTTCCTTACACAGCTTTGGCAAGCCTTCACCAGGTGAGAGTCCCTCCCCCAGCAGCAGGTGGTTTTTTTGGAAAGGAACCCTTGCAGCTAGCCAATGGTATGGGTTCCTTTATCCCAACTTTTTGAATTGGCAGCTTATGAAATATAACTCACTGGTAACTTCTGGTTTCTGTACCTTGTCTATCTGTCTTGCTTGCACGGTACAAACAAGACTGTATTGCACTGATGTGGAAGTCCTCACCAGCTGTGAAATTATAGCCAGTCTACGGAAAGCATGGGGACCTGTTTTGGGAGGTCAGAAGAAACCAGCGGTGTGCTGATGACTACCGATGGAACCTGAGAGCTGGTGTCCTGAGGATAGTGTCTAGGCACTTTTCCAGTATCATAATCTGGGATCAACACTTCACACTGAGGTGAGGAAGTTTGTCCAAAACAGGAGCAACACCTACAAGGCTAACTCCAGCATTCTTATGACAGCTCCCTGAGAGCAAGTGTAGCTCTGGCTTCCCTTTCCTTTTCTATATACCATAGACTGCTGTGGGCAAGGCAATGGCAAAGTTTCTTTCCTAACTTCAACAAAACTAAATAAACCAAAATCCATCATATAACCAGGGCCCAGGGCACTGCCCACAACACCAAACACACTATTTTCTTATCTGACAAAAACAGGGGAGCTCTCTCTGGAGGGCTCCATTCTTGCCTTTGTAACTGCAGACCCCATCAATCCAATTCCTGCCCCACAAGTTCTGCTACCTCCACTGCCACTCAACAGTCCCAGGCCCCCCACTACTACCCCCGGTGAACACCAGTGCACCAGCCTCACTGTACACTGAACCAGAAGGCACCGGTTAAAACCACCCCACCTGTTTCCCATCAAGAAGTCAGCTTTTCCTCCTGGTTCCAAACATCCATGAAGACACTGGTGGATACAGTCACAGGCAGACTGTGACAGGTCACCCTGCAGCTCTGAGGAGAGGTGGCTCTGCCAATCACCCTCTGGCTCATGCAGTCACTGTTGTACAACCAGGCATGGCTCTGTTTCCTGGTTATCTTCCTTACACAGTGGGTGTATTGGTCCCCAGAACTCGGGTTCCTGTGAGGTTACTGACTGTACATACAGGGATGTCTGGAGGACCAGGAAACCCATACTGATGGGTGCAAACAGGAGCATGCAACAGTGCTTCATAGCTCAGGAAGGCAGAAGAGCAAGCATGGTACACATGCATCTCATGGGTTAACTGCACATCTGGTTAACTGTAGCCCCACCATCTGCCTCAAACTACTGCAGGGTTCTCAAAGGGCCCTGGTCAATTCCACGTCACCATTGTAAACCTGGACACAGAGCAAGAGCACACACCAAGTGTAGAAATTGAGGGAGCATGGGCTGACAACAAAGGCTGAGAGATCTTAAGGGCTCCCAAAGCTTACCTGTGCATTCGGACAGGTGTTCCTGTTTGTGAGGCTAAGAGAAACTGCAAAAAGTACAGCAGCACAACACTCAACCTGCAAATGCCCTGTGCCAGTCCTGACCAGCCATGTTGTACTGTGAGGGGACCCTGCTGAGTGACAAGTATGACAAACCCAGAGCTACAGGGGTGGATGAGGAGGGAAGGCCCTATGCCCACCTTTAAGCCTTGCTTCACAGCTTGGAGGATTATTTCCACCACAGTTGTAGTCTTCCCAGTACCGGGAGGCCCATGGATGATGGCAACTTCTTTCTGGGCCAGGGCGAAAGACACAGCTTCTTTCTGGGAAGGGTCCAGAGCCGTATTGTAGAAAGTGAGTGAGGCTGTGGGAAAAGTATCATTGTCAGCAATCAGTGCAGAACAGGCTGGACCCGGGCTGAGCTACACAGCACAGAATCAATCTGCTGTTTTCTCGTTCTTTGAGATGGGCTCTTACTATGTTAGACTTGGCTGGTCTGGAACTAACTATGTAGACCAAGATGGCCTCAAAACTCAGAGATCCACCTGCTTTTACCCCCCAAGTTCTGGGATTAAAGGTGTGCTTTTACCTTTTTTGCTTTTTAAAACAAGGTTTCATATCACCCAGGCAAGCCTCAAACTCTCTGAGTAGGCATTCTGATCTCCTGCCTCCACCCCGTGAGTGCTGGGATTTACAGGCTACACCACCACACCTGACTTAGTGGTACTGGAGATGGAACCCAGTACTTCATGCTAGGCAAGCACTCTATCAATTGAGCTACAGACACAAGCTCTAATTTTCAAAGCAAAATTTCTCCAGGAACAGGAATCAATGCCCAGCCTGCTGCTATTTTCCCTTATTTTACGAGAAAGTGCCATGCCATTTGGTTATAATCTGACCAGTGGCTGCTGGGTGCTGAGTTACAAAGGAGATTACATGGCTCCAAAGTCTAGATGTTATGAACTTTGCCAACTCATGCTCTAGAATAACAGATGTGAAGGAACTGTTTCTTGGGGCGTATTCATTTCCACTGTTTTATCACTCTTAAGTGACCAGAAAATGACAAAGACAAAGGATCGTGACTTCATTTTGGATAATAGACGACTCAAATATATAAATATATATATATATATATTCTTGTGTGGCCCAGGCTCTTACTCTCACACTCTATGGCCAAGAGTGATCTTGAACTCCTGACATGATTCCCTCTCCTGAGTGCCACCATACCCACCTCAAAAATATATTAGCTGCTTTCTTAAATATATTAGATGCTTTCTTAAAAAATCATATGTATGCATACGTGCATTTGTGTGTGCGTGTTTGTGTAAGTGTGTACGCACGCGTGTGCATGGGGGGGCAGTATCCTTGTGGAGGTCAGAAGACAACCTCAGGTGGTGTCTTTGTCTTCCACCTTGTTTGACACAAGATGTGTTGTTCACCACTGAGTAGCCAGGTCAACTGGCCTCTGCACTTTCAGGAACTCTGTCTCTACCTCCCATCTCATAGTAGGAGTGCTAGAATTACATACAGGATGACCAGTTGGGTTCTGGGGATCTAAACTCAGGCTCTCACATTCACACAGCAGGCACTTGACCCACTGAGGCACTCTGGCCCAAATGGCCTCTTGTGCTCAGCTCCGTCCCAGTGTCCACCAGAGACACCCAACAGATGAGTGCACCAAGCTCTTAGGAAAAGGGTGCTGCTGAGCTGGACCTGTGAGAGACAACAAGTCTGTAAACCATCAGAAAAGCAGGATGAGGGTCAAAGCACACACTATCAAATCCCAAGTTTCTGGCACATTCTACATTCTATCTAATTCTTGTTAATTAGATAGCAGCTACAATCGGCACACAGCAGTCTTTAAAGGCAGCTAATATATTTTTGAGGTGGGTATGGTGGCACTCAGGAGAGGGAATCATGTCAGGAGTTCAAGATCACTCTTGGCCATAGAGTGTGAGAGTAAGACCAGCCTGGGCCACACAAGAATGAATATATATATATATATTTATATATTTATTATATATATATATATTCATTTTAAAACTGTGGTGGGGGCTGGGGAGATTGCTCAGTAGGCAAAGTGCTTTGCCACACAGGCATGAAACCTGTGTTCAGGTCTCCAACACCATGTAAAAGCTGGGCACAGTGAAGCACATCTATAGTCCCAGCACCAGGAAATAGAGACAGGTAGATCCCTGGGACTCACTGGCCAGTCAGCCTAGCTAGTCGGTAAGCTCCAGGTTCAGCAAGAGACCTCCCTCAAAAACTCAAACATAAGCTGTCGTCAGCGAGACAGTGCAGTGAGTAAAGGCACCATCACATAAGTTGATAACGTGTGCTCAATCTCTAGGACCATGTAAAGCAGGAAGGAGAGAACCATCTCATACAGCTATTATCTAATCTCTGCATGCACACTTGACACACAATAATAAATAGAGAAAAAACAGGGCAGAAAGAGACTGAGGAAGACACATGATAGCAACCTCAGGCCATAACACCTAGGTACACAGACACATATGCATATTCACAAAACGCATACACATATATAACACACAGTGTGTTGGGGCACTCCCATTTCCCAAGCACGTGGGAGGTAGAGGCAGGAAGATCACAAGTTGAAGGCCAGTCTCAGTTATGCAGCAAGTTCTGCAGTGAGAACTTCTTCAGTACTGAGTCCAGGGAAGATGGCCTAGAGTCTGTAAGTCACTCAGAGAAACACATCCAAAGATATCAAGGCAGAAATTTCAAACCCAATGTAAACTCTTGCTAAGACAGCACACGGTCACACTGTCCTACATAATTTCAGGTAAGAAATATAAAAGTTGGGGCTGGAGAGATGTCCCAGTGGTTAAAAGCATGCACCGATGTGGCAAAGGACCCATGGCTGGTTCCCAGAACCACCCCCAACTCCAGCTCCAGCTGATCCAATGCCCTTCTGACCTCCCCAAGCACTGCACTTGTGCATGTATACACACACACACACACACACAAATAAAAATTAATCTTAAAAAAGAAATTAAAAAATCCTCACGTATTTCAGTGGTGGGACTTGGGGTGGAGCCACCCAAAAGGACGTCTATGAGTGAGGATGCTGGCCCACAGTGGTACTTCTTCAGTGTCATCAGCGCTCTGTGAGGAACCAGAGCCAAAATGAGGAGCTCTTTGGGACAGCAGTTCAGGGACACCATCACCTGAAAGCACCCAGCAGACAGGACACTCCCTCCCTCAACACAAATAAGGTCATCCATGAGTTTCAGTCAAGGAAAACACCCCTCCGATTTTCACCCTGGAACACTCACTTTTTCAGCCGCTTGTAGGTTACATCGTTGGCGAGCTTCAGCAGTCTGTACGTATTCTCTCGGTCCAGGTTCAGCTGGAAATCGTGGGACTCATCAAAGGCCACTGTGACTGACTTTTGGGTGATGCGGGTCAGGACCCCAGTGGCCAGCTGGCTGCTTTCATTAGCATCATACAGACCCACAATATCACCTACGAAAACAAGCCCAGCTAAATATTACAGTATTTATGGATCTACCATGTGGATTCAGGGGACAGGATTCAAGCACCTTTCTCTCTGGAGCCTCACTCATGTGTGAGTTTTGCCTGTGCCTTGAATCTTACTGGTCTCCTCCCTGACTTGAGAAAGACAAACAAGATATGACAAGGATGCTCCTGTGTAGGACCCCTCATCTCAAGATTGTTACTTCGAGTGACTGAGACTTGAGACTGCCCCTCAGAAGCTGTACAATAGCCACATCCCCTGAATTTGGTCAACAGCAGTGCCCCCACACCACCATTCCAACTTGCTGGTGTTCCACACAGAAGCCCAATTCTGTTACCACCACCCATCATGCCAGTACTCCACACAGCTTCAGAGAGCACAATGCACAAGCTCTGTGCTGCTCCCTCATGCCTGACAGTGGCAGACACTCTTGCTCCCATCTTCCGATGAGCAGGCTGAATGTAGCTCCCTTAACAAAGTCAAGATCTCAAGTTCTGCTTGGTCTCACACCCGCCGTTCCTTCACTACCTTCCCACCCCCGTCATCTAACCTCCTTCAAACCCTCAGGGGAACTGAAAACTCTTGAGACAAGAGGCTATGAAGTCAAAAGCTGCCATTCAAAACAGGACAGCACAGGGCGGGAGAGATGACTCAGTGGTTAAGAGCACTGACTGCTCTTACAGAGTACCTGGGTTCAATTGCCAGCACCCACATGGCAGCTCAAAACTGTCTGTATCTGTAACTCCAGCTCCTGGGGATCCGACATCCTCACACAGACATACATGCAGGCAAAACACCAGTGCACATTAAAAACAAAACAAAAATAAAAACCAGGCAGCACTGCCAGCTCTTTTTTCAGGGCTAAGGCCAACTTAGCATCCTTGGTGTGTGGTCAAAAAGCTCCAAGGTGCAGTGCAATGGCAGGGTACTTGCTCAGCATGCCAGAGGCCTTGGGCTCCATCCCAGGCACTGTAAAGATAAAGCTGCCCACCTGGGCAACCAAAAAGTAGTGTATTACCAGCCAAACAGGTAGTGCATACTTGCAATTCCAGAACTCAGTAGACAGAGATAGAAAGCTCACTGCAACTTCTAGTACAACCTGGTCTACACAGAAACTTCCAGATGGACCAGGGCTACACAGTGAGTCACATTCCTGGCTCTAAAAGCCAACAAAATATCAGCCATGATGGAGTAGGTCTGTAATCCCAGCACCTGGGAGGAGGTGGCCAGAAGATCAGGAGTTCAAAGTTCAAAGTCATCCTCAGCTATACAGTAAACTTCAGACCCTGTCTCAAAACAACAAAACCAACCATGATAATTGTAAGGCTTTTTGTTGTTGTTGTTGTTTTTGGTTTTGTTTTTTTGTTTTTTGGTTTGTTTTTTTTTTTTTCGAGACAGGGTTTCTCTGTGTAGCTGGCCTCGAACTCACAGAGATCTGCCTGCCTCTGCTTCCCGAGTGCTGGGATAAAAGGCGTGCGCCACCAACGCCCGGCATGAGATTTCTAAATAGGAAGCTTTCATTGCTTCATACTCCATCTGGGTCTGTCCTCCAGCCTTTGGGAGAACACAAGCCTTAATCTGAATATCAGGAATAGCCAATACAAGCCTAGACCAGACACCTACCAGAAGTGAAGCTGTTGCTGGGAAGCACCACCACAGGCCCGAATTTCCTGGGTTCAAAGGTGACCAACCGCTGTCCATACAGCCCGGTGCACTGGCTGGATACCTGAAGCTTCAGCAAACACACCCCTCGGCTCTGGAGCTCTTTCAGAGAACTGTGTTCCTGCCAGGACCTGGAAGACACCCAGGATAGCAGTTTCACTGTTTGTGCCCATACCCTTTCCTATTTCCACCCATGCAGGAAAAGTAATCGAAGAAAGATTCTGCTTATAGGCAACCAAATATGCCCTAGAGGAAACTGGAATCTGCTCCACTCCAACCCTTGCCCTCCCACAGCTCCCAGTACTGGCACTGCCTGATCTGCTCCAGGTCTGCCAAAGCAGTCTTCCCACTCATCTACTCCATCTTTCACCAAGTCCTGGGGGGCCTCCCATTTATACCTTACTTACTCTCTGCCTCTTACTCCCAACACCCCTCGCTGTAGTTCAAGGTCTAGCTTGACTTGCAGTAGATCACTTCACTCTTACAGTAAGTGGTGTGAGAATCGCATGTCTTTACACATGAAGTAAGGGAAACTCTGGTATACAATTCCACAGTCCCACAGCCGGGGCAGCAAAAACTCTTACTCATTCTGACTGGCTGACTCTCAACAAACCAATGGTCGCATCTGTAATCGAACAGCCTAGCTTCAAGTCCTGCCTCCACGTGGGTTACCCTTGACCAGTTACTTCGCCAGCCTTTGTCTTACCTCAGGGAAATGCATTGCAGGGATGGCACTGTAGGGTAAAGAAGCGCAGGCTCTGCCTGTTGCAGGCCAGTAGACAGTCTCCAGAAACAAGCCGCCTCTTTAGGCACCATAATAACATGGTGCCTCTAGGAGGCTGATCTCAGGAACACCCTCCTCCCGGGTTTCTCTCTGGGGAGCGGGTAAATATAGTGGCAAAAGATCCCCTGTAGCACAGGCTGACCTCAAATTGGCTATGTAGCTAAAGATGATCTTGAACTCCCGATCCTCCTGCCTCGACTTCCCGAGTCCTGGGATGACATGCGTGCGGCCCTGACACCGCCGAGGGCTGACTCCGGCTGACTGACCCCACCCGGCCCGCCGCCAACACCAGACCGGCTATGAAGGACAGCTGCAGAGGCTCGGGGACTTGCGGACTCACTTACCTGCGCTCCTCCACTTCGGCGTCCCGCTCCAGCTCCAGCAGCTGTAGCTGCTGGGCCACGAAGCTCTCCACGGTGGACGAGGCCATCTCCCCCGGGGTGCAAGCCCCTGACTGGAGCTTCCTGCTCGGTCAGTTAGTCCTGTGGGACCCGTGTTCCCGTCGGACCATGTCCCCACCGAGCCAGTGTCCCCAAGGGACTCCCCGTCAGGGCAGTAAATCCTGACGGACTCGTTTCCTATGGTCACTACTTAACCCACCGATTCTAGTAGGACCTCCGTTCCCTTCTTCCAGGTGTTCCCTATCGGGATAATGAGTCAACGCACGAGGTTTGCGCAGCTTCCGCTTCCGGTTGTGACTGTAGGAAAATGGCGGCGTCCATAGCGGCCTCGGCGTTGCCAGGCGCTTTCGGGCGGCTGGTGTCTGTATGTAGCCGCAGCATCCTGGCACCGTCGGGACCCGGAGCTGGTGAGACCAGGGAGTCCTGGGGAGGGAGGAAACAGGAGCGAAACGGTGCGCTTGCCGTGTGCCGCACGTGTGTCGCCTTGGTGCCTGGTGTGTTGGTTGCGTGCGTCGTAAATATTGCACGGGATTTGCGTTACGAGAACCTGGGATGAGAACGCGGTTCCTTCAAGCACCCTTAAACTTCAGTGTAGGTCCTATATTAAAAAGGCGCAAACAGGCTCAGAGAAATACCACTCAGAGCCATGCAGAGGGGACTTAAGAGAGAAGCGATTCAGAAGCCGCTATATAGGGAGGGTTTCAACGCCCGACCGTGAACATTTGACCTCGGGCTGCTAGCCACCCTCGGATCTGAAAAATGACGTTGAAGGAAGGAGTGAGTGGTTTTGATGTTAGGGTCGTAGACCATGGGATGAACCATCTTGAAACATAACTAGTAACTGAGTGATGTGTCTTTAGTTTTGTTGGCCGGACTTTTTGGTTTGAGTATGTGTTGTGCGAAGGTGTGCAAGTGGGTGCACTTGCCTGTGTGCAGACTAGATGACGGTGTCAGGTGAACACTGCTTGTCTTTACCTTTTCTTTTTCTTTCTTCCTTCCTTCCTTTTAAAAGAGTTATTTTGATATTCATTTGTGTGTGGGGGGTGTCTTATATGTGCATTTTAGTGAAGGTGCTTTTGGTGTCCCCAAGAGGGGATCAGATATTAATCCCATAGATTTGAGGAGAATAACCACCAACCCAAATCATCAGGGACAAATTAATTAAAGCAAGCTTTTTTAAAAAAAAAAATTCATGTACACAGCTGCTTCCCCCTAAGACTGGGTTCAAGAGGTCAGCATTGGACATGGGTGAGATAAGGGTTTGTATAGTTCAGGAGTAGGGAGTTTACAAATGGAGGTATAGGCAGGAAAATAGGTTGGGTTACAGAAACAAAACATAAGCATAAAGAGTTGGCTATAATAACCTTCTGAAACAAAGACATGATTGCAAGGTAGTCATAACAAGGTAGTCGGTTATAACAAGGTGGTCTAACAACAGGGGGTCATAATAACCTTTTTTGAAATAGAGCCATGATTGCCATTTCCTGGAACAGGCAGTACAGAACCATTTGTAGTTAAGGTTATTAGTGGGGCATAGCCCGATCCGTGAAAAACAAATTTAATCGTAAATATGACTGAACCTAGTTTGTCTTTACTATAAGCTAGCTTTCACACCTAAGATGGAGTCAGGCTGGTTTATCACAGATCCCCGGAACTGGAGTTACAGGCAGTTGTAAGCTGTCATGCAGGTGCTAGGAACCAAACTTCACCCTCTATGAGAGTGCTTAACCACTGACCATCCCTCTAGCTCCTCCCCACCTTATTTCTAAAGGTTTCTCACTAAACTTGGATCTGGCCCTTTTGGTTAGATTAGCTAGTCAACAAGCCCCTGAGATCCCTTTGTCTCTACTCACAGTACTGGAGTAACAAATGGGTGTTGCTGTGCCTGGGTTTTTATTTTAACGCTGGTGATCTGAACTCAGGTTTTCACACTGTGTAGCAGGCACTTTACCCACTGAGCCATGACCAGTTCTCACCTGAACTTTTTTAGAGGCAGATTGTGATACAGTAGGTTAAACCAGACACCAGCAACAGATCTGTGCATTTCATCACAGTAACTACCCACCATGTTTCTCTTGTTCCTACAGCCGCCCTCCGGTCTGCTTCTCAAAGATTCAATTCACAGAGCACTTCGTATCCACAAGGGTAATGATACCAATATATTGGTTTGGTGATTTTTTCCATTGTCTATAGAAATGTTACTTCCAAGTTCAGACTTCTCAAGCTGGGTGGTGGTGGCACACAGCTTTAATCTCAGCACTTAGAAGGCAGAGGCAGGCAGCTTGAGTTCGAGGCCAGCCTGGTCTACAAAGCAAATTCTAGGACAACCAAGGCTACACAGAGAAGCCCCGTGAAAAACAAACAAACAAACAAAAAACAAAATACTTCTCTAAATTAGAAGCTGAGTATGATGGCAGACTTGGTGGCACCAGCCTTTAATCTCAGTACTTGGGAAGTAGAGGCAGATGGATCTCTGTGAGTTTGAGGCCAACCTGATCTACATAGCAAGTTCCAGAACAGCCAGAGCTACATAATAGAGACCCTGTCTTTAAAACAAAACAATTAACAAAAAATTCTCCACATTTTGATGAGGTTGTATGGGGCTATAGCTCAGTGATAGCATGTTTGCCCAACATACTTGAGGCCTTGGGTTCCTCCTCCAGAACAAATGTGTATACATACATACATAGTAGTACAATTCTGTCCCGAACAGAAATAATGCATGCATGTATAAGTTACATACACACATATCTCCAGAACAGCATCTGACATATAGGTTTGGCCAAAAACTGTACGTAAATCTGCTGGGTGGATATTCTCAGCAGCATAAACCTCTTTGAGACTCAAAAGGACAAATTATAAAACAGAGTCTGAAAACATGAAGAACCCTCAAGTGCCATTTCACTGAGTGGCCTGTTCTTCCAATTCTGCCATGACTTGCTCAGCCCTCCTGCCAGACTCCATTTTCCCAGCTCCCTCTTTCCGTGTTCTTCATTTGACTCCATCCTGCACAGTCACTGAACCTAACGTCACTCACAACAGAGATTCAGAGAACAGATCCTTCTAGCTACTCCTGCTCCCTCAAGGTCACTGCCTGGCCACAGAACATGGAATTCATGTTCCTAGAGACTAAGAAGGGAATGAGGGAGAGTGTCCATTCTTTGCAGATGTGTGCAGAGTCATCCTGTGTGCTTGTTAATGGCGTAGGCAGGCAAGGCTTGGGTCTGAAGTCTGCACATGCCCCTGGAGACAGAAAGGTTGGAACTCCTATGATAGCCATCTAGAGCCAGCATTAGTGTTGTGAGTCTCATATCTCTCCATAACAAGCTTGTGCACTCATACCCTCTGACATCACACAACTATTCCTTCAGCACTTGAAACTGTCTTTCGTGTGCATGTGATATGAGTTTATGAAATGGCTTTTACAGATACGTTCCTAAGACCTCCCTGAGCTCACCACCCTGGGAAGAAGTGGTTCTGCCAGACCCTGTTGAAGAGACCAGACATCACACAGGTAAGACTTTGCAGGGGCCAGGCAGGGTGGCCTTTGTAGCCCTAGCATTTGGGAGGCCCAGGCAGAAGGATTACTGAGAGTTTGGGTCCAGCCTAGACTCAATCTCAAAAACCAAAACAAAAAGGGAAATGTACGGATAGCACCTAGTGTCCACGCTCATGAGCCATTGAGGTAATCATTGCCATGGAGCAAGGTGCCGGGTTTCTGAATGCTCTGAACAACAGCACATGTAAGCCCAGCATTTAAGGTGTACCGTCCCTTGGTAAACAGCCCTCCAGCATCTGCCACAAAGCAGCCAGGTGATGGAGGTGGGGAGGTGCACCTGTATCTCCAGCTATATCATATGTCAGTATACACCTGGCATCCCAGCACTCAGAATCACAAGTTCATGTCCAGCCTGAGCTAAGTGCCAGGAAAGGCAGCACAGCTGTGCCAGCCATAGATTCATATTTGAGTTTCCCAGAGTTCGAAGTTCCCATTGTTGTGGTCAATCTTCTGGCATTTAAAATACGGTTTAAGATGCTGTTCAAGATAAATATAGTCCTACCTAGGGGTCTGTGGGCTTGGTGGGAGGACTCCCACCATTATCAGAATCCTTGAATATCACGCCCTGATGTGGAACAGCAAAGTGTTTGTGTATAGCCTGTACAGGCCCTACCTGTCCTCTCTAGGGCACATCTGTCGCTGAGCTATGTGCTCACTCCACTACACTGTTCAGGGTACCACCACAGGAGAGGTCTGTGTGTGTTTGGTGCATGCACAAGTTTTGTTTTGATTTTTGTTGTTTTCTGAATATTTTCGATTTTGTGCTTAGCCAATTCTGTGGATGTTGACCCTAAGGACACTGAAGGTTCTTCCTCATCGAGCCTTATCAGTGATCCCAGGAGCTGCTTCTGGCCTCGATCTGTCTCTAGGGCAGGAATTGTCATGTCCTCTGTGTCTAGCCCTTGGCCTAGGGGTGGGGCTCAGTGCTCAGTGGGTGCCATTCAGGGCAAAATTGAGGGTTAGGGTACTGTGACTTGAGCCATTGCTGCAGTGTTGATGGGAAGCAGAGAAGGAGTGGGGGTGGGGCTTCCAGCTCAGAGAGATAGAATTCTGGCTCCTCAGGCTGCAGGACTGGTCTTTCACTTCTCAGACTGCATACAACTCACCCTAGAGTGTAACCCAGGCTAGACTCAAACTCACTGCAATCCTCCTGCTCCAGCCTCCCAAATACTGGATTATAGGCATGTACCATTCCTGCTCAGTTTGTCCACTGGTTCTTGGTTTTTTTGTTTGTTTTTTTTTTTTAAAGCAAAACAAGGTGAGGGTTCTGCCCCAGAACTGCAGAAGTGATACTCCCTGCCAGCCTAACCTTAACCCACCTATTCGGTGGGTAAACAGGCCTGGATGGACTGCAGGGAGTACCCCTCACAAGTAGATGGCCAGCTGCCTGTCCAGTGGGTGATTGCCATGTCCTTTCCTGCAGAGGTTGTGAGGAAGGTGAATGAGCTGATTGCCACAGGCCAGTATGGCCGGCTCTTTGCTGTAGTGCACTTTGCCAGCCACCAATGGAAGGTGACCTCGGAGGACCTGATTCTAATTGAAAATGAGTTGGACATCAAGTGTGGAGAGAGGATCCGGCTGGAGAAGGTGAATGCAGGTTATTTTGTGAACTCAGGGACTTAGGCACCAGATGTGCATCACTGAGAGGATTTTTATTTTTTTTTCATCCCAGCCACACTGGATGGGGAGTAGGATCAGTGCAGGGCAGAGCAAAAGGGAAACGGGGCTGGTGGAGGGCAAGAAGGCCGAACTGTGCCTCCATTGAATTTTCAATCACTGACAAAAAAAAACACCATTTGAGCTCAGAGTGAGATTTGTTGCACCTGCTGGTACAGGGAGGCTGGGAGGTTCCAGCAGGATGCTGCTGTGAGGACAACATGATGGCACCCAGAGCAGAGAGTTAGTCTTATTCTAACCATTTTATTTTTATTTGAGACAAGGTCTCCTGTATCTCAGGCTAGCCTCAAATTTGCTGTGTAGACAGACCTAACTACTCCTGATCCTCCAGCATCTACCTCTCCAGTGGGTGGTGGGGGTCAGAGAACAGCTTGCAGAGGTCACTTATCTCCCTCCCCTGTGGGCCCTGGGCCTTTCTGTGTTTTCAGTTTCCTGTGCAGTTAGTTTCAGCATGTGAGCATCACCCACTCCCTGCTCCCAATGGTTTCTGTGACCTTGGTGAGGAGCCAGGGATTAAATATGCTACATTTTATCCTCTCAGGTCCTGCTGGTCGGGGCAGACAACTTCACACTTCTGGGCAAGCCACTCCTCGGGTAATGAGCTGCTTAACACTGGGCTTGGAGCAGGGCCTGTGCTGATGCACAGACGGGACATGGTGTGGTCGGGCCCATTGGGGACTATCACACATCACTGTGAGAGCTAAACGTAACACCTTCCTGTACCATTCTGGAGGGTGTTTGCTGTCCATGGAACATCCAGTGAGGTGGCTGGTCAATCACTAATCCACTACAGTGCAGCCTTTCTTTTATTATATTTTGGTCTTTCAAGACAGGGTCACTCTTGTGTAATAGCCCTGGCTGTCCTGGAACTCACTAGGTAGACCAGGCTGGTCTTGAACTCACGGAGTTCCATCTGCCTCTGCCTCCTAGGTGTTGGCATTAAAAGCCTGTGCCACCATAGACAGCAGCCAGTGTAGCCTTTCAGATCATCTTAAGGCTGGTGGTTTGGCTCAGGGATAGAGTGCCACCTGTTAAGCTTGAGGCCCTGGGTTTTTATCTCAACATTGCAAACAAAATTTAAAAAAATAAAGTTTTCTTTGTTGTCTTTTTGAGAAAGTTTAACTGTGTAGCACCCATTAGACTGAAACTCACAATGTATACTAGACTGACCTTGAATTTATGGCCATCCTCCTGCCTCTGACTCCCAAGCACTAGGAGGCCATACCTGACTAAAAGATTTTTTTTTTAAATACTCTTCATTATGCTTTAATGTTTACAGTTAATAAACCAGATGTGTGGCATATGTCTGTTGTCCTACACAGGAAACAGAGGCAGGAGGATCAGAAGGACAGAGTTGCTCCTTGCATATAAAGGGAGTTCAAAGTCAGTCTGGGCAACGTTAGACCCCATTGCAAAACCAGGACTTCTCTGGGGACTTCACCAGGGTGTGAATAAAGCTGGAAGCAATCAAGGAGAGGTACATTGTCAGTGCACTGTCAAGTTGTCATAGTTTCTTTTCCTTTTTTCTAGAAAGGATCTTGTACGTGTTGAAGCCACAGTCATTGAAAAGACAGAATCATGGCCCAAAATCAACATGAAATTTAGGAAAAGGAAAAACTTCAGAAAGAAAAACAGTAAGTGCAAGACAGTGTGTTGTGGTCCCGTGCCCCTAGCACATGGTGGTTGTTGCCTGTGATCACATGGTGGTTGTTGCCTGTGATCCCTGCCAAGTAGCTGGGCAAGGCCAGGGTAATGTCATCCCCAATAGTCATGCCAGTGTTGTGTGGGGTAAGGACCCAGGACTGCTCAAATTGCCCCAATGTGACATGCACACCACACAGCAGCTGTAAACCAGCATGGCACCCATGGCACCTTGAGACACGGGAAGACAGCAGTGGTATTTGGGGTTATCTTGGAAAACTGGAAGTAACTTCCACATGAGCCAGATATAGTTCACATTCCATGGCACAGGTCGGGCTTAGGTGGTAACAGGATAGAAAGCTCCTGGCATTAAGCTTTGTGCTGTTGGCATGTGTGTTTGTGCATGTGACATCACAGATAATTCAAAGGGAAACATGATTAGATGCTCAGGAACAGGTCCATGACCTCTGCAGGAAGTGGGGGGAGGGAGCCAACTGTTCTCCTTTGAAGTCATTTTGTCACTAGGCTATTGTGGGAATTACCAATACGGAGCCAGGTAAAAATACAAGGGAATTTATTAAGGAAAAGCTTTACTTACAGAGCGACCTAGCCAGCCAGCGGGGCAGCAGTAAGTACAGCAAGCAGAAGAGGAAACGGAAGAAGGGGCCTTCCACATGCACGCCCCTCACTCTTAAACCTTCCCTACATCACCCTGACCACGCCCGAAGCAGGCATGGTCAGGCACACCTGTAGCCAGCCCCTAGCGGGCGTGGTTATGGTTTCCCCTACACTAGGCAATCTGCATTCTCCCTTCTCGATGATGCTGCATTAGCCCTTGAGGAATGCTGCATGTGTCATGGAGACGCCAAGTACAAACATCCTCTCAGTGGTCAAGGCCATGGCCAGCTGGCTGAGTTTTAAGGAGTAAAGGAGCTTTTAGACAGAGGATCGGGTTCATCTGAAGGCTGTAACCAGAGGGTGCTGCAGAAGGCCTGCAGCCAGTGTGAGGAGAGAGGCTGAGACTAGCTTGGGGGTATTCGGGGTTGAAGCCACAGTGCCTAGTACCAATGGGAGAAGGCTGCAGGCTGGGCCCTCAGCATCAGCAAGAGCTGCCCCAGAGCTGCTGTGGCAGGAGCTGTGCAGGTGACAGGACAGAGCAAAGACCAGCTCTCCCACAGGAAGATTTAGTCTGTCCGTGTCTACCCCTACCCCCACCCCCACCCGGCCCCAGATGGTAGCAGTGGCCGTTGTGAAACAGTGCTAAGGAGGAGTGGTGCCATTCATGAGGCTGCTGACCTCAGTGAGGACAGGGTGGAGTCTGAGGGTGACTGCACAGGGCACTGCTTTCCCTTGGGGGTGGGGTAGGGGCAAGATGGTGGTTGGCTTGGCTAGGCAAGAATCTTCTGTGGTGGTGGAAGTCATGGGAAGGCAGTGCCAGGTAGCCGAGGCCAGGTGGACAAGTCATTCTCTCTTCTCTGGAGGAAGGGGGGCTCCTAAGCAGAAGTTCAGGGTAGCCTCAGTGCACATACTACTATCCTCTCAACCCTGGGGGGGGGGCTAAGTATTAGTCCTTAATAGGTGTGACCCATCCCCTGTTACCTGCTTTGATCTGATGTAGACATTTGACAATATCCTCAAAGCAGTAGGTGGTCCATGGCAGATAGAGGGCTACAGAACACCAATCCATACAGGGCAGAAGGGCCCCAAGAGCAGGGCCTAGGATCGTGGAGTGGCTGCAGAGTCTGTCTCTGAGAGTGTCACAGCAGAAGATGGGGCCAGGCACAGTGCTCACGCTTTTGTTTCCAGCATTGAGGAGGCCGAATCAAAGATCCCAGCCAGACTGGGCAACACAGCAATATCCTGTCTCAAGCCAAGCCCAGACCAGTGAGATGGCTTGGCACCTAAAGACACTTGCCAACCCTAGAACCCATGGTAGAAGGAGGGAACTGATTTCACCCAAGTTGACATCTGACCTACACACACACACACACACACACACACACACACACACACACACACTAAATGAAATAAAAAATGTTTTTGATCAGCTCCCTCCCTGCACCCCTCCTCCCCCAAAAAACAGTAGCAGTGGCGGTTGTGAAGTGTTCCTAGGCAGTGGGATGTAGTCTCATATACTCACCCCAGTCAGGAGCACCAGGAGGTAAGAGAGAGCCTCGCCCATCCCTGTTTCTCAAAGTGAGTAGGTCCATCCTACCCTTGAAGCCTTAAGGTCAGTGTGGCTATGGGAACAGACCCTTGACCATAGGCTGCTGGGTTTCCAGCATCTGCAACTGTAGGTGGAGCCCATGACGTGAGTGAGGTTGTCAGTACACATCAAGTAAATAGAGTGGGGGCAAAAGACATGGCCAGGGGCCAGGCAGAATGCACTGTTGGGGTGAGCTGGTCCCCAGCTGCCTATGAAGGAGATGAGGCCCAGCCTGTGACAAGGTTCTCTTTTTCAGTCATCGTGAACCCACAGACCGTCCTCCGGATTAACACCATTGAGATTGTGCCTCGTTTGCTGTGACCACAGATATCTAAGAAGGATAAAAATAAGCTCGGGTCTGCACTCAGGACACTGAGGCAGGGAATCACAAGTTCCAGGCCAGGTTGGGCTACACAGCAAGACCCAGTTTGATAATAAAAACAAAGTATTTTATAGGAGACTGAGCCAATTCATGCCTGATTATTAGTGGACATCAGCCATGTCTGAACATCCATCACCCTGAGCCAGATCAACAAGCCTGGAGACAATGACTGACCAGATCTCACTCCAACCCTGGCGAAGCTGGCTGCTTGGACAGATGGGAATGGTGTTCTTAGCAGAAGGGACACTGATACCTGGAAGGGGCAGGGCAAGACCAGGAGTGGGTGACCAGAACAGCTGCTGGGAGTGGGCATGTGACTCAGGTGGCAGAGCACTTCCCTAGCATGCAGAAAGCCCTGGGTTCCATCCTTCACTCTCAGGCTGAGGCAGGGGGATCACAATTTCAAGGTCATCCTCAGCTGCATAGTAAGTCCTGGGCCAGCCTGAGCTACGCAACCCTGTCTCGAAAGGAAGGAAGTTGCTCCAGAGTGGAAAGCTGCAACTGCCTAAGTGATCTGCGCTGAGTGTCAGCTGCTGTCCTTTTGCTTCCATGGCTCCATCAGGCAGAGGTCACAATACAGGGTGGTCAGTGTTCCAGCAGCCCCAGGATGGAGGAGGGCACAGTGTCTACTGGAGACAGGGCAGAGGGCAGAGGGCGGGGCAGAAGGGAGCTCTGATCCTGGGAAGAGTTTGGGACTCCAGGACCGTGACCCTGTGAGTCAGACCCACCTTGGGAAGGACCACCAGGAAGATCACTCAGGTTCTAAGGACCACAGCCAGAAGCCTGGAGTCAGGGAGAAGCCACAGGCCATCCATAGGAACTGCCAGTCTCCCAGTGACAACAACCTCATTTTCCCCAGCTGCCCTAAGGAATCACCCTCAGATTTTCAGTTTTTGAAACACAGAATCACTATGTAGCCCAGGCTGACCCTGAACTTGAAGCAATCCTCTGTCCCAGTCTTCTCAGTGCTGGGATTACATGTGTGCACCACCACTCCCAGGGTGGGGCTTTTGGATTGGGTAGGAGGGAGTTGCCCTGCAGGCTCTGGCCAGGTTCCCTTGCAGCTTCTTCTGTATGCAGCAGGGGGCAGCGCCTGCCTCCACTGGGATCACTGGGATCACTGGGATCACTGGTGTGCGTGCACAAGAACACAATATTGTTGCAGTGCTGGGATGGAACGCAGAGCTTCATGTATACTAGGCAAGCGCTCTACCAACTGAGCTACATCTCCAGCGCTGTTTGTTGTTTGTTTGTGGTCTTAAATTTTATTACTAGTGCATCTGTGTCCAAGATTGAATGGAAGTGTCTGAGTACACATGACAAGGCCCCATCTCACCAGCTTGTTTGTCCATTTTTTAAGACAACCCCTTGCAGACTGGTGGGATGGCTCAGTAGGTAGTGGCTTGCCACCAAGCCTGCTAACCTGAATTCAATCTCTCAGACACTGATTCTGGCAAATTGTCCTCTGAGCTCCAAAGTTAAATGTGATTTAAAAGTTTTATTTATTTATGTATACATGTGAGTTTATATGTACCACCTGTGTGAAGGAGATCAGAGGAGTTACTGGGTCCTTGGACCTGGAGTTATAGAAGTTGTGAGTTGTCCTGTGTGTGCTGGAAACCAGCCCCTGGTCCTCCACAAGAACAATAAACACCCCTCTCCCCTATTTTTCAAGACAGATTTTTCTCTTGTGTAGCCCTGACTGTCTGGAATTCATTTTGTAGCCCAGGCTGGCCTTGAACTCACAGGGATCTTCCTGCCTCCACCTCCCGAGTTGGGATTAAAGGTGAGTGCCTTTGCCACCTGGAGCGTAGCAAATACTCTTAACTGCTAAGCTATCTCTCCAGCCTCAATAAATGCAATTTTAAAACAAGCCTATAATCCTAATACTTAGAAAGTGGAAGCAAAAATATTAGAAGTTAAAGGCCAGCTTTGACTTTGTGGCTACAGGAAACCCTGTCTCAAAAATAAATAGAGCCAGGCATAGTGGCTTTAATACTAGTCCTCGGGAAGCAGAAGCAGATGGGGCTGTGTGTTCCAGACCAGCCTGGTCTACATAGCAACCTATCTCAAAAACAATTAAATTGAATTTAAAAAAAAAAATCACCAATTCCATTCTACCAGCGAGCCAGAAGTGACCCTCATGAACAAGTTGAACACCATCTCCAGTAAAACTTGGCTGTCTGTGAGGTCCCAGGTCACTCAGGAAGGTCATGTCAGGCAAGGCTACTGAACCAGAGTAGTGGGAAAGACTCTAGCTTGTGTCTATAGGCACCCACTTGAGCCTGACTCTCAAAGCACTCCCTGTGTATGCTGTACTGTGACAGTAGCAAGGTTCATGGTAGCCACAGGACTGACAAGAGCTGTCCCAGATGCCACAGGACTTCAACTCTCCTTTGTATGTGGCTCTGGGGATTGAGCTTATAACAGCAGAAGCTGTGTCTTTTCCTCCAGTGTATCCACACCCCAGACTGGCAGCAACTCACCAAGATAACATGTAAATTAGAAGGTGCCATGCCCTTTGACCCACATCCAGGACAAGCACCACCCTGTCCCTTGATGGCTCAGCAGCTCCAAGTGCAGCTGCCTAAGGCCTAGCAATATGTCACCTTCCACCTCTTCCATCTAGGTGAGGGAGGGGGTCCTGGAGGTCCAAGAACACAGGTATGGGAACCACCAACCAGGCTGCTGGTGAATGCTAATGGCTGGCAGCATCTTACCACATTGTCTCAGGAAATGATTTCTGAGCAAAGGTCATTGTGTCATTTTAAAGTAAAAGCATGGGGCTAGGGAGACGGCTCAGTCAGAACCCTGCCTGTCACACAACCAAAAGGGTCTGTTGGAATCCCCAGCATCTACATGAAAAGTTGGGTGCTACCCCAACAACCTGAGTTCCATCCCTAGGCCCACCGAGTTGTTTTCTGACCTCTGCAAGCATGCTGTGTCACACATGTGCCAATCACACACACACACACACACACAGTAAATAAGTAAGTAAATATATGTGATTAAAAAAAAAAGCTTGGCATGACAGCACATCAGTAATCTCAGTGCTCCGGGTGCAGAGACAGGAGGGTCCCCAAGGCTCACAGCCTATCTAGCTGAATTTGTGTGCTCCAGATTCACTGAGAGACCATGTATCAATTAAAAAAAAAAAAAAAAAAAAGGCAGAGAGCTGGCTGTGGTGGTGTATACAGCCAGCACTTCGAAGGCAGACAGAGATAGGTGGATCTGGCCTCCGGGTTCTCCCAGCATCCCTCGGTCCCTCCCTCCCTCTTACAGGTTATGGCTGGCATTCCTGCCCTCTACCCTGAACTCGAAAGCCCAGTGCCTGGGCTACCCTTCCCTCAGAGGCTCTTCCCTATATAATTTAGACATTTTAGTTACCCACCCCTTTTATACCTTTGACCTCCTGCCTGCTGCACCTAGTTTCCTCTCTCCCCTCTTCCCCTACCCCCCACCTCTCCACATGGCCCAGCTCAGTCTGGTCATGTCCACTCTGGATGTCCCTGCCTCTGGCTGTGCTCTCTCACATATCTATAATAAACTTTCTCCTCCTCCAAACCTAGGAGCAGTCATGTCCTTCCCTTCCCATTTCTTTTTTTCATTCAGCAGCTTTATGATTTGGATCTTCCATGTACCCTAAAGGCCCACAGATTAATGATTTGGACCCTATGGTGGTGGTACTCTTAGGAGGCAGTGAAACCTTTAGGCGGGGCCTGGCAGGAGAATTTTGTGCCCTGGATGGGGGGTCACATCAGTTAGTTTTCTTGTTACTGTAATAGAAAGAATACCTTACAAGGGTAGCACCCCACTCTTCCATCCCTTTCCGCCGATCAACCCAGGAACTAGAGCCCTCATCCAGTGGCTGATGGAAGCAGAGACAGACATCCACAGATATACACTGAGCTGAAATCGGGAATTTAGTTGAAGAGAGGGAGAAATGAAGAGTGGCGGGGTCTGTACCAGGTTGTAGAAAGCCACAGGAACAGTTGGCCTGAACAAGGGAGAGCACATCGACCCCAGATGCTGTCGGGAGGCCAGTACAAGACTGATCCAGACCCCTGAACATGGATGTCAATAAGGAGGCCTCTGCACTCCAGGGAGCCTCTGGTGGTGGATTAGTATTTTTCCCTGGTGCAAGAAGGGACTTTGAGAGCCCATCCCACGTGAAGGGTTACACTCTGGCCCTGGACACATGGGGAAGGGCCCAGGCCCAGCACAGGAAGATTTGGTGGACTTTGCAGAGCCCCTGTTGAGGGCCCTACCCTGCCTGGAAAGTGGTGGGTGGATGGGGTGGGGGGTAGGCTGGGGTTAGGGGAGGGAGAGGGAGAAGGGACTTACATGTGAAACAAGCTTGTTCCCTAACTAGAACTAATAAATAATTTTTTTAAAAAAGACATGTGATTAGATAGTTAAAAGGAAATAAAAACTGAAAGTAAACTATATTGCAAGAAAAAAAAAGAATACCTTACAAAAGCAACTTGCAGAGGGAGGAAAGGGCTTTTTAGCTAAGGGTCTAAGGGACAAAGTCTATCATGTTGCAGAGTCACAATGGCTGTCACATTGCACCCACAGCCAGGAAGCAGAGTGGCTGTCACATTGCACCCACAGCCAGGAAGCACAATGGCTGTCACATTGCACCCACAGCCAGGAAGCAGAGTGGCTGCTGGTGTTCTGCTCATTTTCTTTTCCGGTGTGGAACCCCAGCTCAGGATGGGTTCCCTCACTTCAGGAGGTGTGTCTCCTAGGTAGTTCCAAATCCTGAAAAGATGGAACCATTGCTTTCGAGGAAATGCCCGCCTCAGTTCTGTGAGGGGAGTTATCTCCTCTGCCACCGCTGTCCGAAGCCCCACATGGAAGAAAACCTCAGAAACTGAGCCAGATCCAGCTTGTCTCCTTTAAAATGGATTTTCTCAAGTGTGTTGTCACAGCAACAGAAAGTGCCACAGTGGGTTCATCCTGTCCCATACTTGGTTATTAATCAAGATACTAAACAGGAGCTGTGGTTCCCTGAGCCTCATACTGGCAGAAGATCCAGGCATTTGAGGATTTGAAGGTGGAGAAAGCCTGTTAAGAAAAGTTGCTGCTGGCCGGGCATTGGTGGTGCTCGCCTTTAATCCCAGCACTCCCGGAGGCATAAGCAGAGGATCTCTGTGAGTTCAAGACCAGCCTGGTCTACAAGAGCTAGTTCTAGGACAGCTAACAAAGCCACAGAGAAACCCTGTCTTGAAAAACCAAAAATAAAAAAAGAAAGAGAGAGAGAGAAAGAAAGAAAGAGAGAAAAGTTGCTGCTGGATGGTGTTGACACACGCCTTTAATTCCAGCCTCAGGAGGCAGAAGCAGGCAGGCGGATCTCTGAGTTCAAGGCCAGCCTGGTTTGTAAAGAGAACTCCAGGCCAGTCTCCAAACCTACAGAGAAACGCTGTCTCGAAAAACCAAAAGAAAAAGAAAACTTGCTGCTCCTCCAGAAGACTTCAGTTTCCAGCACCCACATCAGGCATCTCACAACCACTTTCAGCTCCAGTTCCAAGGCATCCAGTGCCCCAGTGCCTCCTCCTGGCCTCCATAGATCTCTCTCTCTCTCTCTCTCTCTCTGTCTCTCTCTCTGTCTCTCTCTCTCTCTCTGTCTCTCTCTCTCCTCTCTCTCTCTCTCTCTCTCTCTCTCTCTCTGTCTCTCTGTCTGTCTCAGAGCTCTTAAGCTGGACAGTGGTGGCACATACACCTTTAATCCCAGCACTTGGGAGGCAGAGGCAGATGTATCTCTTCCAGGACAGCCAAAACCACACAGAGAAACCCTGTCTGGAGAGAGAGAGACAGAAACACAGAGAGAGACCATTATGTGTGTTAAGTCATATGTGTTCATGTGGGTATAAATGTTGTGCATGTATGTAGAGGCCAGGGCTCAACACCAGTGTCTTTCTCTATCATGCTTCACCTTAGTTTTTGAGATGGTCTCTCGCTGAATCTAGCTCATTAATTCAGTCAGACTAGGTGGGCAACAAGCTTCAAGGAGAACAGCTGAATCTCAGGTGAGGAGACACTAACCACCACCCACTTAGATAATAATACCAACAAGCCCCCCCCTTTTTTTTCTTTTTTTAAGGCTTATCTATTTAGGGGCTAGAGAGATGGCTCAACAGTTAAGAGAACTTATGCTCTTACAGAGGACCAGGGTTCAGTTCCCAGCATCCACATGGTGGCTCACAACCATCTGTACTCTGGTTCCAGGGGATCTGATGCTCTCTTCTGGCCTCCAAAGACACCATCCATGAGTGTTGTGCACATACAAACATGGAGGCACTCATACATATAAGCTAAAACTAAATCTAAAATATTAAAATATTTTTGTTTATGTGTGTATTTTGTCTTCTTGTATGTATGTACATCATGTACACACCTGGTGCCCACAGAGGCCAGAACACAGTGTCTGGGACTAGAGTTTTAAGTAGTTGTGAGTCATCAGATGTGGATGCTGGGAGCTAAACTCATGTCCTCTCCAAAAGCAGTCAGTGCTCTTAACTGCTCCAGCTCCAGGCCCGCCTTCAGCGAGGGTCTCTCGCTGGTGGTCACAGCTGCTCTGCTTGAAATAGTAATGGCTGTTGTGCTCAAAGGACAGTGTTCTGTGGTAGAAAATGCCAATAAGCTCTGTCCTGCCTCCTGCAAAAGAGACAGACACACATATGGCGGCTGTAATTCTTAATTAAAAAAAATATCTTAGCCAGGTGTGGCGGTGCACATCTTTAATCTCAGCACTTGGAGGCAGAGGCAGGTGGGTCTCCGTGGGTTCCAGGACAGCCAGGGTTTCACAGAGAAACCTTGCCTCAACAACAAAATCTACTTTTTTGTTTGTTTTTTGAGACAGGGTTTCTCCATGTAGCTTTGGAGCCTGCCCTGGAACTTGACTGGACTCGCTCGAACTTACAGAGATCTGCCTGCCTCTGCCTCCCAAGTGCTGGGATTAAAAGTGTGTGCGACCCCCACCCTCGGCAAAACATCTACTTTTAAGTTCTGTCTCTCTCTCTCTCTCTCTCTCTCTCTCTCTCTCTCTCTCTCTCTCTCTCTCTCCCCGTGTGTGTGTGTGTGTGTGTGTGTGTGTGTGTGTGTGTGTGTGTGTGTGTGTGTGTGCTCTAAGACAGACTGTCTGATCCCCAGGAATTGGGTGTTGCCAAACATGGGTGTTGGGAACCAAGCTTGAGTCCTCTGGAAGCACCATCTCTCCAACCCTGTGGCTTTTAAACTTTCAATATATTGGAATTCCAGAGGCCCTCCCAGAACTGGTTGTGCTTTCCCAGCTGAGAGTCATTGAGGGTTGAATGACACTGTGGTGCCTAGTGCTCAAGGCCTGCTAGACCAGTGCTGCCTCTGACAGACACCTGGCCCAGCACAGTGGCCAAACTTCATGTCCCTTTACATAGCTGGTAAAGTTAAGTCACTTAGGGGGTGAAGGAGAATCATAACTCGAGGCAAAGACATGAAATTGGCCCTGTCCACTCTTACATGAAGGCCTTGAAGATGGCTTGGTGAATAAAGGTACTTGCAACCTAGACTGATAACCTGAATTTAACTTCCCAGCCCCACATGGTAGAAGGAGAAAACTGACTCCTGGGAGTTGGCCTCTGATCTCCACGTATGCCAAGCAATGTGCATGTCCATATACATGTGCACAGACAGAACACAAAGTCTAATCATTTTTACAAACTAGGAGCTTTTTAGCTCATTCCTGCCAGATTCCTCAGAAGGTGAAGGTCATGTACAGAGGAGCCTACGGCTGTCTTTGGAACCTAGTAAAGCCCAACAGAAGCCTGCAACCTCAGGTGGTCCTCCCAGGAAATGTGTCCATCCAATACAATCATAGACTGAACTAATAATTCCTTTTTTGTTTGTTTATTTTGTTTTTATTTTTTAAAGATTTGTTTATTTTACTATGAATCTTTTGTTCCCATTTATGTCTGTGTACCACATGTGTGCCTGATGTCCTCGAAGGTCAGAAGAGGGAGTCATATCCCCTGGAACTGGAGTTATGGATGATGTGAGTGCCATGTGGGTGCTGGGACTTGAACCCAGATCCTCTGACAGAACAAGTGCTCTTAACTGCTGAGTTCTCCCTCCAGCCCCATGTTTGTTTTGCCTTTATGAGATGGAATCTCATGTAGCCCATTGGACCTAAAACTTGTTATATAGCTGAAAAAGGCCTTGAACTCCTGGTTTTCCTACCTCCATCTCCCATGTGAATGGTAGGTCACTTCCCAGGAGAGGAGAGACCTGGGAAGTCCCTAGGAATATTTTTTCAGACACAGAATGACAGATAATAGATAATAAGTAGGTAGATAGACAATGGATAGAAGATAGATTGGTGGATAGATTGTAGATATCATTAGATAATTGATAGATGAATAGATAGGTAGATGATAGAAGATGGATGGATGGATAGATAGATAGATAGATAGATAGATAGATA
The DNA here is from genome assembly GCF_003668045.3 of Cricetulus griseus. NCBI lineage: Eukaryota > Metazoa > Chordata > Mammalia > Rodentia > Cricetidae > Cricetulus > Cricetulus griseus. Next base: position 55,936,219 of record NC_048596.1, on the reverse strand, counting down.
GATAGACAGACAGACAGACACAGCAGATGGCAGATGCAAGAGAGAGGCTGCTAGAGGCAAGCCTGTGCCTGGAATAAACACTATTATTTCAACTGTTTGAATTCTTTGATGGAACCAAAGAACCAGTGACATGTTAATGAAGATCATTACAGAGTGTTGCAACAATGCCAGGACAAACAGGGCATGGACAACAGGGAGGTGACCCTCCTGAGTACGATGGCAGGCCAGGCAGCCCTCCTATCTCACAGCAGACAGTAAGGATGTTGACACCCTGAGTATGACAGGAGGTGATGGAGAGAAATGCTCAGGCAGAAGAATCAAGAGGCAGAAAGCTGCTGAGGCTGCACAGTGGGAAGGGTTCACCATTGAAGGTCATGCTGGGTAGTAGAGAGAAGACACCAGGTGGCCAAAGAGATGATTGTCCCTTAAATGGGGAGTCCATGGGTTGGCCTGTCCCTGTGGTCAGAACCAACATGCTAATGAGTTTGCCCATGTCCAGCTGGTTTCTGTGTCCGGTGGTACCTGGGTGGAGGTCTCAGGCCCACGTGCAACAAATACAGCTTGCAGAGTCCAGGGGGCATAGAACTGAGCCCAGAGCCTTCTGGCTTCCATAGGAACCCAGGCCCCAGCATGCAGTAGGCTCTTGGTAAACACTGGTTAGAAGCCAGGCATGGTGACTGGTCCTGTAATCCCAGCACTCAAGAAACTGAAGCAGGAGGATTTCCAGGAGTTTGAGACCAGACTGTGCTACAAAGAGAAGTCTGAAAAGCTTGGGCTACATAGAAAAGTCTAGCCAGCCTGGGCGACAGAGTGAGACCCTGGCTCAAAAAACACATAGAAGCTGAGCATGGTGGCGCACACCTTTAATCCCAGAACTTGGGAGGCAGAGGCTGTAGATCTCTGTGAGTTTGAGGTCAGCCTGGTCTACAAAGTGAGTTGCAGGACAGCCAACGCTACACAGAGAAACCCTGTCTCTAAAAAGAGCAACAGCAAGGGCTGGAGAGACAGCTCATGGGTTAAGAGCACTGCCTGCACTTCCAGAGGTCCTGAGTTCAATTCCCAGCGACCACATGGTGGCTCACAACCATCTGTGATGAGATCTGGTACCTTCTTCTGGCCTGCAAGCATACATATAGGCAGAACACTGTATATGTGATAAATAAATCTTTAAAAGAAAAGAAAGACCCTGTCTCAAAAACTAAAACCCCACTTATGTACTAGGGTGATAGCTCACTGGGTAAAGTACCTTTTATATAAAAATGAAGACCTCTGATCAGTTCCCCAGAACCCACACAAAAAGCCAGTCACAGCAGCACATGTTGTAGAGACAGGTGGATTCCCTAGGCTCACTGGCCAGGCAGCCTGGCCTACCAGCAAGTTCCAGGGGTCTGGAGAGCCCCTGTTTCACAAAGGCAAAGTGGATAGCTCCTAAGGAGGTAGTCCCCTGCCTCCACATGCACATACACACGCATGTACCTCTACTCCCACAGTTATTCCTACATGGAGGCATGTACACACCCACACATGTTTCAGCCGGGCATGGTAGCGCCACATGCCTGGAATGTCAACACCTGGGAAATAGACATGGGAGGATTGGATCACTGTCGCTGTTAGAATACAGAAATCGTGCTGAGGAGTAGAGGCCAGGCACAAATGCCACACATTGTGTGACTTCATTTCTATGAAGTCCATTCTATGAAATGTCCAGAACAGGCGAGTCCACAGGGACAGTAAACAGACCAATGGTGCCCTGGGGCCGACAGAGGGCAGAATGTGGGAGTGACTGCTGATGGCAGGAGTTTCCTGTCCAGTAGTGAATGTTTCTGAAACGGATGGAGCTGATGGCTGCAGGGCTCATTAAATATAGTAAACCCCAGCCGTCGATGCATGGGTTGTGTCAGGTGCTGGTCATGTGTCGCCAAGGCCAGTTGCTTCTTTGGCTTAGTTTTGTTCTTGTCTAATTCATTTTGTTCTGTGGTTCTTTTGAAACAGGATCTCACTATGCTGCTGTCGCTGGCCTCGAACTTGCTATGTGGGCCAGGCTGGCATGGAACTTGCTGCAATCTTCCCGCCTCTGCCTCCTGCCTTTCGGGATTACAAGCATGCAACACCAAACCCTACATTTATTTTATTACTTCTATTTATTTGTGTGTTTGTGTGCATGAGAGTGCCACAGCATGCCTGAGGAGGTCAGAGGACAACTTTCTAGAGTTGGTTCTCTTCTTCCACCACGTGAATCCCAGAGATCAAACCCAGGTTTTCAGGCTCGGCTGCAAGCTCCTTTACCTACTGAATCATCTCACCAGCCTCACTTTTTTGTTTTGAAGGTGTACTGGCAAACTTTCTTAGGCTTAATTTATAAAAAAAAAAAGACTAAAAGCCTAATAGAAAACCAGACAGAGTGACTGGGTAGTAAGTGGGAAAAAATGCAAAACCCGCAGCATTATTCATAATGGAAAAGAAAATGTGAATTAAGGGCCTGGGCATGGCTCAGAGTTAGGCCACTTGCTCAGAAAGCACAGGACTCTGGATTCATCCCTGGCACTGTAAACATATGAATGAATAACTAACTGAAATGCAAATTAAAACTACCCATAGAGTCTTCTATGAGTGTGCCTATAGTTCTAGTACTTGGGGAGCTGAAATGGGAGGATAGTGAGTTTAAGGGCTAGCCTGGGCTATGAGCAGGATACGGTCTCAAAACAAAAAGACCCCAAGGCCAATATTCACTTCTCAGAGCAGGGAGATCTCACATTTGGGCACCTGCTATATTTTGCTTAGAATGCTGGGAACAGAATCAATTTTACACAGTCCACCACTGAGCCACCCAGTACCCACCCTTGCTGAGACTGTGAAATGGTACTCTCATACCTGGCTTCAGGGAATCACAAAAGGGCCAGTCACCACAGAGAGTCAATGGCTAACTTCCTGCATCCATCACAGGGTATGTGCAAAGAGGATCAAACACCACCCGTAAGGATACAGCTAAGAGGGATGCTTGAGTTAGCAGAACATGTGGGGTGGATAGTGCTCTCTCTCTCTCTCTCCCTCCCCACTTATGTACATGTAGAGGTCAGAGGTCAACCTTAGGAGCCAGCCACCTTCCCTTTTGAAGACAGGGGTCTCTTGCTGGCCAAGGGCTCACCAACGAGGCTAGGCTGGCCGGCTGGCTGGCAAGCCCAGTTATCTTCTGCCTTCTCACCAGTGCTGGGGTTATACGTGCACACCACCACATCTGGCTCTTTACCTTCGTGCTGGGTACAGCATGTGCACACCGGTAGGACATGTGCTTTACAGACGGAGCCATTGCCCCAGCCTCCAGATGGCAGTCACTAATGGACAGACCCCATTCAGTAAGAGCTCTTGCCGAACTGCCTTGACCTTGGAGGATCACTGTCTTTGCCCTTGAATTCACACCTAAATGTCTCCCTGCCTGGCTCTCAAGCCTGTGGCCTTCAGAGGCAAATGCAGCACCTGCAGCTGCAGAAGGCAGTCTGGGTGTTTGGCAGCCTCAGTGAGTCACAGGCATGCACAAGCTGCATAGCCGCATGAACCCACACACATGCACCTACACACAGCGGCACACAGTGCACCCACATCTCCTCTTGGGCCAGCCTCTTCCGACAGCCTAATAAAGAAGACAGCTTGGTAAAGGACATCGACACATTGTTCTGCACATGACCTTGACCCAGCAATCAGTTCTGAGAGTCCATGATACCCACAGGCCTGAGGTGAAGCAGATGACCTTTAAATAGTTATTCGTGGCCACTGTATCTATGACAGAAAAAAAAGCTTGGAGACCCCTCCTGTTGTGGGGAACAAGTTAATTGTGGTAAAATAAGACTATAGGAGGGGACACTCTTGGCAGCCAATAAATCAAGCTGAACGACAGGGAAGCTGTGTTTACTAAAGGGAAGTGGCTTCAAGATCCACAAGTAAATTCAAGATGAAAGTAGGAGCCGGCCACAGGACAAAAACAATTTTAAAATTCTATTATTTTGGCCAGGTATGATGGTGTATGTACACCTTTAATGCTAGCACTCTGAAGACAGAGATGGGCTAATCTCTGTGAATTCAAGGCCAGCTTGGTCTACATGGAAAGTAGCAAGAACCTGCCTCAAAAATAATTAATTAAAATTTAAAGAAAATGCAATACAGCCATTTATTTATTTGGGTTCTGTTTCCAATTTCGGGGTTTTCTCTGAGTATTTATTTGTTTTACAATTTAAAATTAGGATAAAGAAGCTTGGTGGTGCATGCCTGTGATTCAAGAACTCTGAGAGGCAAGGCAGGTGAACTGCTGCAAGCTGAAGGCCAGCCTGGGCTACATAAAATAGAAAGACTTTGTTTCTAACAAATAACATAAGCTCAGGGAGGGCTCCTGGTGGTTAGTGCTGAAGATGCTGGGTGTAGACAGACCCAGAGCAGGAATCTGGAAGTGCTGCCTTGCTAGAAGCGCAATGCAAGGGGACCACAGTCCCCAACCGACCCTCCCCACACCGTGCACACCACTAGGAGTGTCTTCTCACTCTCTGCAGTGTAAACACACAGGTGGCTGGTTCCTCCAGCAATCTAGCTAACTTTGACCCTAGAGGGATCAGCCGTGGACCACTGACACTCCACCCATCCCCACCCTGTTTGCAGACTTCAGCTGTCTGGCCTGGCCACCTTCCCTTCCCCTCTCCTGCACAGGTCGTCTGGATCACCCTTAAGTGGCTTGCATGGAAATTATATTTAAGGGGCAGGGCAAACAGGTGTCTCTAAACCTAGGTGGAATGTGGTCTCTGCAGCTCCTGGCCACTCTCACCCCTACAGGCCACAGGGAATAGTCACTCCAGCTCTCACCTCTGTAGTGCTAGGGCTGGTCCCTACGGAGTCCCATAGAGCACTATGGAGTCCCTTTGAGGAAACAATAGCTTATCTGGAGGCCAATTAGTGCTGGGCAGCTCCCTCTTCCATTGCACATGTTCTATAGGGTTGAAAGTGCCCAAGGCCTCAGTAAAGTTCCAGACATAGTGTGGAGCAGAGAGATGCTGCCAGTCCCACAGAAGGCTGCTCCAAAGCCAGGAAGGCAGGGTTATCAGCCTAAGTGATGAAGCAGGTGACCTCAAGGTTGGACCTTGAAATCTGTTTATTTCCCAGATGGGAAAGACTACAGCAATCCATTCATAGTTCAGGGTCATAGTGAGAGGGCCTCCCACAAACAACACACCTGACATAGACTGATTAGGAGCACGGTCATCCCTCAACTGATGAAAAGCTAAATGTGGTATGCCCATACAGATGCAATATTACTCAGTCATAAGAAGGAATTAAGGACACGTACCACAACACACCCAGGTGACCCCTGAGAAGGCCATGCTCAGTCAAAGAGGCCAGACACAAATGATCATGTTATAGGATCCCAGTTATATAAAATATCTAGAAAAGATAAATTCTTGTTTTTTAATTTGACAGAAAACAGATTAGTGACTGCTCAGGACTGGGAACTGGGGACTAGTGGCTCTCAGGGATTGGGAGTTGGGGGACTAGTGACTTTTTGAATGGAAGAGGTTTAGAGGAAACATTCTGGAACTGGATTTCAGCAAGGATTATAGCACCCTGTTTGTACAACCAAAACTACCAGATTGTGTGTCGCCAATGACTTGTTAAGATATGTGAGTCATATCATTGAAGGCTTAAAAACTGAGACCTTACATCTAAAAACTACCAAACTACCAAACAACCTATTGGCTGAACACAAGAGCTAAGCTGCATGGAGGTCTTAGCATCACCCTGTTTGCCTCCACGGAGACTGACACTGGAGCCTCTATGCTGGGCGCTGCTGGCCCAGCATGGCAGGTGGGCCAGAGCCTACTTACTCTCTGAGTATGTCTTCTCTAGATAGCCAGGGCTAGTCTGGTTGGACCCTACATCCACTTCAGGTCTCTGGTGCATAACTGTACCCAAAGACAGGAGGGGAAGCTCAGAAGACACTTAAGTAGAGAGAACAGAAGGAATGGATGCTCAGAGGCAGGAAGTGGAGTGAGTCCCTGAGCTCAGGCATAGCAGAGTTCAGCAGATGTGGTAACACAGGCTACAGGTGCACTTTACTGTACCTGACTTTTTATATGGGTGCTGGGGATTTGAACTCTGATCCTCATGCTTACACAGCAGGCACCATTACCAATAGTCATTTCCCCCAACATGAAATTCTGAATCACTATGAACAAATGTCCCCACACAGGGTTTCTCTTTGCAGCTTTGTAGACCAGGCTGACCTCAAACTCACAGATTCACCTACCTCTGCCTCCTGAGTGCTGGGATTAAAGGCATGCTCCACCACCACCACCCGGCTCGGGAGTCCCAATTCTTAAGTCACAATTGTGACCGTCTTCTTCCACCTTCAGGCCCTTGGTAGTCTAAGACCTCCTACCATCAAACTTTAGCTCAAAACCATTTGCCCATCTCAGACATGGAGAGGTGTGTCAGATGCAATTGCCAGCAAGGCAAGGGCATGATAATTCAAGTTCCAAGTGAGCGTATGTCAAGCAAGCCAAGGAAGACTCTAGAAGCTGAGTCTAACTGAAAGATACAAGCTGGAGCAGTTGAAGAGATGGCTCTGTGGTTAAAGCCATGAAAGCTTGAGGACCCAAATTCCGATCCCCAGAAAACCATGTGAAGGGCTGAGTGGGAATGGCAGCCACCTGTAATTCCAGCCTTGAAAGGCAAGAGGTAAGAGATGTCCAGAACAAGCTGGCCTGAAAGACTAGGCCTATCAGCGAGCTCTGGATTTGAGTGAGAGACCCTGCCTTAACAAACAGGCGGAAGAGTCATGGAGGATGATTCTTGACAGGCCTCCCCATGCATGTGAACCAATATGTGCAAGTACCCTCATGTGTCCACAAACATGTGCACATAAATTAATCTTAAAATTAAAGAAGATTTGCCGGGCATTGGTGGCCCACGCCTTTAATCCCTGCACTCGGGAGGCAGAGGCAGGTGGATCTCTGTGAGTTTGAGACCAGCCTGGTCTACAAGACCTAGTTCCAGGAAAGCCTCCAAAGCCACAGAGAAACCCTGTCTCGAAAAACCAAAAAAAAAAAAAAAAAAAAATTAAAGAAGAGTTAAACTTTTATCAGAGATGCAGCAAGATATGAGAACAACTGACAGAAGATTCTAGAAGCTGAGAAAAATGCATGCTACAATAGAATGGTTTCCAGAGGAGTTAATACCAAGCAGGGCAGTAAAGCTTAGCCTTGGAGAAACTCTTTTTTTTTTTCTTTTTTAAGATCTACTTATTTATTATATATACAGTGTTCTGCCTGCATGTATGCCTGCAGGTCAGAAGAGGGCACCAGATCTCATTACAGATGGTTGTGAGCCACGATGTGGTTGCTGGGAATTGAATTTGGGTCCTCTAGAAGAGCAGCCAGTGCTCTTAACCTCCGAGCCATCTCTCCAGCCCGAAAACTCTTCTTTGAGACAATGTGTAGTTATAAAGTTCAGGCTGGCCTGGAACCCATGGCCCTCCAGCCTCAGCCTCCCAAGGGCTGAGATTACAAGTATACCCAGCACTTGTAATATTGGCTTTCCTGCGCATCACACTTCAGCCCACTAGAATCTTATTTTCTTATTACTGTGTGGTAGTTTGAATGTAATTTTCCCTCCATAAGCTCACAGGAAGTGACACTATTAGGAGATGTGGCTTTGTTGGAGTAGGTATTGCTTTATTAGAGGAAGTATGTTACTATGGGTTGGGCTTTGAGGTCACATATATGCTCAAGATATCATCCAGTGTCTCAGATTACTATTACTGTTACCTATGGTCAAGATGTAAGAACTCTCAGCTCCTTCCCCAGCACTAAGTCTGCTTGCATGCTGCCTTTGTTTCCTACCATGACAATAATGAAGTAAACCTCTGAACTTTTGTAAGAAAGCCACTCCAATTAAGTGTTTTCCTTTATAATAGTTTCTGTGGTTATGGCGTCTCTTCACAGCAATAGAAACCCTAACTAAGACATACTGTATCTTCGTTTTTCTTTTCTTTTGAAAAAATTATTGGCTGGGTGGTAGTGTAGCAAGCTTTCTTGTTGGACTATCTTCAGACCACCAGCCTACAAATAATGACCTGGAGACTTATTATTAATTATAAAAACTTAGCCTTAGCTTAGGCTTTTTAGCTAACTGGCTCTTATAACTTAATTAACCCATATTTCTTTTTTTTAACCCATATTTCTTAATCTACATTCTGCCACATGACTTGGTTACCTCTTCTTAGTATGGCACATCTGACTTGCTCTGAGTCTGCTGGTGAAATCCCAGACCTAGATTCCTCCTTCCAGTTTCTCTCTCTCTCTCTCTCTCTCTCTCTCTCTCTCTCTCTGACTGGAAGCCACCTATTCTCTTCTGCCTGGCTATTGGCCATTTAGCTCCTGGTCTACAGAGTAAGTCCTAGACTAGACAGGGCTACACAGAGAAACCCTGTCTCAAAAAACAAGAACATGGCCTACATAATCAACTAAGCAGGGCTCATAGATGCTCACAGAAACTGAAAGGACAAACACAGACATAGATCCTCTGCATATACCTTATGATTGTGTAGTTTGATGTTCTTATGCACTCCTAACCATGGGAGTGGGAGGGTGTCTCTTTTGCATACCGTTGGGACCCTTTTCCTCCTACTGGGTTGCCATGTCCATCCATGATTTGAGGGTTTGTGCCCAATCCTATTGCATCTTGCTAGGCCTTGTTTGATGGATATCCCTGGGAAGCCTGATCTTTTTTTTTAAGGGAAGCAGAGGAGGAGTTGATGGGGGGGGGGAGTGAGGAGAGGGACTGGGAGGAGTGGATGTAGGGGATACTGTAGTTGGATGTAATGTATGAGAGAAGAATGAAAGTTAAAAATATTTATCTTTAAATTAAAAATATTTATGTCTAAAGATTTGTTGATTTACTTCAAATATTTATCAATTTATTTTTATTTAAGTTGTATGACAGTGGATCTGTGCTTGGTACCCCCAACCCTGTATCTAGGATCTCACAATGTAGGCTTGGTTGGCCTAGAACTCACAGAGATTTGCTTGAGTACAGTGATTAAGGAAGTACTCCACCATATCCAACTCTTTTTAATTTAATTTTATTTAATAACTGTTGGGAAGCTCCACCTAGCTTCTCCCCTCCTATTCCAGACCCTGCCCCTGAAAAAGGGCACCATCAGCAGCTCCTCCCCTGGGCTATTTAAGACCCAGCCAATAATAGATCTGCCATGTGCTCTGGTGTTCTCCTGTGCTCTCCTCGTCTCTCTCCTACCTTCCTGAGAGTCACCCAGGAGTGCTCTGCTTTGCTTTGCCCTGTTTTTTAAATCTGGATCTATTAATTCAGTTTGATTTGACTTATTGCATCAGCAGCAGAGGAACCCAGTAACTAGGGATCCAATATTTAGCAATGACAACAATAATTATTATTGTTTTTCTTTTTTTTAAAAAGAAAAGCCTCAGGGACAAAAAACTGCAAATCTCAGCAGAAGACCAGAGTACATCTTCATAGGCAGCTCACAACTACCTGTAACTCCAGCTCCAGAGGATATAACACCTTCTTCTGACCTAAGGGTGCTTACCCATATGTGAACACACACAGATAAAAAGTTTTAAAATCTTTAAGAATAAGCCGGAGTTGGTGGCGCACGCCTTTAATCCCAGTACTCGGGAGGCAGAGGCAGGCGGATCTCTGTGAGTTCGAGGCCAACCTGGTCTACAGAGCGAGTGCCAGGATAGGCTCCAAAGTAACACAGCGAAACCCTGCCTCGAAAAACCAAAAAAAAAAAAAAAAAAAAAAATCTGTAAGAATAAATACGTAGATATTTTAAAACCAAAAACTCAAAGGACAGAGTTTCCTGCCTGTCACCTGTTTCCTCTACCCCCCACAGGCATCCTGACAGAGATTGCTCTGTCACCTATTTAGCTTGAGCAGTCAACTGGATACAGCCTAGACTTATCTGAAGGAGTTTCACTGGGGGGAGGGGTTGTCTCAATTGGCCTGTGGCATGTCTATGGGGGTAGCTCAGTTGGTGGAGTATTCAAGTACTGGCCTTTGTTTCCTGCACCACACAAAACAGGCACTGGGAGATGATGTCAGGAGGGCCAGGAGTTCAAGGTCATTCTTGGCTACATATTGAGTTCTGGGGCCAGCCTGGACTACTAGAGTCTGTCTTAAAAAAAGGGTGGCATGGAGGGGTTGGAACTCACTTGCTGTTCTTGCAGAGGATTCAAGTCAATTATTCTTAGCATCCACATGGTGGTACACAACCATCTGTGCCCAGGGTATTTATTTGTTTTTGTATATGTCCATGAGTGAGTGTGTGTGTGTGTGTGTGACAATTCTTTTTCTGTCCTGCCAGCTAGTTCCCAAATAATGACAAGGAGACTTCTTATTAATTATGAAAGCTCAGCCTATAGCTTAGGCTTGTTTCTAAATGGTTCTTATAACTTCAACTAACCCATCTATACTAATCTACCTTATACCACGTGATCACCTCTCTTCCATCTTGTACCTCTTCTTTCCTCTCCGTGTCTCCTGGCATCTCTTCTTCTTCCTTTCTCTTCCTGGAAATTCTGCCTAGCTATTGACCATTCAGCTTTTTACATCTTCACACAGTGTACAAATATTCCACATTTCCCCCTTTTGTCTAAACAAAATGGGAGGTTTTCACTTTAACAACAGTAAAACTATATACAATAAGAACAATTATCAAGTAAGGATAACATTCACTATGTCCAGTCTATTTGACTTGGCAAATTAAGAGAAACAACTCTATTCCATTATCTATTCTATCTTGGTGAGTCCAAAGGTTGGTACCTAATTCACTCTCTATCCTAACTTGTATTACCAACTCAAAACTATCTTTTTAGACCTTCAAAACATTTTCTTGGCTAAACACTTTAAGCTTTTATGTCTTTCAACCTTATACACTTTATAGGTCTTTTGTGAGTTTCTTTTCTGAATCTGATAACAAAGAAAACTGTAACTATAACTATCTCACCTTCAACTCCATCATAGACTTGAGAAGGATATAATATTACCTGTGTAAAGAAGAAGTGCAGAGCAAACATCTTCCAAAACTATAGAAGTGACAGAGACATCTGCCTGCCTGAACACTCACTCACCCAAGGTTCCTCTGCAGTGTTGGGGCATCCATCTTCAGCCTACAGGCCTAGAATATCTGACAGACTTTTCTGTGAAGCAGGAATTTTGAAGGATTGTCCTATTCATCTTGGCAAAGTTCGGCAGTCACTTTTTTTGTGTCCTGCTCGGTTCAGTTTGGACAGCATACAGTCAGCAGTCGAGGCAAGGGCAGTTTCTTGCCCAAATGACTAGCTTTGCCACAATAAAAGCAGGCTCAATATGGAGTTTCTTCCATGCCCATCATCCTTTTTTTTTTTTAAAGAAAATTGGTGCTGCCAGGAACAGACTTGTCTCACTGTCATAAGAAGCCTTAGATTATTAAAACATCTTTTTTTTTTTTTTTGGTTTTTCGAGACAGGGTTTCTCTGTGGCTTTGGAGGCTGTCCTGGAACTAGCTCTTGTAGACCAGACTGGTCTCAAACTCACAGAAATCCACCTACCTCTGCCTCCTGAGTGCTGGGATTAAAGGCATGGACCACCAACGCCCGGTTATTAAAACATCTTAAAATCCATATTCTGTAGGTCTTTGTTTGAAGACCACCTATCTAAAATATATCTGTTTAAACTTAAAAACATACCTACTATGACTACAAGTTTGATTATTATAGATGACTAACTATTAATCTGTATTTCTTAATTATACATTGAATTGCCAGGCGGTGGTGGCCCATGCCTTTAATTCCAGCTCTCGGGAAGCAGAGACAGATGGATCTCTGTGAGTTGAGACCAGCCTGGTCTACAAGAGCTAGTTCCAGGACAGCCTCCAAAGCCACAGAGAAACCTTGTCTCAAAAAACAAAACAAACAAACAAACAAACAACAAATTATACATCAAATTTTTAAATGAGCTGCATAGGTACAATACCTTAAACAAGAGTAGAAATATAATACAGTATAACAAAAATAACCTTAAATTTGTATCAATATACAAAAATATTTTAAACAAGAATAGAAACATCCTAGTGTGTGTGTGTGTGTGTGTGTGTGTGTGTGTGTGTGTGTGTGTGTGTATGTGTATGTGTGTATCTGTATCTTTTCCCTCCGAGCCAACCATCTCACTGCCCCGTCCTCATTTCCTACAGTGATGAAACTGAGGCTGACATGGGATAGGAGAGGCCCACGCTGACACTCCTAGCCGCTGCTCTTATGCCTTCACATGTTTCTCTGGGACAGAACCACTGCCAACCTCCTCTTCACTGGGTGCTGGGGGGAAGAGACCGAGGAAAGCAGAGTGTAGTCATTGACCTGAAGGTGACTGGCAGGGAGGGGCACCTTTACGGGATCTTTGCACTCTTTGGTGGGAGCACCAGGGAACAGGTAAAGCCTCTTGGATTCCAAGTTCCTTTCCCCATGCTATTGGCAGCCTTGCATTTGTTATCCCTGTGACATCTCCACTGTCCTCATTGAACCTGGTGACGCTGGCTAAACAAATAGTACCTCCGCTATTGACTCAAAACGTGTACAGGGGCTCAAAGTTCAAGTTCAGGGGGACTTGAGGCTTTGAGGAGGAGGGGAAATCACTGAGTTCTGGGATTACAACATTCTTTATTATGGGATAAAGTTCCCTCAAAACCATAGCCAAATTCCAAAAAAATCTTATGCACTTGAATGGAAAGCTGTTGGGAAAAGAGAATGGGAGACTGACCAAGGAGTGGCCATGCTCTAGGCAAGTCAGTGGGGGCTTTGAGAATTCCCTGTTGTCTATATTAAGTGGGATAATTAGGGTTGGGATGTGGCTTGGCCTACTATGTGTAAGACCTTGTCTTTTAGCCCTAGTACTCCAAAAAAATAACAAAATGTGAGTGCTGTGGTAGTTCAGTTGTAGAGCACCTGCTTGGCAGGCATTAATCAACTTAACCCATTCTTTTCATTGTCCTCAAACTTGATATGTGGCCAATGATGACCTTGAACTTCATGCTAGGATCACGAGTGTGCATCTCCATACCTGACTTATGTGGTGCAGGGGATGGAACCCAAGATTCATGCATGCTAGGCAAGCACTCTAACACCTAGCTACACTCCTAACCCTGATTCGTTTGTTTCTTTAAATTAAAAAAAATTATATGTGTGGAGGGTATGTACACATGAATGCAGGTGCCTGAGGGGACCTCAAAATCTCTAGAAACTGGAGATAGGTGATTGTGACCCTTTGCACAAGGGTGCTCGGAACCAAACTTTGGTCCTAGGGAAGAGCTCATTCTTAGCTCATTTTGAGTCATTTTCTCCAATCCTGGTTTTGCTTTTGTTGATAAAGGCTCATGCTGTAGCCTAGGCTGGCCTCCAATTCACATGTGACCCTCCTGCCTCAGTCTCTCAAATGCTGGGTTTATAGTTGTGAGCCACCACAGAGTACAAACATGTCTATCGTGAACAGCTGGCACAGTCTATGTGCATAAAACTGAGAAAGAATGAAAAAAATAGCCAGAAGAGCTTGAGAAAAGTTATTCTAGCTTTGGGGCCAGTTCCTGAGATATTTTCAGCGCTCAGGGAGTTTAGGTTAGGGCCGGATGCTCTCCCCTGGGGCGCGGGGTGGGGGTGTCCTTTAAGCTCTTTATTAATAGCCACTTCGGGAGTTACACTCCCTTGGAACAGAGTCATAGTGGGGGCAGAGGAAGGAAAATGAAGTTCCCACAACATAAACCAGTTACAAGCGGTTCTGACTCATTACCGTACCTCCCCAGGGCACAGGTACACGAAGTATGAAGAGCCTGGGCGCTCCCAGTGACGAAGTCCCCGCCCCTGCTCCTGATCCGCCTCGCCTGCAGGTGGCACCGAGGCGGCGGGCAGGGAGGGCCCACGGTCAAGGCCGTAGAGCCTCCCGAACAGACAAGGCACAGGGCCAATCCAGACGGACAGACGCAAAGCAGGACAACGAGAAGGGAGGAAGTGTCCTTGGGGAGGGGACCGGTTAGCGCTGGGGTTCTAAGGAGAGGAGGAAGGGCATTTAAGGTGAGTGAGACTGTCCATGCTGTTAAAGAGCCTTAAGTAGGGAGCGGCAGGAGGTGATGCTAGAGCCACCAGGGCAAATGCAACAGGTAACAGCACAGAGCCTAGACTCCCGCCTTCAAAGGCGGAGAAAATCAGCCTTCTCCAGGCAAGCCTCAACAACAATAATCATGATAATAATGCCGAGGAAAATAAAGAGAGGTTCTTCCCTTAGCCACTTTAGGCCTGGTGGACGGAAGAAAGTGTTTCCAGATAGCACCTCGGTAGGTACCACCCACATGCCACACTTGTCATCTTCTTCCACGCCCAGAAACAGGTGCTCAGAGAAGGGTGCTTAAGAAGACCCATGGCATGTGGGTGTGGATGTCCCTAAATGTCCTTTGGAGGCTGTTTTACTCAAGTCACAACAGAACTGTGCAGTCAAGTGAAAGACCCCGATTGTCACTTCACATAAACTAAGTAAAAACCGCAAAGTTGCACACAACTACCTCCCGTCCTTTTAAAACAGTAGGGGGTGGGGGCTCGGTGAGACACAGCAACGGTTAACCATAGTTGGGGGCGGGATCAAAGGGGAACTTTCATTTTCTCTTCTGAACCCTTCCGTGGTAACACGGAGAAAGATGGAGGCAAACAAGGATCTTCCATGACCAGGCGCGCTAGACTTCAATCTTCGTTCTTCATCATATTTTTGGAGCGATTGCTATATGCAGCCTGGGAAGGCACCCCACCTGCCTGGTTGAGCGCCCTGCCGTGTCTGGCCAGGCTTCTTCGCATCCCACCCTCAGCGCATCCTGCAATCTTTGTTCCCAGAATGCTGCCAGGCAGTTCCTCTGCAGAGGTCACTCTGCACCAGGTTCCAATCACTTGTCTCCTGGGACCTATTAGTTCTAGGCACCCAGAGTAATTCTATTGCTTTTTGGTGCTGAAAATCGAGGACTTTACACAGGACAGGCATGCACCACACCCTAATTGTCCCACAAATGCATTTTTTCTAAAAACAAAACAAAACAAAACCTAGATGATTTTTATCCTAGGGAGCCTATGAGTGTGTTGGTCTCTGGAGCCAACCTGCTCTAGGACAAACATCTGTCACTCAGGTTTGGGACTTGGGCTTCTTCACTCGGTGATGTTAGGCAAGCCATTCCATTCCTTTTTCCGCCACGCTCCTGTCTTGTTTTTGTTTGTTTGTTTATTTGTTTGTTTTTGGTGGTTAAAAAAAAAAAAGAAAAGAAGTCCGGAATATGAACAGCAGGAGTGCAGAGAAGTTTATATGCCAGTGCGTATATATCGCAAGTGTAAGCCAAGCATGGTGCAAAGAACTTTTATGGTTATGGCCCTACCTAATGAGTTAGTCCCTTTTGCAGAAGAAACAGGCTTGCAAGATGAGGAATGCTGTCCTAGAACTGCTGTTGGCAATCTCCGGTGCTAGCCTCAGTTTCCTCACGGGACTCCTCCCCGTAGCCCCGCCCCGTCCAGGCCCCGCCCCATCCCGCCCGCGCCGCAGCCGGGCCCAGCTCAGCCAATCACCCGCGGCGCGCGTCCGAACGCTTGGCCTCGCCCGCCCGGGCCCGGACTCCGCTCGCTCATTCCGCCGCCGGCGTCCGCAGACTCGGTAAGGCAGCGCTTGGGTAGCGCTGCGGCACCGCCCTGGGCCAGGCGCGCGGGTGTCACCTACGGGGGCGCGGAGGGGGACACAGTCTGCACCCAAGGGGTTCTCGGGAGCTGCGCGTTGGAGAAGCAGAGGGCACCCCCCCAAACCTTGCGCAGTGACCGGTGTGGGGGATCCCGGGGTGGGAGGAAGGATGCTTGGTCCCCGGACTGGGCATGATGCCTTCTCCAGGGACTCGTGGGGCCTCGGCTCCTGGTGTACCTCCCAGGGTGGATTCTTTCTACGCGAGGGTTTGGGGTCCGCAGTGCACCGCGACGGATGCTCAAGATTAGGCATGACTTCTTGGTCCCTCCCTGTCCAGTAGGGACGTCAACTCCTTTTCTCGCCCTATCCCACTCCTCACTCCGCGGGTGTTTTGGAGCCAGTGTAGACGCCGTGCCCTTTTCCAGCCCCATTCCCGCTCGCCACTGTGCAGGTGGATTGGTCCCGGGGGTCTTCGAGGGTCGGGCGCGGCAGCAGGAAGGATGCTTGCCCTCGGGACTTGGCAGTGGCTGGTGCCCCCTCCCCGCACGGGTCCCTGCAGTGCAGTTGTCCGGACACGCCCTTGGCACAGAGACTCAAGTGTTGAGCACCCCTCACCCTCTGTTTTGCGCGGTGTTCAAGGGCAGGTGGGTGCTGAGAGACTGCCCAAGGTCGCGCAGGGACCGGAGCCTGGGAGGGTGGGTGTGTCACGTGACCCGGCCTGGGGGAACTTGGCCAGGGACAGCCCGACGGCGCGGTCTGCAGTCCCGAGATCCGCTTGGCTCTCCTAACAGCCGGTTCTTTTCGTTTTCCTTCATCTTCGTATTGTGAATCCGGGCTTGGCTTTCGTTAATGCCACAGAAAACAGATGAATACTTACTTTTGAAGTAGTTAAAAAGTTCCTAGTATGAACCAGGCTAGACATAGATCAAACTCAGTACTCTCAACGCCTGGCCGACTCTCAGCTCCTTTCTGTTCCTTGCATTCAAATAGTCGTCCAAGGACAAATTTTAGTTGGAAACTGCTAATTTTGGAAGTTCGTAAATAAAATGAAAGTGAGTTTAGAAGCCTTTCGGAACGCGTATTTAGTTACAGCATTTTCTCGCACAGGCGTCTGGTTTCTGGTCATTCCTGATATTCAAGCGTGTTTATCTCTGTCAAAACCACAAGCCAAATGAGTAAAATACAGCTTTGGTCTTTTTATTTGTGCCAGCAAGCATACATTCCCTCTCCCCCACCTCTCTAGTCATTCACTAGGAGGACTGTGGTGTGGGGACAGTGCAGGGCAGTAGGTAGGTTTGGGCACCATCTGCATTCAGTGTCTCGCTGGACTGGCTTTGCTGCAGCACCAGGAGCCCTTCTGTCATGTAAATTACTATTATCTTAACTGCGATGCCTTGCTAAACTTAGCCTTACACTCGAATTACTTTTTTGGGGGGGGGGGGCGAGGGGGAGGCGGGAGATAGGGTCTCATGTAGTACAGGTTGGCCTCGAACCCCTGATCATCTTCCTGCACTCCTCCCCTCGTGCTGTGATTTCAGGCGTGTACCACCATGCCCGACTTTGAACTCCGTCTTACCCGTCTCTGGAACCCGGGTCAGGTTTTGTATCAAAACTGGCCGAAGCGGCTTCTTGTACAAGACAAAACCTTTCGAGTTTGAGCTAGAAAGCCACCTGACTGCAGATGAGGGAGAGATACGCCTCCCTCCCGCCGCCACTGCACTTGGCCGGTACCCAGTTGTCACCGACCGGGAAGGCCTGGTTCTCCCGGGATTTGGGGGCGCTGGCCAGAGCTTACCTAACCCTGATTCTTCTTGCCCATTTTGCCCATTCATGAAAATGCGGTACTTTTTTTTGACTTTGGCTTTGGTTTCTCAGTGAAACCCTTTGAGGCACAGTGTCCGCAGCTGTTTTGTTGCAAGCGACATCTGTCGTCGGACAAAGCGGGTCGGTGACGCTCTGGGATGGCAGCGGCGACGCGCGCCGGCTAGCTCCGGAAGGCCTGCGTGGGCTCGGCTGGTGGAACAGGATCCGAGCGCCCCGGACGCGCCAGCACGGGGGCGGGGCTCCCGTAACCTTTCCCCTACTTTTCTCAGCCGCCACGTGACCCCGGCGCGGTGGGGGGAAGGGGCGGGGCGGGAAGCCGCGGTTGCTAGTGCCCTTCCCTTCCCGAGCGCCTTGAACTTGCAGTCTTGGTCTCCAGGCGCTTAGAGGCCCGGGACGCTGCTGTACTTTGACCGTTTGCAGGTTTTGTTTTGTCGGAAAATATGTTTAGTCACTCTGCATAGATATTTACGGGTAGGCCAGAGTCCTGCGGCTGGTGGAAGTCTGCAATTGAATTAGGTTATAATAAATGGTAGTCCAAGGTGAATCGTTGTAAAGTGTGTTTAGCAGATGTCCAGTCCCCTGAGGAGGGAGGATCGCTTGAATCCAGGAGTTCAGGGACGGCCTGGGAACATGCAAAGATTCCCCAGCTCAGGAAAGAAAAGGGGGGGGGGGGTGTTAAGCCGGAGGCGAGCCTAGCAGGCTGAAAAAGGATTACTGCACTCTTGAATTAATGCCAATTTAAGCTTTTATTGCAAGAATTTTTGTTTTTAGGAAAATAAGCCTGCTGCCAAACCTGATGACCTGAGTGGGTTCGATCCCTGAACTCACAGGGTGAAAATTATCCCGACTTCCACACACGTGAATGGTGTGTGTATGTATATAAATAAATGATACACAATTTTGTTTGAGTAAAAAACAATGCCAGTATACTGTGCAAAGTTAAAAAGGTGAAAATGGGGATGCCATGCGATCACCTTCCTACTGGGTAGCTGGTGCAGAGGCCACCGCTGAGAGCAGTTTCTTGAGGACTGTGATGGTGTTTGCCTGTACACCATCTGGTACTTGGGAGGTGGACAGAGTACAGCAGAGTTTAAAGCCAGCTATACTACCAGGATACACAAGAACTTGTCTCTAAACCAAACCTAGGCTATGCAGAGCTTTATTTTGTTTTGTTTTTAAATTTCTTACCTAACACAAGGAGTAAGTTCCACTTGTTGATTTCAAATATTTGTTGCCTTTTGTACCCTTCACCTAGAGCCCCATGCAAATATTGAGGCGGACATTGGGTACCCGCAGGCCCTGGGCTAAGGCCAGCTTTGCCCTGTTTAGGTAATGTGGCAGCTTGGTTCTGAGAAGTACCCACCTTTGCCCTTTTTGTGCGAGTTGTTCTGACCTTCAGGAATGTTTTCCCGAAGTTAATAACAGGGCATGCTGCCCGGTGAGGGGCCAGACACCTGGGAAACTGCCACTCGGGAGGTTGGGAAATACAGTGGCTGCTGACCTTACCTCTGAGGAGTGTCTACCCATGTTGTACACCGACCCATATAGATAAGATAGAAGTTTGGCGAGGTTGAAAACACCTGTAATCCCAGTGAGGCTTGTTTTTTTTTTTGGGGAGGGGGTGCTGAGGCAGGAAGATTGCCATGAATTCCAGGACAAGCTCTTCTCTCAAAAAAATTAAACAAAACAAACAAACCCAAAACAGCAAAGCCAGGCTTAGTTGTCCATGCCTATAATCCCAGCTCTTGGGAGGTAGAAGAAGAAAATTAGGAGTTCAAGATCAGCCTCATGACATACCCAGTTTGGGCCTAGCCTGGACTACATAAGACCCTGTCACAAAAACAAGGAAATAAAAAAGGCAATGCAATCCACTTGGTGGATTGTAACACTTAGGAACACAAGGGCCATCTAGACTCTGTCCCCTTGTGCATGTGTGATCTGAGCTGAGTCTGTTACTTCTGTTTAAGTTCCTCCAGAATTTGACTTCCTGATCCTGTGCAGGCTTGCAAGTACTTGCTGAAGGAAGGACAGAGATTGGAGCACCCTTTCCCCACCAGACTGATCCAGCCTATTAATACTATATTAAGAGGGTGGGGGTCTTTTGGGAGTTTCACTGGATGTACACCTAGAAGTTCATGCCCAGGAGGCAGGGGTTAGAGGAAGTGGTTGGGCCCCTGCCTCAGTGCACCTTCCCCAGTGCTGTTCAGTACCTGTTGTCAGCATCCTGCCCCCAACCAAGAAGCCACTGGCTGCAGTGACCTCACCCACTGCCACCTGCACTGACTTCCTTTAGGGTCCCTTGGCTTTGGGTAAAGCCGTGAATACAGAATTCAACATGTCTTGTTAAGATGCCCTGAAGGGACATTCATATGCATGCAAAGACAGGGATAGTGACTTCCTATACCTCTACCCTCCTTGAAACGGGGTCTCACTACGTATTCCTGGCTTATGTATACCAGGCTGTCTGCTGGCCTTCAACTTCTGATTCTCTTGCCTCCATCTCAGCCCTTTATGAAACCGATTGGTTTATTAAAGCATTCACTCCTGGCTGCCCTGGATGTGCTCTGAGGAAGGTCTACCCCTGATTTGTTGAGCACAGCCCATTCATCGTGTCCTGTGGGTCAATGAAGGTATTGTGGAAAGAGAGGCTGAATACCCAAGCCGACATTGAGGCATTGACATAGGTGAGGAAGAGCAAGGACCAACACCCACTTTCTTGAGGATGTGTGTTGACCACACAGGCTCCTGCTGGAGTGGCAGAGTGTGGCCTTGAATTAAAGACTGGGTGCTGGGCTGCGCATTCTGATGTCCTTCAGTCAGTGGGAACTGGGGGTGTTGTGCTAACAGTGTACAAGAGAGGATGATGTTTGTCAGTGAGAGATAGAGCTGCAAGTGAACCCACACCTGTGTTGTAGCCACTTTCTGAGGTAGGCCCAAGTCACCTGCTGTCACAGAGCAGGGCTCTTATTGATGATCCCCAACCCCATACACACAGACTGAGACTGACAAGATGAGTTAGACCTCAATCTCAGCACTGAGGTAGCAGAGCCAGGGAGTCCTCTAAGTTTGAGGCTGGCCTTGTCTTCCAGAGTGTGACCTATGCACAGTCTTGAACTTCATGATGCTTAAAAAAGAAAAAAATAATAAGATTTATTCTATTTTGTTATTGAGACAGGATCACATTTTGTAGTCCTCCCTGACCTGGAATTTGCTATGTAGGCCATGCTGGTTTTGAATTCACAGAGATCTCCCTGCTTCTGCCTCCCCAGTGCTGGCATTAAAGTGTGCCACCACACATGATGGTTTTGGTTTTTTTTTAAAGATTTATTTATTTACCATGTATATCTGCACACCAGAAGAGGGTATCAGATCTCATAAGAGATGGTTGTTAGCCACCATGTGGTTGCTGGGAATTGAACTCAGGACCTCTGGAAGAACAGTCCAGTGCTTTTAACCTCCGAGCCACCTCTTCAGCCCCCACATGATGGTTTTTTAAAATTATTTTTATTTTTAAAATGTGTGTGTGTGTGTGTGTGTGTGTGTGTGTGTGTGTGTGTGTGTGTGCATATGTGCATGTGAGTGCAGATGCCTCTGGAGACGTCAACTCCCCTGAGGCTGGAGACAGGCAATTGTAAGCTGCCTGGTGTTGGGGCTGGAAGCTAAGTTCAGGTTCTCTGAAGAACAGTGTGCACTCTGAGCCTCTTTCCAGCCTTGTCCCTGATAAACAAAAACAATATACGTCCCAGAGAAGTGAACTTAGAAGGTTAAATTTGGATCTTTTCCTGGAGCTGATAAAAGTGAAATGCCATCTTCTCTGTGACTCTGTGTGATTGCAGTGTGACCCTGTGACAGTAAGGAGCACTTCACAGGCTGTTGTTTTGCTAAGGTACAACATTTAATAGATTGGATTGACTAAACACGTTTTAATTTTCCTCCACTTTTTATTTTTTAAGACTGGCTTCAAGGTTTATTGGTGAACACCTTCTGTGGGGGTGTAGGATTCAGCACAGGGGAAACCCTCAGGAATGCAGATCCAGGGGACCACAATTGAAGATACCAAGCCATCAGGGATGAGTCACTTCTCAGCTTCCATGTCTTCAAATCCATCTGCATTAAACTTGAAGCCCTACTTCTTTGAGATGTGGACCCTCTGGCAGCCAGAGAACTTGGAACTTGGTCCCTCGAAGGATCTCAGTCACACCTCTCTTACTCTGTAGCTTGATGAACATGACTAGGGCATACTGACCTAGTCCATGTGAACTCTGGCCACTGTGCCCTGGGGACTTCTTGAAGGCACCCCACATACCTATCTGGAGCTGGGGTTGGGGACAACTGGCATGAATATCCACAAGAAACCTGTCTCGAGAGTTCTTTAGGGCAACATATTATACACATGACAGGCTTCTTCAGCTACCAGGAGGGCTATTGTTTGCAGCCATTGTGTGACAACCCCTCCATTCTTAATGGAGTCAGTAAAGGGATATAAGTATAGGCTTGAGCGCAAAAGAGGACAGGCACTCAGAAGAAAGTGAGACAAGACACATCTAAGAGAGTTGCTGTAAGCCCTGTTTTCATCTTACAGTATTTTTTGAGACTTATTTTGCTGGAGGTGGTGGCATGTGCTATAATCCCAGGACTCTATAGGCAAAGAAAAGCAGATCTCTGTGGGCTCAAAGGCAATTGGTATATACAGTTAGTTCCAGGCCAACCAGGGCTACATAGTGAGAACTTGTTTTTTTTGTTTTTGTTTGTTTGTTTGTTTGTTGTAAGATTTATTTTAGTGCCGGGCATTTGTGGTGCTCAGCACTCAGGAGGAAGAGGCAGGCGGATCTCTGTGAGTTTGAGGCCAGCTTGGTCTACAGAGCTAGTGCCAGGATAGGCTCCAAAGCTGCACAGAGAAACCCTGTCTTGAAAAACCAAAAAAAAAAAAAAAAAAAAAAGAAGAAGATTTATTTTAGTTATGTATTTGTATTTGTGTACATGTCTGTGGGGGACCACTTGAGTGCAGTGACCTCTGAATCCAGGAGAGAAGGTTGAATACACTAGAGCTGGAGTTAGAGGTGTGTGAGCTACCCCACATGGGTGCTGGAAACTGAAGTCCAGTCTTTTGCAAGCAGCACACATTCTTAACTCCTAAGCCGTGTCTCCAGCCCCATCTAACAGCATTTTTTACCTGGAGGTGGTCTGTGGCATGTGACCCCTGCCCTTGTAAATCAGGACATTTGTAGATACAGTTTCTAGATGCCAGGATTGCAGATAGACAGATTTTCCTATTGTCACTGTGTTCTGCATTGCTTGTATTGCAGATGCCAGGTTGCTGAGGTGACAGACATGCACGGGATGTGCAGGGCAGCCCCAGAGGTTATGGAACATCTGTGGGAGCAATATCTTAGTATGAGGAGAAGTTTGATCTCCTTGAGCTGATAGATGTGTGTCCCTTCCTGGCAGTCAGAGCCCAGGCTGGCATTCTGTACTGACAAGATTTGATCCAGGTGCTGTTTCAGAATGGATGGGCTGTACTATTAGCCTTGTCAACATGTGTTTCCCTTGTTAGTAAACTAATTTTGTGTGTATTTTTTGTGGTGGGGCAGGTGTGCACATGTGTGTGCGTGTGTGTATATGTGTGCTCATGTGTGAACTTCGTACCACCTGTGAGGAGGTCAGAGGACAATTTGTGGAAATTGGTTCTCTTCCTCTCCTGTGTAAATCTCTTGAGGACTGAACTCATGTCTGGCTTGATAGCAAGAGCTTTCTCCTGCTGAACCATCTCACTGGTCTCCTTTATTATTTTTATTACTAATCTGTTTTGTGTTTTTTGAGACAGAATCTCACCTATGCATGCTTCCCTCAAACTCACTATGTCGCTGAGTTGTTCTTGAACTTCTGATCATCCTGCCCCCACCTCTTGAGTGCTGGGATTATAGATGTGTGCCATCAAGCCTGCTTTAGTGGTGTTGGAGATATGCTATCACCAGAACTTCCAGCATGCTAGGCAAGCACTCTGTCACCTGAGCCATATCCCCAGCCTTGGCTATTTATTTATTTATTTATTTATTTTTATAAAAGAGTGTCTTTTGGGGGCTGTCCCTAGATCCAGTTTGCCAAAGTCATATTTCTCTGATTACCAATTCTTAATGACAAGGTGCAGTATAAAGCTTTAAATTTCAGCTTGCTTTACTTTTAAATTTCCTTTCTTTTTGAGACAGGGTCTCATTATGTAGCTCTGGCTGGTCTGGAACTGGAGATGTAGACCAGGTTGGCCCCAAACGCACAGAGATCTTCCTGCCTCTGCCTCCTGGGATTACAGGTGAGCACCAGCACATTTAGCTTTTATTTATTTATTTATTATTGAGACAGGGTCTCGTGTAACCTAGGCTGGCCCTGTAGCCAACGATGCATTTGAATTTATGATCTTCTTGTCTTTACCTCCCAAGTGCCACAGTTAGAAGTGTTTACCATTATGACCGGCTTGACTTTTTTACAGTGTGTGATATGTGAGAGTTCTGTTGTTATTTTTGAGAGATGTAGATTGAATGATGACTGAAAACTTATTTCTTACCATCCAAATACTAACCAGGCCGGACACAGCTTAGATTTTGAAATAAGACATTCAAAATGGCATGGCCATAACCCCAAATTCATTTTCTAACCTGACCTGAACTGTTGTGTTTAGCCCATCAATGTGAGTGGCATACGGTGATGGTGCCATACTGTGGAGACGTCACCTGTGGCCGGTTTATGTATTGCAGATAGGGAATGCTCAGCCTTGAAATCAAGGTTCAGTTTTTCACAGTGAAGGTTCCTTGCTGTTGTTAGTCTCCAACCACACATGCCCCAAGTGAAAAAAAAAAATGTAGAAATCTGGTAGCTGAAGTGACAGTCTTTGAAGAGGACAGGGGCTAGTGTCTTGGTTTGGAGTCGTTTCTCATAAGGCGCACTAAGTCAGTGCTGTGGGCTTTGCCTTCTCCTCTCCCCAGGCTCCCACCAGTCTGATGGCTTCTCCCATCAGAGGACACCAGGAGGGAGAGACCCTGAACTTCCCAGACTCTGGAACTATGAGGCATGCAAATCTCTATATATAGTACCCGCCCTCAGCTATTCCGTTACAGCAACTGAAATGTACCAAGACGTTGCTTCACTATGCTTGTACCACAAACCCACCGAAAGCACAAGGTGCTCATGTCCCATGCTAAGTCACTTCCAGTGCATAGATTAGCCATAGTGAGGTCTTTAAATCTCGTTTTTATTTTTGATGTGTGTGTGCATCATTTCACATGTGCATGAAGTCCAGAGGCCCACAGCCAGTGTTGTCTTCAATTCTCCAACTTTTTTGAGACAAGAGTTTCTCTGTGTAGCTCTGGCTGTCCTGGAACTAGCTCTGTAGACCAGGCTGGCCTCAAACTCACAGAGATCTGCCTGCCTCTGCCTCCCAAGTGCTGGGATTAAAAGTGTGCACCGCCATGCCCAGCCTCTCTAAGCTGGAGCCATTTCTGCCATTTCAGCCATTTCAGCCATTTAGCAGAGCAGAGCATTTCCAGGAGTTACCAATGGTAAGAGACCCCACTGGCAGCATCTTTGGGGTTTGTCCATGGCCAAGGCCCAAGGCTCATCAGCCTGGTGCTGTCCCTGGTGAGGGATGCCTGCCATGTATGTTCCTAGATGCCCTGTCTGGAATCCTGCTAAGCTGCCTCTTCCCGTGTGTAACCCTTTCTCTAAGGATTTCCAGCCGTTGTTTACTGCTAGGCAAGATGGACAGCTGGTGAGGGATTAGAGCTGGAGGCAGGGCTTGTGCGCTGGTGAACTGTGCAATTCTGGTAGGTTGCTAAGCCATACTGATAGAGTTCTTCCTGGTCCGTTTATAATAATTGAATTTTCCTGCTGGCTGCCACATATCATTTTGGTTATAGCAGTGATCTAAGGCAACATGTGTTGCAACTGCAGGAATCTTAAACTGGCCTTGCTGTCATAGCCACCACTGCACCTTGGTAAGTGAGGACATGCCTATTGGTGCTGGGCCTCGACTTGATTTCTGCCCTGCTGTTGGCTAGCTGTGACTTTAAGCAAGCTTCTGATGTCTAAGTCTTGTTTTCCTCATTAGTGAATGGGGATAGTTATGGGTTCATTTCTTAGAGTTGTAGTTAGAATTTAACAAGTGGATAAAGGTAAAACAAATTAATAGAAAAATTATTGCAGGGGTCCTGGTGTGATGGCCCATGCCTTTAATACTTCTTGGTAGGCAGATGGAAGTTGATCTCTATGAATTCCAGGCCAGGCAGGGACTGAGGAGATGGCTCAGTCAGTAAAGTGCTTGCTATGCAAGCATGAGAACCTGAGTTCAGATCTCCAGTACCCATATAAAAAGCCAGGAGCAGTGGTGCACATCTGTAATCCCAACAGTGGGGAGGCAGAAACAGGAAGATCCCTGGGGCTCGATTGCTAGCCAGCCTAGCCAAATTGGTGATCTCTGGGTTCAATGAGAGACCTGTCTCAAACAATAAGGTGGAAAATGATAGACACCAATTGGAACACATGCGTTAACACATATAAAAACACTCACAAAATAAGCCATGTAATTAGGGGAATGGGTATCCCACATTTTCTTTGCCATGGAAAACAAGCCTGCCTGCCATCTATGCTGGTGTACTGTGAGTCACAGTCCTGCCTGTTGTTCTTTCTACCTGTCTACCTACCTATCTGGTTCCCCATCTGTGCACTGCACTGCCATGTTGAAATACTCCCTGGAGCACAGAACCTATTTGCATAATTCAGTTGCTCGGAAGCCTGTCATCCCTGGGCAAGTCTTACTGTTTGATTTATATGATGGACACGGTTTCCACATTGCAGTTTCTCTGGCATGTGCCAGTTTCTGGCAGTGTGCTGGGCCTCTCCTGAACTTTCCCCTCCTTTCCTAGCTGGCTGCCTGCCTAAACTCTGCAGCTGCAAGGAACTACAGGGAGAGTGGGGATGCTAAGAAGGCCTGGTCTGAGAAGGAAAGTGGGTTTTTCTCAGGGGTGGCAGCTTGGTGGCATATCCAGGGTTAGGGCTCATGGGCTGACCTCAGAGGTGAAATACTTTTGATGTAGAAGGGTTCACTATGGAGAAAAAGAACCCAGTGGGCACATCCCATCAGCAAAACACAGAGCCATTTATTTAGCCAAGGACTCGGGGGGGGGGGGTGACACCAAGCCACGTTATTAAAATGAAGACAGTCTTAAGTCAGCAAAATGCCTCAGAGTTAAAGAGCTTGCTGTGCATGCCTGGTGACCTGAGATCAACTCCCAGATCCCATGTACATGTAGGAGTAGAGAAGTGACTCCACAAAATTGTCCTCTGACCTCCTCAGTAGCACACATCCGTCATGCATACACACACTCACATAATAATAAATAAATCTTTAAAAATGAAGACAGTTTTGGCAGTGGCAAGAGAGATGCAGTCCACAGGGTCCTCAGGGTTCCATCAAGAGCATTAAGTAAGATTGGTGTCTTTGAAAAGCTTTCAGTTTATTGGGGGATGATTAACCACAGCTTGGAAGGGGAAGCTCTCTGCCAGAAAGCACAGGTGATGATGGTGTGTGCCTTGAGGCATCACTATGCTTTGGGAATGTGAAATCAAAAGCTGGTCAAAACCTGGCCCTGACGAGGGGTGTATTTAGCCAAGTGTGATGAAAGGTGAGAACAGAAGTGACCCAAGAGGGGTTGAGGAGACAGGTCAGTCAGTAAAGTGCTTGCCTAGTAAGCATAAGGACCTGAGAAAGGTTGGGCATGGCAGTGAATGCTTGTAATCCCAGCTTTAGAGAGGCAGACATGGGAGCATCTCTGGGGCTCCTAGCCTAATTATTGAGCCCCAGACCAGTGAGAGAACAACAGTGTACATGGCCCCTAGGAACAACACCCAAGGTTGATCTCTGGCTTGCTCGAGGGCACACACACAGGCACACACACACACACACACACAGGCACACACACACACACACACACACACACACACACACACACACCCCATTGGGTCTAGTGCAGGTGGAGGTACAGAATTGCAAGCAAGCTTGGGGGCAGATACTCACCAGACCTGACATGTGAGATTGGTGCTTTCAGTGCAGGCATCCTGTTCTTCATTTTGGTGTGCCAGGAGCGGATTACAGTAAGGGGATTAGTGCTCTACTGCAGCCCTCTTTGGAAGTCCCTCTCCAGCAGTGGGGCTGGTATAGAAATGATGATGGGCCTGAGTGTGGGGGCACCTGCACATTCCCAGGCAAAGAGGTTGGCAGGTGGGATATGGGAGTGGGCAGTCACCCACTAATACTGTCACTTGGGGCAGGGGCAAGAGCCCAGACTTCCACACCCACTTCTCAGAAATATTTTTGTCTCTGATACCAGATACCACAACCCAACCCTACAGTATCAGAATTTTTTTTTGTCTTTGGCATGGTGGATGCCTTTCTGAACCTCTTCCTGGAACCTGGGGGTGGTCCTTGCTGCAACAGCCACTGGCAGTTTTGCCCTGAGCTAGTTTGACAAAGCAGGGCAAGGAGCCACCTTGTTAGGAACAATCCCTGAGGGACCTTTCCCTTGTACCTGGCCAGACCTGCTTCTGGGGTGGAGCAGTTAATGTGTTTACCTAGAGGGTGTGTCCTGTGTAACTCTTCCCCTATGGTTTAGAATTTTAGTCCAAAGGCTAACACTAGGTGTGGTGGTATATACTGTAATCCCAGTATGAGGATAGCCACAAGTTCAAGGCCAGCCTGGTCTAGATACCAAGTTGTATTTGCTGAAGAACTTGGGAGGAACAGTGAGTGGCAGAAGGGAGGTCCGAGCCCTCTTTCCTCTCATCTATATAGTTCTGTTTTATGCTTTCCTTTTCAGAATATGTTCTTGTGGCCCTCTTTGAACTTGGGACACACAGGTGCATGCCCTGTGGTGCAGTTACTTCCCTGTAGGCCTGTGTGTAGACCTTGTGTCCAGGGACTCTCTCTCTCCACCCTGGACTTTGATGGATCAGGGCAGCCCCATGTGTGCCACCCTGCTCCAGAAACATACAAAACAGAGCTTCTCGGGACACTTGGGACATCTCTGTGAGTGGCAGTAGACACTGGAGAACTGGGCAGCGAAAAGCTGGGTCTGTGCCCAGGCAAGGAGGCGCTGGTGGAATGAAGTGCCTCTTTCCTCTGTGGGGTCTGTTGCCTGGGTGAATAAAACACAAGTGGGGAAGGCAATTAAGATAGTGTGGTCTGTGCGTGCCCCGGTGAGGCAGGCCTAGTAGGAGAGAGGCAGATATAGAGGGTGCAGCTGGAGAAAAGGTGGGCTGATGTCCAGTCTGTAGTTTTGGCCTTGAAGGTGGGCTTGTAACATCTGGTCATGTGCACCGGTTGTAGAGGCCTGATTAGGGACAGGGGGCAGGCTGCCTTTCAAGGTGCAAAGAGCCAAAGAAGAACCTCCCATCAGTGCAGACAGAGGTCAGGGGCTGGAGGCCATAGGAGATGATGTGGTAGGCCAGGCTTGAGCCACTGGTGACCTGAGGCAGGAAGAAGGAGGAACTGGCAGTGTGGGCTAGGACTTGGAAACCAGTGTTTTAGTGCATACTGTATGTAGACATGGACCATGGAAGCCTGCCATGCCCTCTTTGCAACAGCTTTTGGAAGGGAGGAGGAAGCTGCCCAAAGTCAGTGGACTGTGTCCAGGCACAGCTGGCCTGCCAGACAGAATGGCTGGGCCAGCTGGCCTTGAGGGCCATTCTTCTAGTACATCAGGGTTCCCGGCTGCACAAACACAAGGACATAGCCTTGGTGCCCAAGCTAGGCAGGGTGTGACGACCAGAAGCACTCCTGGGAAGGGAGAGCTGAAGTCAGGGCAGTGGGTGTCCTTAGTATCCAGGCTAAGGGGCTTTGCAGAGAGCCACCTGGGGAATGGATTGGCTTTCTATTGGCAGGGGACACCAAAGCCAAAAACAGCTGGTGAAAGGAGATGAGGGGAGGGACCTGTCCCTAAACCTTGCCTCTGAGACAGAAACACATTTCTAGAGAAAGAAGAGGAAGGGCTCCTGATTGGCAGAGGGCTTGAGCACACTTCCTTATGAGGTGAACAGAGCAGCCAGGCTCCTGGGAACTGAGGTGAGGACGTAAGGGTCAATATGGTAGTATCTGTGGACCACTTGTACACAAATTCCTGCATTTACAAATACACACGCACTCACACACACGATGTTAGGTAGCCTGTGGCTGCTCAGGCATGGATGTGAGAGAGAAGCCTAGAGTTCCAGGGAAGATGTGTGCCAACAGTGTCCTATGTGTGTGTGAATGTCTGCATGTGCAACCTGTGCATGCCAGGCCTTTGGAACCCAGAAGAAGGCATCGGACCCCCTGGGGTTGGAATGAGCCACACAGTTTGGGTCCTCTGCAAGAACAGTATGCACCCTTAATTGCTGTGCCATGTCTCCATTCCTTTGATGTTGTATTCTTATTTTTTAAATATTTATTTTTATCATTTTAAATTATGTGGCTGTGTGCATGTGAATGAAGGTGTCTCTGAGTCCAGAGGTGTCCATTCTCCCTGGAGTCAGCCACTTGATGTGGGTGCTGGAAACAGAACTTTGGTCCTCTCCAAATCAGTGTGCATGTTCTTAACCACAGAGCCAGAGCCGCCTCTGCAGCCCCCGATACTGTCTTTTTTTTTTTTTTTTTTTTTTTTTGGTTTTTCGAGACAGGGTTTCTCTTGTGTAGCTTTGGAGCCTATCCTGGCACTCGCTCTGGAGACCAGGCTGGCCTCGAACTCACAGAGATCCTCCTGCCTCTGCCTCCCGAGTGCTGGGAATAAAGGCGTACGCCACCAATGCCTGGCCCGATACTGTCTTAATTAAAAGGGCCAGATAGCCATAGGTCTGTGTCACCAACCAGCCCGTTTATTGCAAGGGCAGGTACATAGACAGGTTCTATACTGATCTGGATGTGTTGTGTTTCATAACTCTGAGCATTTGAGGAAGTGTTAAGTTATGGCCAAGTTCATGGAGGCTTTGGGGACACTTCTAAGTTTCTTGGATTCAGGAATATTTTGCTTCCCTCCATGAGACTCTGTATATCTCCTCCCCTTCTCCTCAAGCATCGAGTTGGTTTTTCATCCTCCCAGCTTGTCTGCTCACCTCTGTACAGCTGCTCTGGGCTGTTTGCATGTTGGATGGCTCTGCCAGGTGTGCCCAGGACTCCCAGTCCCACAGACAGGTCCCCTAGCAGCCTCTGTTGAGGGTGGACTTGCTTTTGGTGTTTTACAGAGAGCTACTTATTCTCCCACAGTGGCTTCAAAAGGGAGGTGAGGAGGAACACGAGGGTGTCCAACCTACAGCCTGTGAGGCACATGCAATAGAGGATATGAAAATAGCCCATCATAAATCATAAAATTAAATGTGTGCCACAGCACTCGGGTAGAGGTCAAAGGACAGTTCCACTGTGACGATGCTGGGGATTGAACTTGAGCAGAAGGGCTTAGCAGCAAGCACCTTTGCCCATTTAGCAATCTCATTGGTCCAGAATTTTTTTTCTTTTTTTCTTTAACTTGATTTTTGTAGATAGTAATGTCCTGTTGAAAGACAAAATGTAAGACACCTTGCCTACAGTTACTTTCCCTCTGAGGAGAAAGGCCCTGTTTCCAGGGGCACTGGGAATACTGGCTCAGTCAGGAATGAGGGAGGACCTTCCCCCACTCTGGCCTGGGGTCAGGTTGACTAAGCAGTGTTGTGGTGACTGGGTTAAGACTCACTGTGACTACTGTTCCTGGAGTGCCAGCCCCCCAGAGACATCTGTGCCCACCTGAAAAGTAGAGAGCTGCAGGCGGCAGTCTCTGCCAGGTATGGGGTTTGGTCTCCTGCCCAGGAAGAGGATGGCAGGACTAGCATGCAGCCCGTGAAGGGACTGGTATCAGCTCATGGCCGGGTTCTCAGCACAAAAGAGAGTTATTTGCTCCAGAGAGACAAGGATAGGAAACAAGAGACAAAGACGGCATAGAGGATGGGGGAGAAGGGACTGGGAGGGGAAGGGGATGGAGAGGAGATGGATAGCAAATAGCAGTTTATAAAGGTAAAAGGGGAAGCCCATGTTAGGATGAGGAGTTTACTTTTGATTGGATAGGTTAATTAGGGCAGCCACAAGGGGGCTTCTGATTGCTGGACTTCAATACTTTGATAGCTGGACCTTGGTAATCAACCTCAGTAGGAGGAAGGGGCCAAATAAGTGAATAGACCTTGGTGGCTAGCTTTAGGAGTGTAGTCTAATGGCTTTTAGCAAGGCAGAGGGAACTGGGGAGAAGGGCAAGGCCTGCCAGAGCCATGATTGCCATTCTCAAGCTGGCTAGAGTCCCTTCAGCTTGACCAAAAGGTACAGTTCAGTCTTGTCAGATC
Organism: Cricetulus griseus; assembly: GCF_003668045.3. Classification (NCBI taxonomy): domain Eukaryota; kingdom Metazoa; phylum Chordata; class Mammalia; order Rodentia; family Cricetidae; genus Cricetulus; species Cricetulus griseus. The sequence continues at coordinate 55,904,272 of NC_048596.1, read as the reverse complement.
TCAGAGAGTGGTGTGCAGAACAAAACTTTCCCTGGAGAGACATAACGTACAGGTGTACTCACTCCCTGATGAGGATCCCATGACAGACCACCAAAATCCAACTTGGTGGACCAATGGCTTTATTGGGGTTACTTAAGGAGCAGAATTCACTCAAAGACAGTTGCATCACCAATGCCCACTCCAGCATGGGTGACAGTTCACAAAGCTGGGAACCTGGAACACATTGGAACTGCAGGCAGCTCAATAGGTTGGAGAGTGCCCTTCCTAGGTGCACAGTTGGTCTAAACCTCTTCTGGTCAGCTTGGGTGGTTTCTGCTCCTTCCAGGTAGCTGGTCTGGTCTCAGAGCTACTCTGTTTTGCTAGTCTCAGGGGGACTGTTAGCTTCTATTGTTTGTTCTGGCGGGAGGAGCTTAGTACATCTTGTCAGTTTCAGGGACTTCCTGTAAGTATTTTGAGTTGTTTACTTTCCTACCGAGGGAACTGTTACACAAGTGGGCATGTGATGGGGCGGGGGCTTTGGTTGCAGGGGCTGCCTTTCCATTCTCCCCGGCTGCCTGCTTGATCCTCCTGTCTCCACTTCATCTCCTGCAGAGTCTGCTGTGTAGTGCACTGATGGAGCAGGTACTTCCCATCCCAGGAGGCAGGAGCACTCAGAACCTACTTAGCACCCATGAGAGCTCTGGCACACTGAGAGGACCGCTGCATTAGATACATTAAGAGTTGTAGGGAAATCTCAGACGTGTGTGGAAAAGCAGTCCAGCAGGAATGACCTGCGTGTGGTCACTACCTACTTTCCCTGGCTCTCAAGGAACCTTTCCCCACCCCCCCTCATCCCAGTCCTAGGTGCCATGAAATCGTGTGTGTGTGTGTGTGTGTGTGTGTGTGTGTGTGTGTGTGTGTGTGTGTGTGTGTGTTGTGCCATGTAGGCAAGAGGTCAACCTTGGTTGTCATTCCTTGTACCATCCACCTTACTGTTTTTGAGGCAGGTTGTCCCTTTGGCCTGAGCAGATGCCTTGGGAGGCAGAGTGGCCAGTGAGCCTAAGGGATCCTCCTGTCTTTGCCTCCCAATGCTAGGATTACAAATGGGCTCCACCATCTCTGGCTTCTTATGTCTAGCAGCAGGCATTTTACTGACCGAGCTGTATGCAGATATTTGGTGTCTACCCTACAATGTTAGATGATCTCTGAAAAAAAAAAAAAAGTATTTCCTTAGTGCTGGAGGGTGGTGTTTATTCTGAATGGAACATTGGTGGGAACCGTGATGGTATGTGCTTCTAGGGCCATCTCATTTCACCCTGAGGCTCCCAGTTGTGTGTTTGGCCAGGGAAGGGTCAGATGCTTGAGTGCTAAATAGACAACATTTGTGTTGTGTGAGAGGACATTTTCTTTTCCTCTGTTTTTTTCTTTTCTTTTCTTTTTGGTTTTTTGAGACAGGGTTTCTCTGTGTAGCTTTGGAGCCTATCCTGGCACTTGCTCTGTAGACCAGGCTGGCCTCGAACTCACAGAGATCCGTCTGCCTCTGCCTCCCGAGTGCTGGGATAAAGCTGTGCTCCACCAACGCCAGGCTTCTTCTGTTTTTTCCTTTGTGAATGTGCATGTACATTGGTATGTATGCATGTGTGAGTGCATGCATGTGTGTGCAAGAACATATGAAGGTCAGAAGTCAACTGCAAGTAGTATTTATTAGCAGCTGTCTGCTTTTTCACTTAAAAATTTTAATTTATGATTACTGTATTGTATGATGTGTGTGAGAATGAGGTTGCATGCACACTGCGGTGTGTGGTGGGTGGAAGACAGCTTTTGGAAGTCGGTTCTTTCCTCACCTTTTTTTCTTTAATTAAAAAATGTAGGGGTGTGTGTGTGTGTGTGTGTGTGTGTGTGTGTGTGTGTGTGTGTGAATATATGTCACACGAGTGCAATGCCCACAGAGACCACAAAAGGTTATCAGATCTCCTGGAACCAGAGTTACAGGTGTTTGTGAGCTGCTTAATGTGGGTGCTGGGAATTAAACTTGGATCTTCTGGAAGAGCAGCAAGCACTCTTGATTACTGAGCCATCTCTCCAGCCTCCGAGACAGTATTTCTAAAGAGCAGCCTTATTGAGGTGTGTCCTAGCTAGCTTTATGCCAACTTGACACTGGCTAGAGTCATCTGAAAGGAAAGAACCTCAATTGAGGAAATGCCTCCATAAGATCCATCTGTAAGGCATTTTCTTTCTTTTTTTGTGTGTGTGTTTGTTTTTCGAAACAGGGTTTCTCTGTGTAGCCTTGGCTGTCCTGGAACTCACTCTGTAGACCAGGAGAGCCTCGAACTCACAGAGACCTGGTAAGACATTTTCTTAATTAATGATTGATGGGGGAGGGCCCAGCTGCTTGTGGATGGTGCCATCTCTGGGCTGGTGCTCATGGGCTCTATAAGAAGTTGGTCTGAGGGAGCTATGGGGAGCAAGCCAGTAAGCTGCACCTCTCCATGACCTCTGCATCAGCTCCTGCCTCTGGGATCCTGCCCTGCTTGAATGCCTGTTTGGACTTCTTTTAATGATGGACTATGATATGGAAGTGTAAGCCAAATAAACCCTTTCCTTCCCAACTTGTTTGGTCATGGTGTTTCATTACAGCAATAGAAACCCTGACTAAGACAATGTATAATTCATATAAGCAATTCACACATCTGAAGTCTGTATTTTGGAGATTTTTAATTTATTCACAACAATGTGCTACTATCTTATCATTTCACTCAGTTTGGAAACATTTTTATCAACCCCCAAAGAAACACTCCTTAGCCTTCATTGCCTTTCCAAGCTCTCTCAGCCCCTGACAGTTCCAATCTTTCTATTTCTATAGATTTTTCTGTTCTGGACATTTTGTGTAAACGGAGTGAGATGACATTTGACTTCTTGGACTTCATGTTATGCTCTTGGCTTTTTTTTTTTTTTTTATTAATGAGACATGTAGCTCAGGCTGGCTTCTAGCTTACTCTCAAGCCAAAGCTGATTTCAGTATTTGATCCTCCTGCCTCCCCGTCTCAAGTATGCCTGATTTATGTGGGCTTGTGTATGTGAGGTGAACCCTCTGCCCACTGAGCCATGTCCCCAGACCCCGATGTCATGGTTTCATCCATGTTAGTACTGCTTTCCTTCTTAGGGCTGAGTCATGTTCTGGTGTGTGAGTATGTCACAATTTACCTACGCACCTTCTCCTGTAGAGGAACCCATCTGTAGTCTCCTCTCCTGCTGTGGAAAGCCTGGCTGTTTCAATCTGTCATCAACATGACTGCTGTGAACACTCTTGTTTAGGTTTTAGTGTGGACTTGTTTGAGTTATCTTGGCCAAGGAAGGGAGTTGCTGAGTTCCATGGTTTTTACATTTTTGCTTTGTTTTGTTGAGATAATGTCTTTTTGTGTAACCCAGACTGGCCTTGAACTCACTGCCTCAAAGGAGTTTTATACTTAGCCTTTGTGGAAAGGACAGGCTGTCATCTGTAATTACCTAACCCTGTCACATTTCTACAAGAGCAGTGGGTGACACTCCTGACTTCTCGGTGTCCTCGACAGCACCTGTCACTCACAGTTTGTGTTCCAGCTGTTCCTGGGGGTGGCATGTGCTGTGATTTGGCTTTTGCTTCCTGGTGGCCTCTGGGAGTGGATCTGAGAACCTGAAGTAGCCTGTGAAGCCAACATGGAAGCTGAGACTGACTCATTCGATCTGGCACCAATAGCTGCCTAATGATCTGAAGCAGAGAGGCTGCGTTTGTGAATTGCTTATGCAAGCCCACAAAGCAGTAGGACTGCCTGTCAGAACAAACAAACCTGCCATTAAGTTTAGGCAGTTTTTTTGTCTGTTTGTGATAGGACTTCATGTAGACCAGGCTGGTAATGCACTGTGTAGCCAAGGGTAATCTTGAACTCCTGATCCTCTTGCCTGTACCTTCCTAGTGCTAGGTTTATAGGCTTGTGCCACCATACCTGGCAGGTTCTGAACATTAAACTCAGGTCACATGACAAGGACATTTCACTCTGGAAAGGGCACTGTAAGTATTCCCAGGCCCCAAGATTGTCCTGAGACTAGGTTTGGTTTCTAGGCAAACATAGGTTCATGACTTTGGATTGAATTGACTGCAGCCCTACATCTAATCTGCTGTTAACAGCCTGGTTGTGGGCTGAGGAGATGATTCAGTGGGGGAAAGTGCTTGCTGAGCAAGCTTGAGTACCTGAGTTTGAGCCCCAACATCCATGGAAAATGCTGAGTATAGCAGCTCTGGGCCAGTAATTCCAGCTTTGGGGTTGATGGTGGGAACAGGAGGATACAAGGGCTCAGGGATCACTCCCCCTAGCAGTCAGCACTCTCCAGGTTCAGCGAGAGACCCCGCCTCCAGACAGTAAAGTTGAAAGCAATAGAGGAAGCTAGCAGGTGTTGAACTCATGCCTTCATGTACATACAGGGGTAAAAACACCCAGGAACATATGTCACACACATACACACAACAGAAAAGTTTACATCAAATTGTTACCTGGTGTTTTAAAAATTCATTAATGTGTTTAAATTTAAAAATTCATTGAATTTTCTTTTGGTTTTGCAGCAAGGTCTGTCTGTAGCCAGCCTGGAATTCAGTGTTTAGCCCAGGCTGGCTTTGAACTTGTACAATAAGCCCGGCTCACCTTTGAGGTCATATAAACAATTGACAGGGTGGCCAGTCACAGAATCCTGCTTGCCCAGATTGATGCCTGTGGTAGGATTCCTGTCTGTACTGCTAGCCCCATGATTGCTGCAGATATGGAATGCTTGACCTGGGGCTGACTCTGTAGTCGATGGGATGTCTGCCTAGCATGCCCTGCCTTCATCCCCAGCAGTGGATAAAGCAAGCACAGGGGCTCATATCTGTAATACCAGCACTTCAGAAGTAGATGGAAGAGGATCTGAAGTTCAAGGGAATTCCAGATGTGAGCCTCCTCGCCCCAATCAGAGCTGTGTCCATGCCTCACCCAGGCTCTGTGTGTGTCTGCACAAGCAAGGGTTTGTAGTCTTGCTGCTTTCTCAGGTGGGCTCTGTGCCTTCAGCACGGCCAGGCCCTGCCTCTGTCCTCCTGCCTGCCAGGCAGGATGTAAATACACTGGGCTCTGAGTTATCTTCAGTACCAGGCTGTTTTGTCCCCCTCAACCTTTTGGAGTTCAGAGCAGAGCTCAATGACCAGTTTCCAGCTGTGTTGCCCACCAGCATCATCCCCGGCTGCTCCACCTAGGTGTCCTTGGTGACACTGTGGCATTTCCAACGCAGCAGGTCCACAGGTGAACTGTCAGCTGCCTGTCCTCCACCTCCACACCAGGAAGTGGCTTTGCAGAGCACATAGTTCAAGACCCTTTTATCAGCATGTCCAGCCCTTGGGGCTCAAACCTGTTGAGTTGGTTGTTGTCTTCATCTCCGATGGCACCACACTGGGCCAGGGCTCTCTGCTCTCCTTTCCAGGAAGGCATACAGAGCTTCAGGGTCTCCTGTCTGGCACTTCCTTCTCCTAACTGCCATACAGACATTGCTTGCTCTTTGCCTCCTCTCTATGCCACAAGAGGGCAGAGGGACCATTTCTGCCAGGGTCTAGGTCCTCACCTCACTGATACATGCAGCCAGCAAGTGTTTGTTGAATGAACAAGTGATTGACAATTGACAGGGTTTCATTCTACAACTCAGGCTCATAGGTCAAGCTGGCCTCAAACTATGGCAATCTTTCTGCCTCATTCTCCTACCACACCTAGCTTTGGTTATCTTTGAACTATATTGATACATATTGATTAAAAGGTTTTTCATTGCTGGGGTTAGAACTCAGGGCCTCACACATGTTAGACAAATGCTCTACCATTGAGCTACACCCCACTTTTACTTGTTAATGTCATATATCCCAGGCTAGCCTCTAACTTTCAGTATAACCAAGGATAACTTTGAACTCCTGATCCTCTTGCCTCCACCTCCTGAGTGCTGGAATTACAGACAAGTGCCACCACACACAGTATTAGGTATCATGTCCAGAGCTTGTACAAGCTCAGCAGGTACTCTTCCACCTGAGCTACAGCCATAGAAACCTGTCTGCTGATTTTTGAAAAAATACACATATTTGGGCTGGAGAGATGGCTCAGTGTTTAAGAGCACTGGCTGCTCTTCCAAAGGACCCAGGTCCAATTTCCAGGACTCACATGGCAGCTCACAATTATCTGTAACTCCAATTCCAGGGGACTCAACACTCTCATACAGGCAAACCAATATGAATGAAATCAAAATAAATAGATCATTAGAAAATACGCATTCAAAATTTGGGGTTTTGTCTGAGTATTTTGCCTGTATGCATGTATGTGTGCCATATGCATGCAGTGCCTAGGGAGGCCAGAAGAGGGCGTCAGATCCTCTGGAACTGGAGTTAGCGGATAGTTGTGAGCCGCCATTTAAATGCTAGGAATCAAACACAGGTCCTCTGTAAGAGCAGTAAGTGCTCTTAATCACCGAGCCGTCTATCTAGTCCTGATACCTGTTGGTTTTGACAGGTTTATCAGACATTGTGGGCCTCAGTGGGAAAGTTACTACATGATGAGAACACACCCATAAGTTAGATTTTATTATGGTTCTGCATAGTTTTTTTTTTTACCTCTTATCTTTAATATTTATATATATATGCACACATACACACACATACATAAATACATAATATACATATTTAGTGCTTTGTAACAAACAACTTTAAAAAACAGAGGGGTCACACACTCTCAGAAGAGGGGACTCCTCAGGCAGCTTCTGGGGGAGTGGAGGAACCAGGAGGGTGACACTTATGTTGCGTTGAGTGTGGCGTGGGTTGGAAGCTGTTGGCTTAGACAGACCACAGGAATAAGTGAAGAAGAGAGGAAAAGAGCATATTGTAGGTCGCTCTTGTTTTATTATTTATGTGTATTAGTTTGTTTTATGTGCATATGCACATGAGTGTAGTACCCACAGAGGCCAGATGAGGGCATCAGATCTCTTGGAGCTGGGAGTTACAGAATCCAGTGAACTGCTTGACTTGAGTTCTGGGAATGGAACTCTGGTCTTCTGCAAGAGCTGGAAACATTCTTCCCAGCCATCTCTCCAGCCCCAGCTCCTTTTATTTATTATTATTTTTTTTTTGTGCTGGGAATCTAAGATGGCTTCAGACATGCTAGTCATTGAGACAGAGCCTGGAGATTTCTAAGATTTCCTGTAGTGAGTGGGGCAGAGCAAGCTAGCACAGAAGAGGCCATGTTTTGTTCAGGAACAACTAAGGCCCCATATATGGGTGCCTAAGAACAGTTTGACTTTAGGAATGGCCTCAGAGAATCAGAACCAGTTAGGATCTGTGTAGCTTGTGGGACGTTAGTGCAATGTTGTTTTGTTTTTTATTTTGTTTAAGTTTTTTTGTTTGTTTTTGCTTTTTTGAGACAAGGTTTCTCTGTGTAGCGTTGGCTGACCTGGAGCTTGCTCTATAGACCAGGCCGGCCTTAGACTCAGAGATCCGCCTGCCTCTGGTTCCTGAGAGCCGAGATTAAAGGCGTGCGCCACCGCAGCCCAGTGTAAAAAGCATTTTTATTCATTCCATGTGGGGGCAGGGCATGCACACCACAGTTGTGTGAAAGCCAGAGGACAGCTTTGTGGAATGGGTCCTCTCCTTCCACCTTTAAGTGGGTTCTGGGATCGAACTCACATTGTCAGTCTTTGGAGGAAAGGGCTTTACCAACTAAGCCATCTCGTCAGCTGTGGTGGAGTCTTGTAGCACTATCTGAAATTGGAGGTGCAGTAGTCCTGCCTGAAGGGGGTCAGGGTCAGGGTTGCTGGGGCTTGTTTGTTGCTCTCCTGGTGTTTTCATGACAACTTCTGGGGATGGGCTGTAAGAAGATTCATCCATGCAGTGCAGGTCAATACATAGCCACCAGTGTCCTTTTGTCATGCTGGCTGAGAGTGCCTTTGGGGGTCTAATTCTATGGAATGGGCAGAGCACATGGGATGGTGATGACATAGGCCCACACCATCACCTCAGGCCTGTGTGGGATGGACAGGTGAGAAAGTGTGGAGTGAGGGACAGCACTGTATCTGTTGGAGACACGTGTGAGTCTGTTAAGTCACAGGGTTAAATTCAGAGGGCCTCGTACTGGAGGCGTTTCCCTAGTTCCTGGTGTGTCAGGCTTCTCTAAGACATCTCTATCCCTGCTCCAGGTCCCTACTCAAGATGGCAGAAGCTCATCAAGCTGTGGCCTTCCAGTTCACCGTCACCCCTGATGGCATCGACCTCCGTCTGAGCCACGAAGCCCTCAAACAGATATGCTTATCAGGATTGCATTCTTGGAAGAAGAAGTTCATCCGATTCAAGGTTGGTTGGCTGGTCTTCTCTGCAGTGCTTGCTGGGATGTCTAGTGTACCTCCTTAGGTCCCACTCAGGAAGGAATTATGTCTTAGGTGGGGCTCTGAGAGAGAGCAGTGGTCTCCAAACTGGTGAAGGCTCATGGGACACACTTGTATAGAATGGACTCATAGCTCCTTATTGTTGGATTTTAGAGGTTTTTAAGTTTGTTTTTGTTTGTTTGTTTTTATTTAATGTTCATTGATACTTTGCTTGCCTGTACAAGGGTATCAGAAGCCCTGGAACTGAAGTTATAGACAGGTGTGAGCTGCCATGTGGGTGCTGGGAATTGAATCCAGGTTCTCTGGAAGAGCAGCCAGTGCTCTTACCTAATGAGCCATCTCTCTAGCCCTTTGTTTTTGTGTTTTTTGTTTGTTTTGTTGTTTTTTATTTTTTATTTTTTTTTTAAGACAGGTCTCTTTGCATCCCTGGCTGTCCTGGAACTTGCTGTGCAGGCCTAGTTCTTCTGCCTCACCCACAGGCATGCTTATTGGGCCAGTTTATTAGGGGTTGGTTTAGGGATGGCACCCAGGGGTTCACTCAGGCTAGGCAAGCATGCCGCCTCTTGAGCCACATCTCCAGTCTGGTGATCTTGTTGTTCTTAATGGAATTTTGTTTTTTTGTTTTTTGTTTTGTTTTGTTTTGAGACAGGGTTTCTTTGTGTATGTAGCCTTGGCTGTCCTAGAACTCACTCTGTAGATCAGGCTGGCCTTGAACTCACAGAGATCCACCTGCTTCTGCCTCCAGGTACTTGGATTAAAGGCATATGTCACCACCACCCAGCCTTGTTTTGTTTTAAGACAGGGTCTTACACTGTAGCTTAGGCTGGCCCAGAACACAACTATAGACTTGGCTGGCCTTGAACTTTCAACTGTCCTCCTGTATCTTTTTTTTCTTTTTTCTTTTTTAAAGAAAGGGTCTAATATAGCTCAGGTTACCCTGGAATCCTCAGCCTTTCAAGTGCAGGAGTTGTGGGCATGAGCCACATAATCCAGTCAGCGAGTTTGTTTAATCACAACTTCACTAAAATTCTGAGGCACTAAAAACTGTTTCCACACATTCCAGTACAGCCCAATGCTCGGTCGGTTCTCAACGACGACCACCTACAGAAGTGGCCTCTGCTTTTTGCTTTTTTAGATTTACTTATTTTTATTTTTATCTTTTTGGAACCAGCAGTTGCATAAAAGCATTATTGGGGGTGAGGAGACACACACATGTAGCAGGAACATGGAGAAAAACATGTTCAGGAAGCCAAAAATGCAGTCTTTTTCTGAGGGCAGGTTTTTAAGTCTCTGAAGAGTTTTCCTGTCCTAATTTAGGGTTGGTCAGTTTGAAGAAAGATGGGTTGGTTGACTGGCCCACATCCGTGCGTGCGTGTGTGTGTGTGTGTGTGTGTGTGTGTGTGTGTGTGTGTGTGTGTGTGTATCTGTTTATGCAGCATGTGTGTGTCTGGTATCCAAGGAGGTCAGAAGAGGGTGTTGGATCCCCTGTAACTGGAATTACAGATGGCTGTGAGCCATCAAGTGGGTGCTGGGAAATGAACTTGGGTCCTCTGTGTGCATTCGAGTGGAGGCCTGACCTTTACATGGGTGTCTTCCTCTGTAGCTCCTTATATACTGAGACAGTCTCACTAAACCTGAGCTCACTGATTCTGACTGGTCTAGAGCCTGGCTAATTTAGCTAGCCAGCTTGCCTCTGGAGTCCTGGGGTTACAGGCGGGCCCTGTTCCTGCCTGGCTTTTACATTGATTCTAGAGATCCAAACATTGGTCCCTCCTCCAGCTTGTGTCCCCAGCCTTGTTTTTGTTTTTTGAGATAGAATCTGACCCTGTAACCCAAGCTGGTCTGTAACTTAAGGCAGTTTTCCTGACTTTGCCTCTCAAGTGCTGGGGAGCCGTGTGAGTCCCCACCCCTTGCTTGGAGAAGCCAAGCTGCTTCTCCTGGAGAAAACCAGGCTGCCCTCAAATCAAAGAGCTCTGCCTCTGCTTCCCAAATGCCAAATGTGTGTATCTATTAAGGATTAATTTATTATTCTAGGCATGGTGGCCCACCCCTCTAATCCCAGCACTCAGGAGGCAGAGGCCACAGCCTGGTCTACATAGTGAGCTCCAGGATAGTCAGAGATATGTAGAGAGACCTTGTCTCAAAAACAAAACAAAACAAAACAAAACCCTAGAATTAATTTACTGTAAGTTTCAAACAGCCAACAAAACTGAGAGAAGATAGCACTCTCCACTACCCTCTCGGTCTCTAGAGATGGCAAAGTCTGGCCAGCTCTGATTCACATAAGCCTTCTCCCCATAACAGGTTTTTGAGTTGGGTGGGGGAGATTGCAGCCCAACCTGATGACCTGAGATCAACCCAAAGTTCCACAAGAACCATGGTGTCCTTGTATCTCCACCTATGTACGATGAATAAATGTAACAAAAATTTTAATTTAAACTTTATTTTGCTGGGTTAGGCTTATTTTTACAGCATATCCCAGTGGTGTAAGGGCTCCTGCAAACACATCTTGACTTGGAGGACAAGGGGAATTTGGGAGCTGGGGTCCTTGAGTGCCAGATAGTGGCAGACTGGGGTGGGACCTCATGGTGACCAGGCTGTTAGTCACCATATGGGGCTAGTGTTCCTGTTGTCCCAGAGTCCCTCTTGGGGAAACTTCCAGAGTACATTTGGGCTCAGAAGTTGGGAAAGAAGGGCCTGCATGAAGGTGAGGCAGTTGAGGCTCCAGGAAGAGTCTCAGCTACGTGACACTGGTTCTTGGGACCTGTATGCCACACCTTCTCCCTACTGCTTACTGTCCCAGCTGCCTGTTGCCACAGGACTGTTGCAGGGCAGTGATAGTGGCCTTGGGAGGATGCTGCTTACAGCTGGTGTGTCTTTCCAGAATGGCATCATCACTGGTGTGTTCCCGGCGAGTCCCTCCAGCTGGTTTATCGTGGTGGTGGGTGTGATATCATCCATGCATGCCAAAGTGGACCCCTCCCTGGGCATGATTGCAAAGATCAATCGGACCCTGGACACCACGTGAGTAAAGGCCCCCCCCCCCAATCTTTGTAGGAAGATGATAGTACCCTGTTGACTGTCCTTGCTTTGGACTCTCCACGAGACCACTACTGCCCTTCCACACTGGTCCTCTTCACTTTCCTGACCCGGTATTGAAATCCCTTGGAAATCTATAGACACAGCCACCCTCCTATGGAGAGTAGGCCAGGAATGGCAGAGGCCTGGGGTACCCACCTTCCACAAGGTGTCTGTCTCCCTGAGGTCAAGCTGTGGCAGTAGATGGAGCCAGTGATGGCTCAGGGAGCATCTCTGCCCCAGAAGATGGCTCCCAGTGTGGCTGTTCCACTGGAGTTAGTTTATCCAGTGATCTGGTCCCCTAAACCAGCTGTCATTGGTTGCTTAGGGACACCAGCCCTTTGCCCCTTCAGAATGACTTAAATCCCCCAGTGTACCTTAACTTTGAGTTTTAGTTTATTCTGGGAACTTGAAAGTACTTGTCACCCTGTTTAGAGACAAGGCCAAACCAGCTTCTGGCTTTTCTTTCCTTAGTAAATTTTTGGTTAAAGACAGTATCTCACTGTGTAGCTCCAGATGGCCTGACTGTAGACCAGGCTGGCCTCGAGCTCACAGAGATCCACTCCGTCTGCCTTTGTTTCCCAAGTGCTGGGATTAAAAGTGTGCCACACCATGCCTGACTTTTTTTATTTTTATGTATATGAGTGTTTTGCCTACATGTATGTATGTATGTGTACCATGTGTGCCTGGTACCCTCAGAGGCCAGAGGAAGCTGTTGGATCCCCTGAAACTGGAGTTACAGGCAGTTGTGAGCTACCTGATATGGGTGTTGGGAACTGAACTCAGGTCCTTTGCAAGAGCAACAAGTGATCTTAACCACTGAACCATCTCTCCAGCCCCACAGTACTTTTCTTTAAAAGGGGGTCCTTTGTACCTAGGGTCTCCTGCTGGATGCTGGCCCTGCTCTAGAAGGTAACATGAAAGCATTCTATACCCTTCTCTCCTTTTCTGGGATAGCATGAAGGCTTGGGCCTCATGCATGCAAGGCTAACTCTTACCACTGAACCATGTACCAGCCTTAGGTCACCTCTGGTGGCAGTTATTCCATGCAGCTCTGACAAGTCCCTGACACCATATAGGATGGAGGATGTTAGACCCTCTCAGTGGCTAGACACAGGACACCATGCCTCAGTTACCTTGTGCACTGTGACCCCTGCATTTGGGCTTTCTCTTTTGTTCTTCTGAGACAGGGTCTCAAGCTGCTGTGTAGCATAGGATGACCTTGAACTCTTGATGAACTTCACCTTCCTGCCTCTCCTGGAACTGCAGGCATGTTCTATCACACTGGGTTCAAACAAGTAGTTTCAGAATCGTCTCTAGTTGTCCTGTGCCCAGTGTCTTTCACAACATGTCCTTCAGTGGGTTTATAACCAAGGAGCAATAGCCACAAGGTCCTTGCCATACACTTGGCCTTGTTTTCTGGCCAGGAGTTGTGAAGAGTCAGTACAATGTCAAGGGATAGGGCCAAGCTCAGCTGGAAGTGTGACTTCAGTGCCGTTGGAAGTCAGTTGAGGGCGTTGGATCCCTTGGAGCTGGAGTTACAGGTTGTTATGAGCCACTCCACCACATATGCTGGGAACAGACCTTGAACTCAGGTCCTCTGGAGGAGCAGCACCGACCACTGAGCAATCTGTCCAGCCCAGATCTGAGCCTTTCTAATCTTGCTTTCCTGGTTGTTCAGGTGTAGAGACTGTACACTAAAAAGAGTTGCAAAAGCAAACTGGTAAGATTGACCCCAGGGGACACCCACAGCCGGAGGAGTTGGTTTCTGCTGACTCAAAGAGATGCTTGGATTTGACCCAGCAGCATGGGTGGCTTAGGACAGCTTGGGTAGGTGCTCTGAATCTTGGAAATGGTCTTTAGTGGGCCTCCATGCCCTGCCCCCTGATTGAGACACCCAGGAGTTACAGAGAACCCAGCCAATTAGCCTCTAGCTCTCCAGGCAACATTGGTCATGCCTTTGTAAGCAACTGCAGGAGACCAGATAAAAATGCCTGTTCAGGAGTCCTGCCAAGGGCCTTGTCTGCCTGGGTCCTGGGACATCCAGCAGGGGCTAGGTTATCAGCAGCAAGTGGTGGATCTGATCACTACAGACTGAACCTGTACTGTCCTCCTACAGGTCCTGAGCGTGAGGGAAGGCCTGCCAACAGCTTGCATGCTGCTCTGGGTGTTGAGCTGGCTGTCTGGTTGAAGGTAGCTGCAGGGAACAGTTTTGCTTTGCTGTTAACATGGGCTGTGCCTCAAAGCCGATTGCACATAGCTGTGCCAGCTACTAAAATCTTGTTTAATCTCAGTCTTTATAAGATTTGTTTCTTTGTCCTTTGGAATCTATTTTCGTAAACTGGGTCATCTCTGGCCCAAATTTAGAAAGGCCAGGTGAAGGGTCAGAGACCTGCAGCCTAGAGGGTTGTTCTGGAACCATCTTTCAGTTGAGGACAGAGCTCTTGTGTCCCTAGGCTGTGGTTTTGTTTGATTAGAACTGAAAAGAAGATCAAAGAGGCTAAAGACCCAGCAGAACTTTGGTTTACTTTATTTTTTTTTTCTATTTTGGTTTTTAAGACAGGATATCTCTATGTAGTCCTGGATATCCTAAAACATGCTGTGTAGACCAGGCTAGCCTTGTGAACTCATAGAGATCTGCTTGCTTCTGCACGAGACATTATGAACAGCTTGGATTGTTTTTTATTGTATGTGTAAGCATGTTTGGCCTACATGCGTGTCTGTGTACCATAAGTGTACCTGGTACCTTCACAGGTCATAAGAGGGTATCAGATCCCCTGGAACTAGAGGTCTAGGCAGTTATGAGCCTCTGTGTGGGTGTTGGAAACTGAACCCAGGTCCTCTGGAAGAGCAGCCAATGCCCTTAACCAATGAGCCATCTTTCCAGACATTTGAATGCTGGGTTTGACCAACTGTGGGAAAAATACAGTTCAGAGCATAAGTATTTTACATTAGAAGAAACTTGTCTCTTGTCACTTACATGATGTTAAGTTAATATTTTCCAAGATTAGAACTTTTATAGTTATTTATGCTATTGTTTTGACCATTTGGGGACTCAGTTGTTTTTGTTTTTTTTTTAATAGAATCTCTTTAATTCATTCCTTGACAGTTCCATACATGTCAACAGTATATGTTGATCATATCCATCCAAACTCTCCACACCCACTCTTTCTGTTAATCTACTGAGTCTGTGCCCCTGCTGGAGTGTTGACTCCTGCGGCTGGCTTGGCCTTGGCCCAGAGCCTCAGCGAGTTCTTAAGAGTATGTGTCATATCCAGGAGACAGCATTTCTCAGCTCTGCTCCGTCCTGCTGCTCTTGCATTCTTTCCACGGATTCTTCCTTGATGTCTTGTGAGCCTTGCAAAGGAGGGAGCTAGTTTTTATTTTTGCCACTATTTCTCTATTTTCCAAAACAACTAAAATAGCTGCATTTTTGTCTTGGTTTTTCTTTCATGATCGGTGACTTTGTTTTTGTAAGTATTTAAAATCTTTTAATTTTTTGTTTTAGATTTACTTATTTTTATTTATATGTATTTTTTGGGAGGTTTGTTTTTTAGACAAGGTCTCACTGTATATTTAGACCAGGCTGATCTTGAACTCACATAGATCCACTTGTGCCTCCAGGTGCTGGGACATTTGAGTTTCTTAAGAATAAAAACAATATGTATATTTGAGGACTTGGAGTGTTGCTCAGGGTTTGAGCCCTTGCCTAGCATGTATGAAGCCCTGAGTTCAGTTGTGGGCACAGCAAAAACTAAGCAAACACAAACAAAGGATGTTTGAGAGGGTGGGGAAAAGCATTATGATCTGAAGAAGATGGGCCAGGATGCCTGTGGGCAGAGTAGTTGGTGGCCCCCACCCACTGGAAAGGGTTGCCATTGTAAGCAGGGCTCCTCCCACAGGGGACCTCTCCACTGTTCAGAATTTCTTGGGTCACTAGTGGTCTCTTGCTTCTTCCTTGACGATGGAAGGCTCACTCTGTTGCACAAGCTTGTCTCTGGCCTCTGCCTCCAGAGTTCCAGGACAAGAGGACACTCTGCTACACCCAGCCAAGGCTGGCCCATTTTGAGAGGGATAGAGAATGTCACAAGCACTAGGAAAGCTAGTAGGTCCCTCAGGCTTCCTTCTCTAATGAAGCCAACCCTGCTTTGGGGTGCTGCAACCTATTCTCTCCTGTCCTTTGGAAGGCACTTAGTCCCACAGCTTGGTGGTAGTTGCTGTGGCCACCTTCCCACGTTGATGCCTTAGCTACTTGTCTGGTCCATCCCCGCAGTGGCCACATGTCAAGCCAGACGAAGAACATCGTGAGTGGCATCCTCTTTGGCACTGGACTCTGGGTAGCAGTCATCATGACCATGCGCTACTCACTGAAGGTGCTGCTCTCCTACCATGGCTGGATGTTCGCAGAGCATGGCAAAATGAGCCGAAGCACCAGGATCTGGATGGTAACTACCTGTCACGAGCTAGGGGACCTGCCAAACTGACATCACTAGAGGAGGACGCTTGCCTTGTTAGACCTCTTCTCCTTTGCTCCTTGGTGTGTGACCTTTCCCCAGGCTCATCTTGACACTCCCATGGAGCTGAGGGCTGCTTGCTAATGGCTTCTGGGAATTCTGCCATCTCTCTGTTCACCTCTGTTCAGCCTGTAACTCAGGCTGGATACTGAGCCTAAATGCCACCCACCAGGTCTTGGTAGCCTTGGGGCCACTTTGTAGTCAGACACTTTGCCTGGTCAGTCGCATGATTTATCCTGACCCTTCAGTGCTCTCCATTTCACCCTGGCCCTGAGACCAAGCACCCTCATTTAAGGAAGAAGGCTATGTCATATGCACCGGTGTTGTCAAGCCTTAAGAAATTGTGGAGATGTTTTGTTTGTTTATTGTTTTTACTTTTTGAGAGGAGGTCTCATGTCACCCTGGCTGGCCTTGAATTTACTATGTAGCCAAGGATGACCTTGAGTTTCTGGTTCTCCTGCCTCCAACTCAGGCATGTACTACCCTGTCTGGTTTTTATGAGATGCAGGCGATCAAACCCAAGCTTTCATGCATAGCTTAGTTCAGTGAGCATTCTACCCACTGAGCCATATCCAAAGTCCCAGCTACTTGTTTTTACAAGCCTAGTTTTCTGGGGTGGGGGTGGAGAGTGGCCATCCAAAGTGGAGATCACTCCTGGGGCCTCCCTCCACTGTGTGGCTGTCACATGTACCCCACTCACATATGGCCAGCACTCTCAGCTTCTGCTCTTCAGTTCTGTTTCTTGCAAAGAAACTAATTTTCTGTTCCCAAGGTTTGTAAATGATTTCAATGAATCTGGTCCTACTGAAATTGTCTTTTGAATTGCTTCTCTCTAGGGATCCTTGTTGGTACTTGGGAGGAATGGGTCAGCTTGACCTTGGCCTACAGGCCAGCATACGCCCATCACCCCCACTTATGACCTTTTCTTTTGGGGTCACCTTGCTACCTACCACACACTCCACTCTGTCCCAAACCAACTTCTACTTTGTCTGAATTTTCTAATGTCTAGAGTAGCAGAACTTAAGGCCAGGATAGAGACGGTTTCCCATGGGCTTAACAGCCCTCATGGCTGATGTTGAGCTGAGTCCCAGCACTCCTGAGCACAGATAATTGTCACTACCCGATCCTTGAACCCTTAGAGCTGCCCTGGTTCCTGTCAACAGGAGACAGCTGCCTTCTATACCTGGCCTGCATCAGCCTTCCTAGAGGCTGTGGGAGGTGCTTCACTTCCCATGTTATTTGGCGTGATGGGCAGGGACACCCTGCAAACCCTGAGGGTGGCTTGAGGGCTAGGTACCTCAACTGACCTTACTCCCTGTATCCAGAGTTTACAGCAGCCTCAAACCAAGAATCTTTCAAGAGTAGGCCATCAGCCCAATTGTAGAAGTGTTGTAGGCTCCAGGGTTCCTGGCCAGGGGTGACAGCAGCCACATCTGAAGCCTCTGTCAGACTTGGTTTTCGTTCAGCCCAGTTTTTACCTGATAGTGTAGGGCAGGGAATGGCCCCACCATAAACACTCAGCAAGTTATGTGCAGGTGAACCCTGGCTTTGGCTCTTTAACACAGCCTCATCTTTGAAATGTGACTTGTATCTTCAGGCTATGGTGAAAGTCTTCTCAGGCCGAAAGCCCATGCTATACAGTTTCCAGACATCTCTGCCGCGCCTGCCTGTCCCAGCCGTCAAAGACACTGTGAGCAGGGTAGGTGTGACTCACCCTCGTGCTGAGATGCCTGCATCCTTTGGATCTCTATGTCTCATTGTTACTGTAAATTATAGTCTCGTCTCTTTATTAGTGCTCAGCAGCCTCTCCTGTAGGGTTAGTATAACAATGCCACCCCACCTCAGAGTCCTTGCATTGGCTAGACAAGTGTTCTACCATTAAGCTACATCTGCAGCCCTTTTAAATGTAGTTTTTGCATACAAGGTCTTGCTAGGTAACCCACACTGACCTTGAACTCTTAAATTTTCTTTTAAGATTATTATTATTTTTTTTTGCTTTATGTGTTTGAGTGTTTGACTTTGTGTAGATGTGTACACTGTAGGTATGCCGTGCCCACCATGTATATGCAGTGCTTAAGGAGGCCAGAAGGTGGTGTTGGATCCCCTGAAACTTGAGTTACAAACAGTTGTCAGCCGCCAAGTGGGTGCTGGCAATAGAACCCAGGACCTCTGCAAGGGCTGCCAGTGCTCTTAACTGCTGAGCCATCCCTGCAGCCCCGTGACCTTGAACTCTTGACATTTTTGCCTTAGCTTCCTGTTGCTGGGATGATAGACATGTTTTATCATACTTGGCTTGATGTTTTTCTTGAGTGCATTAATTGATCTTCCATGCTTGAAGGTGCCATATCTCACCTGCTTTTTAATAGCTTTATTGAAATACAGTTTAGCACCATATGTTTCCCTCACTTAATGTGCATGGTTCAGTAATTTGAGTGCATCCATTATTTTAAACTGTGACAAACACATACAAAACCCACGTTTATTATTTTTTTAAAGGCTGGACATGGTAGCATATGTCATTAATCCTAGCACTCAAGAGGCAGAGGTAGGCAGATCTCTGTGAGTTTGGGGTTAGACTACATAACTAGTTCTAGACTGGACAGTGCTACACAGTGAAATCCTGTAGAGGAGAGACAGAGAGAGAGAGAGAGAGAGAGAGAGAGAGAGAGAGAGAGAGAGAGAGAGAGAGAGAGAGGAGGGGGGGTGTTAAGGAGACGGTTCAATCAGTAAAATTATTGCCTTGCAAGCACAAAGGCCTGAATTTGATTCATCAGAGCCCATATGAAAATACCAGGTTTGTGACACACTTGTAACTCCATACTGGGGAGTGGAGACAGGAGGATCCCTGTGGCTCACTGCCCAGTGAGATGAGCCTGATTGCTAAACTCCAGGCTGAAAGACCCACTTCCAAGGGGTGGATGGTGTTTGTAAGGATGGCACCTGAAGACCTGTGTCTCCAAATGCCTCCATACATGTTTGTATCAATGCATGTGCTTGCATGTATGCCCTTGTGTGCACACACACCCGGGTGTAAACATTTCAGCTGTTTTCAAGTGTAAGCTCATTAGCGCTAATGATATCTAGGGCATTGTGCAATTGTGACCACTATGGATTGTCAGGCATTTTTATGGCCTCAAGCAGAAGTCATAGCCATTAGGCAATAACTCCCACGCTCCCTGCCCTGAGTCTGCCAACCTCTGTTCCACTTTCTGTTCTAGTTGTGCTTCGTCAGGGAATATGACATGAATGGAATTATGTAATATGTGACTCTTGTGGTTTTCCCCACACACACACCAGCATCTATTTTTCTTTGAGGCAGGATCTTACTGTATAGCCCAGGTAGCCTCAAGCTTGTAATCCTCCTGTCTTAGCTTCCCAAAGCGGCATGATTCTAAGATTCATCCCCGTCCCAGCATGGCTGGGCTTCTCCCCTTTTTGTGGCTGATAACCCTCATTGTGTGGGTACATCATGTGGGCTGTGTTTTAAGTATTGAAGCTGGGAATGTTGATGCAAGTGTTTTTATCTGGATGCCTGTTGCTGCTTCTTGATGGCAAGTGTCCACGGGTGGGATTTCATGCCACAGAGAAGCAGAGTGGCTCTGTCTTGAGCCTGATCTGCTGTAAAATGCCACATCCCAATTTTCAGAACTGTAAATCGAAACCATCTGAACTTCAGGGGAATTCAGTCTTCCTGCCTGCTATGGTGTAGTGCTCACCCCAGAGTGTACAGAGCCCTCCTTCCCCTTTTGAGACAGGATCTCACATTGCTCAGACTGGTCTTGAACTCCCTAGATTTCCCAATGTAGCTGAGGATGACCTTGAACTTCTGATTCTTCCGTCTCTACCACCTAAGTGCTGGGATTGCAGACTAATCCTACTATACTCAGTTTTATGCAGTGCTGGAGATAGAATCCAGGGCTTTTTGTGTGCTAGGGAAGTGATCTGCCAACAGAACCCCAGGAGAGTGCAACCTTTCTGTTTCATCAGTGCACCTGTTGCACTTGGAGTTGGCCTCAGACAGTAGCAGCTGGCCCTGCTGAGGAACGGCCCTTCCCCTCATTGTGCAAAGCAGGCCCTAGAAAACACTGCTGTCCCCAAGCTGGTGTTTGTTTATTTATTTTTTGTTTGTTTTGAGACAGGGTCTCACTGTATAACCTTGGTTGGTCTGGAGGTGTTCATGTAGACCAGACTAGCCTCCTCTACCTCCTAAGTGCCGGGATTACAGGTGTTCTGCATCACACCCAGTTCCAGACCTGGTTTTGTTTCCTGACAAATTAGATTTGACGGTAGTTCAGCTTCCTGAAACTCAGTCAGATACAGGTGGGAGCTTAGCCAGGCATGTGAGTACATGCCTGTCATCCTAGCACTTGGGAGGCCGAGGATCAAGAATTCAAGACCAGCTAGCTTCAGCTGCATAGTGAGTTTGAGTCCAAATTAGGATCCACCATGAGATGCTGTCTTTTTTTTTTTTTTTTTTTTTGGTTTTTCGAGACAGGGTTTCCCTGTGTAGCTTTGGAGGCTGTCCTGGAACTCGCTCTGTAGACCAGGCTGCCCTCGAACTCATAGAGATCCCCCTGCCTCTGTCTCCCGCGTACTGGGATTAAAGGCATTTGCCACCAATGCCCGGCTGAGACCCTGTCTTAAAAAAGAAAAGATTATGTGTAAAATATCCCTGTGTTTTAACTCCAGACATGTTCAAGGTGTGCATTTGTCAGTTTGTCTGAACTGAGCAACTAGACCCTGGAACCATGGTCCTGTCCTGCTTTGCCTAGGCACCTGCATGACCCTCACTGGACTTTCAGGGCTGTCACACCCAACTCAGGATGCCACATCCCAGTCATCATTGAAGTAATGGCCAAATAGTGGTTAAGAGATGTCTGATACCTCCTCCATGAGGAAGCAGTGACCTTGATTATCACTCATCTGACACAATGTTCAGCCCTGCAGGGGTTTTCTTATCTGTTAGACAAGGTTAGGTTAGAGGGCAGACTAACCAAGGGAAGCTTTCCAAACCTTTTCTACTCGGTCTGACTTTTCTGAAGTGGTCCGTGGCTTGGGGACTGGGTGTCTAACTTAGCCCATGTTTTCTTACTCCAGTACTTGGAATCTGTCAGGCCACTGATGAAGGAAGGAGATTTCCAACGCATGACAGCGCTGGCCCAGGATTTTGCTGTCAATCTCGGACCCAAATTGCAGTGGTATTTGAAGCTGAAGTCCTGGTGGGCCACAAATTATGTAAGTATGTCTGCACACGAATCTTTTCTCATAGATCTTCTCACACTGGTTATTTCAGTGTGGAAGTTACCGTTTGGGTACCAGGGCTCACGGAGTCCTAACTCTAGTTGAGGGCAGCCATACTCATCCCTGAGAACTGTGCAAGAGGGCATGTTGGGGGTGTGAAACCAAGAGGGGGAGTCCAGATGTAAGGAATAACTTGCATGAAGATAAGCAGTTGAAAATAACCTATATCAAACCAGACACAGTGGTACAGGCCTGTAATCCCAGCACTTAGAAGGCAGAGGCAGGAGGATTGTGGGCTCAAGACTAACCAGGACCGCATAGTAAGACCTTATCTCAAGAAAAGCTCTTAAACTTTTTTTAAAAAGGTGTTTCTTTTTGTTTATGTATACGTGCCTAGGTGAGTTATTTGTATTACATGGATGTAGGTGCTCACGGAAACTAGAGGGCAGTGGATCCCCTGGAAATGGAGTTTTAGGTGGTTACAAGCTGCCCAACATGGGTTCTGGGAGCCAAATGTGGGGTCTTCTGCAAGAGCAGAATGCACTCTTAACTACTGAGCTCTCTCTAGTCTCTCAAACAGAAAAAAAATTCTAAGGGTGGGGAAGGAAACTCAGTTGATAGAATCCTTGCCAGTTGTGTACAATGCCCTGGGTTCAGTCCCCAGCACTGCAGCTGTGTTGGTCTCACACACATGTATTCCCAGGGCTTGGGAAATAGAGGCAGCAAGATCAAAGTTCACGGTCGTCTGTGGTTATATAGAGTTCAAGGTGAGCCTGGAACGCATGAGACCTGCTTCAAAAACAAACAAACAAACAAACACAAAAAAAAAAAAAACCCAAGGGTCTACGGAGATGGCTCAGCAGTTAAGAGCACTTGTAGTCCATGTAGAGGATCTGGGTTTACTTCCCAGCAAACATGGTGGCTTACAATCATCTATAATTCCAGCGCCAGGGAATCCAGTGTCCTCTTCTGGCCTCAATAGGTGCACAGACATATATGCATGCAAAACACCCATGAGAAATTAACTGGGCCAGATGGTGATGGTGCATGCCTTTAATCCCAGCACTTGGAAGGCAGAGACAGGAGGATCTCCATGAGTTCCAGGCCAGCCTGGTCTACAATGCAAGTTTCAGGACAGTCAGAACTGTTACACAGAGAAACCCTGTCTCAAAAAAAAACCAAAACAGCAACTACAAAATTAGCTGGACATGGTGGCACATGCCTTTAGTTTCAGCACTTGGGAAGCAGGGACAGGAAGATCTCTGAGTTCAAGGCTGACCTGGTCTACAGAGAAGTTCCAGGATAACCAGGGCTACACAGAGAAATCCTGTCTCAAAAGAAAGAAAGTAAGTAAAACTTTTAAAAACCATAAAAACAAACAGAGAAAATAGCCAAAAAAAAAAAAAAAAAAAAAAAAAAACAGAGAAAAGGATCAGACAGACCCAGCAGAAGGTATCAGACACACGCACTATGCCTGGGATCCACAAGACCCTGAGGCCATGAGGGACTATCATGTTCTGATTTTAGTCATAGGCCAGCTGGACTGCTGTGCACCTCGACCCTTTCCCAGGAGTGCACCTCAACACAGTGCTCAAACAAGCACAGGTTGTGAATGGGCAGCCTCTGAGTGGCTAGGGCGGCTTGATGGGTGGCATTGCCATGGTCACTCTGGAGAGTAGAGACAACACATGCTAGCCTCTGGCTTGTTGCTGTGTCTCTGGGACACAACCCAGGCATCAGGAAGAGGAAGATCAACCATCAGGAGATTTGGGGTCATCTGTGTTATTTTTTTTCTGCAGTGCTGGGATGGGACCCAAGACCTGGTAAATATCAGGCAAGCAATTGGCACTGTACCCACTCTCAGCCAGGGCACTTTGGCAGTTACTCTTTTTTGGAGACATGGACTCATGTGGCTCCCAGGCTAGCCTCAAACTTGCTATGTAGCAATCTTGAAGTTGCTATAACCTGGAACTCCTGATCCCTCTGTCTGTGTGTGAACCACTGTACAGTTTTGTGTACCAGTTCTATGCAGTGCTAGAGTTCAAGCATTCCAGCAGCTGAACTACATCCCCAGCCCTGACTTTCTTTGTTTAAGATTTATTTAATATGTATATAGTCTTCTGCCTGCATGTCAGCCTGCAGGCCAGAAGAGGGCACCAGATCTCATTACAGATGGTTGTGAGCCACCATGTGGATGCTGGGAATTGAACTCAGGACCTCTGGAAGAGCAGCCAGTGCTCTTAACCTCTGAGCCATCTCTCCAGCCCTGACTTTTTTCTTTTCAGTGAGTGTGAAATGATGATCTACTGTCTAGTAGCCAGGTCTCCCCTTAAGGCCAGTGTGTTTCTCAACTCCTTGTGTCTTGTCTGCTTAAGACAGCTTTGTTTGGGAGAGCCTGTCCTACGCTGGAATCTTCTAGAAAGTTTTGTGCACCTCTAGAGCAGGCTGGTCTTGGGAAGACAATTGCATGGCTGCTGCTCAGCACTCTATCTCATTTGTGTTTGCACCTTAGGTGAGTGACTGGTGGGAGGAATACATCTACCTGCGAGGCCGAGGGCCGCTCATGGTCAACAGCAACTACTACGCCATGGTGAGTTGGTCTTCCATTACCACTGCAGCCAAGGTGCAGTCATCATGCTGGACAGCCCCGCTACCTGCCTGGGAAAGCTGGGCGTGGGTTCCTCTCCCCTTGCTCCTGCTTCTGTTGTCCACGACTTCCTGTTGCTGTGAAAATCCCACCTGGGGCCCACGTGTTAGATCCCCCTGTGCCGTGGGGTCCCTGCCTTCCACCCAACAGAACAGACACCTTTGTATTGCAAACACATCCATGGCAAACAGCACTTGCTTAGTAAGCCCAGGCTGGTCTAGAACCTGCGGTAGAAAAGGTGTTCGACACCATGCCCAGGAAACTCTTGCTGTCATTTAGTAGCCCAAGAAAGATGGAGGCTGGGGTTGTAATAGAGCAATAACAAATTTAGAGCCTGTTGTGGATCATGCCTGTCAGGCCAACATTGGGGAGTTGGAGACAGGGGGATCAGGAGTTCAGGGTCATCCTTGTCTACACGTGGAGTTCAAGGTCCTCCTTGGGGCCAGAGAGATGGCAGTTTAACAGCACTTGCTCTTCCAAAGGACCCAAGTTCAGTTCCCAGCGTACATGTCATGTGGTTCAGAACCATCTGTAACTCCAGTTGCAGGGAATCTGATACCCTCTTCTGGTCTCTGGGCACCTGCACATACATGTACACACAATCATACCCACACACACATATGTACACATAAAGAAAAAGCAAATCCAATCTGCCAAAAACCATAAATGGACCTAAAGCAATAGCAAAACTGTCCAGATACAGGACAATCATATAACAGTGCGTTAAGTTCTATAGTCAGGCATGGTGACACATGCCTTTAATCCTAGCTCTCAGGAACCTGAGAGTATAATATAACCTGGTCTCAAAGAACTAGACCCTAAAACAAGCATAAAAAGTAGTTGTAACTGAGCAGAGCTGGAACACCTTGGTGTCGTGGAGGGAGGGCCTCACCCTGTGTACAAGTCACCATGCCATCCCCATGAGCACTCTCTGATGTCACCCCCGTCACAGGAGATGCTGTACTTCACCCCCACCCACATCCAGGCGGCAAGAGCCGGCAACACTATCCACGCCATGCTGCTGTACCGTCGAAAGGTGGATCGTGAGGAACTCAAACCTGTATGTAAACTTTTTTTTTTTTTTTTCGTTTTTTTGAGACAGGGTTTCTCTGTGTAGCTTTGGAGCCTATCCTGGCACTGGCTCTGGAGTCTAGGCTGGCCTCGAACTTACAGAGATCCACCTGCCTCTGCCTCCCAAGTGCTGAGATTAAAGGTGTGCACCACCAACGCCCGGCCCCGTACATAAACTTTTTAAAAACGTTCTTTTGGGAGGCTAGAGAGAGGGCTCAGGTGATGAGTTGCTTGCTTTGCAGGAAGATCTAGCACAGTGACACCCAGCCAGGTGCACTGCTGCGCAGTTGGAATCCCAGCACTGGGGACCAGAGACAGGCAAATGGCTGGGGCTCACTAACAGGCCTAATCAGTGAGCTCAGGTTCAGTGAGAGACTTTGTGAGGTCCAAGCACATGTGCTCATTTCCTGGGGAAAGAGAGAACCTGCTCCTGCACATTTATGTGACATACTGGTGAACTAAGAACCATTTCTTTCATAACCTCGGGTAGCTTACGTGTTTATCTGGAAGGAGCTTCAGTACCCTTCCTGGTACTGTTCAGCAAGTCCCTCAGGCGCTACCCCAGGAGACTGGAGATGATGAAGTCAGACTGGGCAGTATGCACAGGAAAGAGGCAGCATTTTAATCAGCTTCGTTTAAAGTTTCCCTGTGGGATTTTTGCCTGTTGTTTTAAAACACATTTTTATTACAGATTCGTCTTCTGGGATCCACGATTCCTCTCTGCTCTGCCCAGTGGGAGCGACTCTTCAATACCTCCCGCATCCCTGGAGAGGAGACAGGTCAGTGGTGCTCACCAGGGGCTCCCCTGGGACCCAGCATTTGTCATTCTGCTGCTCAGAACCAGGAAGCATTGGGGAACATTGGGGGCAGGATGATCTCCAGGGTCTATCCTGAGAGCTTCTGTTTCTGAGCATTCCTCCTCTTGGAATCCCCACCTTTTGTTGTTGGTAATGGTTTGGGAACAGGATCTCATGTGTTCCAGGATGGCCTCAAACAGTATATAGTTGAGGGTGACCTTGAGTTTCTGACCCTCTTGCTTCTCACTGGGATTATAGGCATGTGTCACTATGTCTGGAGTGTATGGTGTGGGAATGGAATCCTGGGTAGACAAGGGCACTGCAACGGAGCCCCAGCTTTGGCCTGGATTTCCTTTATCTTTACTAGGTCTAGACAATGGGTCAGTTCTAGATTTTAATATTTCTTCAGTCCAGAGTTTGTTTCATTGGGCATTTTTCCCTCAGACATCTTACTCTGGCCCACATACAGGGTTTGTTGTAAAATACCTATACCTGAGGAGCTGGGTCATGGCCCAGCTGGTTGCTGTCGGCCTCCTGGCCTGAGCAGCATGTTCATATAATCTGCCTTCTAACCTAAGACATCCTTGGAAAAGATAGGGAAGACAATGGATACCAGCTGGTACCATGAAGACTTACAGGGTCACTTTTTAACATTGTGACAAAATACCTAAGCAAAGCCACTTAGGGGAGGAAATATTTAGTCTGCCCTTGTTTCTGGGCGGTGGAAGGGCGAAGCATCATGGGATACAGAGGTATGTGAGGGAGCCGAGCCCTTAGTGTCTGTCAGCCAGGACACAGAGCTCAAGAAGGGGACTGGATGGAATCGAGGATACCTCTCAGCACATAAATGTTCCTGTCCCCAAGCCCTTGTGTTTGATCCCAAGAACCCTTGTGGTAGGAGAGAACCAACTCCCACAAGTTGCCCTCAGTCCTCTCCATGTGTACATGGCATGCCTGTCCTTACATGTTTGAGCACCCACACCACACAAGATAAGTAAATAAATATAATTTTTAAAAATTTAAGAGACCCTTCAAAGATGCATGCCCCAGAGGACATCTTGAGGGAGCTGGTTCTTTTCTTCACCATGTGGGGTCAGGCTAGGCAGCAGATGCTCTTATCAGCTGAGCCATCTCGCTGGCTCTGTCATGTCTTTAATAGTAGTGATTATAAATATTAAAATCTGGGTAATGCTGGATGTGGTGGTGCACACATTTAATCCCAGCACTCTGGAGGCTGAGGCAGGTGGATCTCTGTGAGTTTGAGACCAGCCTGGTTTCAGAGTGAGTTCTAGGCCAGCTAAGGCTACTTAGTGAAACCGTCTCAAAAACAAAAACAACAAATAAATAATTTATTAAATGTAGTGTCCCTGGTGGAGTCATATAACCACTTGCTGGCATTCAGGGGCCTTGCTACTTAGTTCTCTAGTCTGTTTGCTTTCTTCTTTTGAGACAGGGTCTCATGTTCTAGAACCCTGTGTAGACCAAGCTGACCTTGAACTCAGAGATCTACCTGCCTCTGTCGCCTCAGTGCTAGGATTAAAGGTGTGTACTCCTGTAACCAATCTTTTGTTGTTAATTCTTTTTAAGCTTTGTCATTGTGTTTATTTGTGTGTATGATTATGGGAGGGACACAGCCACACTGTAGCACTCACGTGCAGCTCGATGACAGTGCTCTGGGACTGACTCACTACATTTGCCTTTACATGGATTCGGGATCAAACTCATGTCACTAGGTTTGTGCAACAAGTGATTTTACCCACACTTCATCTCCCCCCCACCCAGGACAGGGCCTTGTATAGCTCCAGCTGGCCTCTAACTTGATACGTAGCTGAGGCTGGCCTTAAAGTACTGATCCTCCCAGGGGCACCATCATGCCTGGCTAAAATATGTCATTTTTTAGAGATTTATTTTTGCTTTTTATTTTTATGTATGTGTCTGTATCTCTTTAAATGTATGTGTGCCAGAAGATGTCATGAGATGCCCTGGAGCTGGAATTACAGGTGGTCATGAGCCACCCGATGTGGGTATTTCGAACTGAACTCTGGTCCTGTGCAGGAGCAACAGGTGCCCTTAACCACAGAGCTGTCCCTCCAGCCCCTGAAACAGCTTTCATGTTGGAGTTTTGCACTTTCTTCATCAGAACATTTTCCAGGGCGCCCTCTTGTATAACCACATGGCCTGGGTGCTTTGGACTCATGAACTGTGTGGGAACTGGATGTCCATTCATGAGGAGAATGCCCATCCCAAAGGATACCCCTACTCCTTCCCAAATTGCCACCAATAGGGAACCAAGTATTCAAATGCCTGTGACTTACGGGAGACATCTCATTCAAACTACATGTTCCAACCCTGTTTCAGAGTCAAGGAAACCGAGGCTTTGGAGGGCTGGTTAAGCCAAAGAGAGTGACTCAGTTTGGAATCAAGGACCACAGACCTGTAATCCTAGCACTCAGGAGGTAGAGGCCGGAGGACCAGGAGTTCAAGGTCATCCTTGGCTGTCTGTATAGGGAGTTTGAGTCCAGCCTGGGCTACATGAGATTCTCTCTCAAAAAGCCAAACACTCAGATCTGAGGCTCCCACCAAGGCCTCCTGACTCCCTGTCTCTCCCTTTATGTCCTCACCATCTCAGACACCATCCAACACATCAAGGACAGCCGGCACATTGTCGTGTACCACAGGGGGCGCTACTTCAAGGTCTGGCTGTACCATGATGGGAGGCTGCTGAGGCCCCGAGAGCTGGAGCAGCAGATGCAGCAGATTCTGGATGACCCCTCAGAGCCACAGCCTGGGGAAGCCAAGCTGGCCGCCCTCACGGCTGCAGACAGGTGTGTGGCATTGCAAACCTTCCTGGGTCTGGGCTTCATGGTGCTCTGAGGAGCTCTTCCTCAAGGGGCCCATCCCCACTGATGCCAGCAATAGCACCAGAGCAGAGAGCACTATGTTGCTTCATGGTGTTGAGTCTGACTCCTGGATGGTGGGCCACAAGGACAGCTGAATCCAGCACATGACAGACAGGTCTGTGTGTGTGTGTGTGTGTGTGTGTGTGTGGTGGCAGTAGGGAATGCCACACAAGGGCACATGGAAGAAGTGAAGATGTAGCTATGGATACACTTATTAATGGCTTCAGACTTGCTATGTGACTGAGGCTGATCTTTTTTTTTTTTTTTTCTCTTTTCAAGACAGGATTTCTCTGTGGCTTTGGAGGCTGCCCTGGAACTAGCTCTTGTAGACCAGGCTGGTCTCGAACTCACAGAGATCCGCCTGCCTCTGCCTCCCAAGTGCTGGGATTAAAGTTAGACGATCCTACTCATCCCATGGTTCTAGAAGGTTCTTATACTCAAGATGAGGGCATCCTGGGAAACACATAGGAAGCCTAGTTTCAATTCAATAATAAAATAAATAAGTTCAAAAAGGATGTATCCCAGTCTGTGGGAGTAGGAAGTCACAGGACAGCCATGAATTCTAGGTCATCTTTGGTGTACATAATATCAGGCCAACCAGACTATATAGGAAGATCCAGTCTCAAAAAAAAAAAAAAAACAAAAAAAACAACACAAGAACCGCCCCCCCCCAAAAAAACATGTCAAATATGAGTCATCCTTGTTTCTATCTTCTCTAACGGGAAGTACTAGAGGCTTTTGTGAGACCTCAAGATGGGCCGGAGCCAGTATATGGCAGAGTCCTGGCAACAACCAAAATGGACCATCTTATGGCCCTCAGGTGGATACTTGGAGTCCTTAAGGTCAGGGTACAGGCAGAGTTGGAATGAGGGCATCATTTTGTTGGTATAAATGTGGGCTTCAGGCACGATGCTGGTAGGGCCTTGTGGTGGTGTATTCTCCTTACTCTGGGATAGACTGGCATTGACTCCACCATGAAGTGACCACTGGCATTGAACTTGAGGTGACTGCTGGTATTGTGCTTGAGGTGACAGCTGATGATGGACTTGAGGTGACTACTGCTGTTGGACTTGAGGTGACAGCTGGTATTTGACTTGAGGTGACTCAAGTGGGACTAGAGGTGACAGCTCATGTTGGACTTGAGGTGACTCAAGTGGGACTAGAGGTGGCAGCTGGTGTTGGACTTGAGGGAACTGGTGGTGTTGAACTTGAGGTGACAGCAGGTGACGGAATACAGGTGACGGCTGACATTGGGCTTGGGGTGATTGTTGAAATTGGAATTGAAGTAACTCCTGAAGCTGTAATTGACATACCTGCTGGTGTTGCTCTTGGACTTGGGTGACTGCTGGTGTACTTGTTTCTGCTGAGTGTCACACTTGAGTGTCTTGCATTTTGCTTGTTGGTTCTTGAACCAAACCTTCACAACTGTGGGGTCCACAGTCAGCCTTGAAGCTCTTTCTTTGACACTGGCATTTGGATATGGGTTCTTTAAGAATTTCTTGTTTGGCACAGTCACTTGTTCCCGAGTGAATATAGCTCGTGTCCTATGTAGGCTTTTCTGGTTCTCACCCTTGAGGGACTCGCAAGCACTGTTAGTATTCTTGCAGAAAATATGGTTCCCATTTCCAGTCTCTCAACTACCATGTGTACATATTGATTTCTTTTTCTGAGGCAAGTGCTCCACCACTGAACTAGCCCTCAGCCAGGGAGACTTGTCTTTGTGTGTGTGTGTGTGTGTGTGTGTGTGTGTGTGTGTGTGTGTGTGTGTTTGTTTGTGTGTGTGTGTGTGTACACGCGTGCACATGTGTGCATGCATTTCAACGCTGGGTGTCTTCATATATTGCTCTCCATTTTTTTTTTTTTGAAAAGGTTGTTTCCAGAACCTGGAACTCACTGGTTGACTTTTCTGGCAAACCAGTGCACTCTAAGGATCCTCTTGGCTCCACCTTCTCAGTTCTTGGATGATAGGTGAAGGCCACAGATTCTCATGCCTCCAAGCTGACTTCCTATCCCTCCCCCGTCAAGTGAGGCTGGCTTTAATAAGGCCAGCTCCAAGAAAGCAAAGGGGTCAGATTAGAGTCCCTGATTCACTGTGGGAAAGAGACCTGCCCTGTGCCCTGCTTTGAGCTGAATAAGGAGCAGGTGGAACAAGAAAGTTGGGGAGGGGATTTGGCTCTCCATCTTCCACAGAGCTCCTCTGAAGCTGCTGCAGGACCCAAGGCTAGGGGCCAAACGCTTTGATTAGGAGTTGCTCCAGGCACTCATGAGAAACAGGGCTGTGTGTTGTTTGACGTTTGGGCCAGAGACTGAGAAGGGAAGCCAGTTTCATCTCCTGCCTCCAGGGCTGGGGACCTGTGGCATTTGTGGGTGTTGCCAGAGAATGGGGTGGAGGTAGGCAATGGAGGTATTGCAGAAGGCCTGGAGACTGAATGAGGGACCCAAGAGAAATGGGAGGAAGCTACTGCAGGGTGGCTTTGAAGGGACATGGGCCTCACACCAATGTCAACAGTATGGTGGGCACAGGATGATCATCTTGGGAGTATCATGTGATCTGGGTCCAGGGGCCAGATGGTTTCACTCATTCCCTGCTCCAAAGTAGCTGTGGTTTGTTCTCTGTGCCTCAGGTTTCTTCTTCTGAAGACATCAGTGGACTCATGCCTGAGAAAGGCTCAGGGCAGAGCCTGGCTCAAGGGCCGGGTCCTTCAGCGTTGGTTGTATCTTTTGCTGGGGGATGTCTGGGCAGGGAAGGGTGCCCCTCCTTGGCAGCTGCACCCACAGGCTGGACTGAATTCTGAGCATTTATTGTTGATTTAATCCAAATCCTATGCCCAGTCAACTGTCTTTGTGAAGGTATATTCATGTCCTGGGGGGTGGGGGGCGGTATTGTTCCTCAGGTATTAGCCATCCCATCCCCATTGTTTTGGAGACAGGTTCTCTCACCAGCCTGGAACTTGCCAGTTTGGGTGGCCTGGGTGACCAGTGAGCCCTGAGGATCTTGTCTTGGTCTCCTCAGGTCTGGTATATCAAGCATGTACCATCACACCTGGCTCTTTTATGTGGGCTCTGGGGATGAAATTCAGGTTCTCATGCTGACAGGCAAGCACTATTGTCCACTGAGCAATCTGCCCATCCCTGGTAACTGTCTTTAGAGACATTTCCTTCTTGCTACAGAGTGCCTTGGGCAAAATGTCGGCAGACCTATTTTGCACGTGGGAAAAATAAGCAGTCCCTGGATTCGGTGGAGAAGGCAGCATTCTTTGTGACGTTGGACGAATCGGAGCAGGGATACAGGAAGGAGGACCCGGAGGCTTCCATAGACAGCTACGCCAAATCTCTGCTGCATGGCCAGTGTTTTGACAGGTACCTCCTCCCTTTAATCTCCAAGGTTGGTGGGAGGTTGTGGCAGATGTTCCTGGGTATGCTTTGGAGCAGCCTTTCTGAGTCTCACCCCACCCTGAGGGTTGTACTGGCAAGAATGAGCATCAAAACACAAGGCTCAGCCAGGTGGTGGTGGTGCACGCCTTTAGTCCCAGCACTTGGGAGGCAGAGGCAGGCTTATGTCTATGAGTTCAAGGCCAGCCTGGTCTACAAAAGCTAGTTTGGCAGGCTCCAAAGCTACACAGAGAAACCCTGTCTCGAAAAACCAAAAACCAAAACAAAACAACAAGGCTCTGCTTGCTTCCCTCCACCCAGGCTCCCACACATGGCCCAGGCAAGATGGTTTTGAGATACCTTCCTTTGCTCTCCCTACCACCTTTCTTACCTGTGGGTTACTGGGCTCCCAGCAGAAGGTAGCACACAGGGCAGAATGGGGTCAGTCCCAGGAGTCAGCACTGGCCTTGGTTGTGGTTGCACAGATGCTGTGGTCCTGCCCTCCTGGATCCCCTTTCCAGGGTTGTAAAGTGAGGAGGGGCCTCCCAGGCCTTGCTTGAGAGGACATGTGCTAGTCCCATATTACAGTAGTTGGCACCACTGGGAAACACGTGTTGCATTTTATCTCTGGTACAAGAAGATATAAATGATTGTGTGTCCCTTTATTGTCACCTTCCTGGGGTACAGAAACGTGTCAAGTGTGGAGAGAGGCCATAGCCCAAGCAGAAAGAAAGACACATAAAGCTTTTAGGTTTCGCTGTCGATGTAAACCTGAGAGTTCATGATCACGTTTTCTTCTGTAGGTGGTTTGACAAGTCCCTCACATTTGTTGTCTTCAAAAACAGCAAGATAGGCATGAATGCAGAGCATTCCTGGGCGGATGCCCCCATCGTGGGCCATCTGTGGGAGGTGAGCCACACCCTTCTTACCTGTTGCTGAATGTGGACCAGACCCACTTAAACTTGGCTGTATTTGTCTAATCCTCTGTATCGGTTTCGTTTCTTGTCTGTGCCCAAATACCTGACAAGAAGGGATTTCTTTCAGCTTAGGCTTTGAGAGGGCACAGCCCAGTTTAGCAGTGAAGTCTGGGGGCTGCTAACTTGCTTCCCGGTGCCCAGGAAGCAGGGCCCTGGCTGTAGACCTCAAGGCCTGCTCCCAGTAACACACTCCTCCCAGAGTCCATAGCATCCAAAACAGTGCTACCAACTGGGGATGAAGTATTAAAACACATGAGCCTGTGGGAGGACTTCTTACGTACAGTACAAAGTTCTTCACTGGTGGTGGTTCCACACAGGAAGTGGAAAGCATTTGAGTCTTGGTTTCCTGTAATGTATGTTCCTTGAGTATAGGCACATGGATGTCTCTTGATGCAGCTGAAGTCACACAGTGACTCTCAGCTCACACAGCTTGGTTCGTTCTGAAATAATAAATTTACTTCTAGACTTCCTAGTTTTCTCACGTAGCCTAGTTTGTGGGCAAACAGAAAGAATTATTATTAAATAATTAATTATTATTAATTATTAAAATGTATGTGTGTGTCTCACTATTTAACCCAGGCCAAAATCCAATGCATGGCAATCCTTCTGCCTCAGCTTCCAGGGTGCTGCTGGGATTACAGCTGTGTGTTGCCATACCCAGCTACAACTTTGCATCTTGGTTTCTTCTTACAGTTCTGTACCCAGGATTTCTTTTCCTATGGTACAGAATCAACTGCAGAGTGCATGCTGTGTCTTCCTGCTCCTGCATGAGGGGAGAAGTCTTTTTTTTTTTTTTTTCAAGACAGGGTTTCTCTGTGGCTTTGGAGGCTGTCCTGGCACTCGCTCTGTAGACCAGGCTGGTCTCGAACTCACAGAGATCCACCTGCCTCTGCCTCCCGAGTGCTGGGATTAAAGGTGTGTGCCACCACTGCCCCGCGGGAGAGGTCTTCTTTAGTTTTCGCTGACCCTATCTCCCCCCCAAAGCATACCCCCAGAGGTTTGTGGCACCTGCTCTCATCCCCCAGGTGCACTGACCTCTGCTTGGTGTCTTGGCAAAGTCCCAGCTGCTGCTGCTAATTCAGCCATGGGAGGTTCCTCACATGGAAGAGAAGCAGGAACTTGGGGCTTTAAGACACGAGCACACTCCTAAGACACAGATTCCAAACGGCAATATGCTAGGCTTATGTCCCTGCCAGGCCCTGAGCTGATGCCAGCAGAAGTGTGGACACTGTCAGCCCAGGTGTATAGGTGCCTCACCTTTATTGCCCCCAGACACTGCAGCTCACACACAGCCCGGGGAAGCTCTGCACAGCCCAAAGGTATAGGCCTGTCAGAATATCCCAGGGACCTTTCAAATAACACATGGAGAGCTGTCGTTGGGTAATGAAGGTCTCTGGGGCTCAGGCAGCTTGCAGCACACAGAGCATAGATATCAATGGCAGACCAAAAAGGATAAATGGTGCCACATGCCTCTAGTTCCAGCACTCAAGAGGCTGAGACAGGAGGATTACTGAAAACTTGAGGGCAATCAGAGCCACGGAGTAAAACAGACAAACAAACAAAAACCCAAAAGCATAAAAAAGAGAGAGAGAGATAAAGAAGAAAGTCAATAAGATATCCACAGGGTCTGGCTGATTTTAAGGTTTATTGTGCATATGAGTGCAGTACTTGCAGCAACCAAAAGGGGGTGTCAGATCTCCTGGACCGGAGTTATGAGTGGCTGTGAGCTGGGAACCAAATCCCAAACTTCAGTCAGAGCTGCAGGCACACTTAGCAGCAGAGTCATTCATCTTCAGCCCCCAGGCTAAGCCTTTAAAGCAAGTCTGATCAAGATAAGGCTAAGGGAGGTAAAGCCTTAGGCCAGGGATGCAAGTAGAATCAGTAGCTAGTTTCCTTTCCGCCTGATGGAATCTGGGCTCTGGAGTGCAGTCCGGGTGCCTAGGAGAGTGCTGGGGACCTGGCTGTCATCCTAGAGGCACAGTGCCACATTGCCACAGGGCTGATTCTGAGATGTGAAGCCTGGAAGAGGCGGACGCAGCACAGCGAGGCGTATCCTGGCGGATGCCTGTGCTTCCCTGGTGTTACAGTGGTGTTACAGACAGAAACGCTGTGTGCAGATGGACTCTTAGAGATACACAGGACGTGACCTGCTGTGAGGTTTAGAGCACAGTTTTAACCTCTCAGGGCCTGGCCTCCCAGCTGTCTGGGAGCTTCTAGGTCTCTGCCCTTTGGGGTTTGTAAGCTTTATTTTGTGTGTGTTAAACTGAAATGGGCCCCCCACCATCCATCTGGTGGGCACTGGGAAAGGAAGGCACTGCCATCACTTCCAAGACTGGTCCCAGGTGCGTTCTGTGCTGAGCATGGAGGAGGCACTGTGCTTACTTGTTTTCTCTGCATTCTCTGTTTCTTTCTCCTCAGTATGTCATGGCCACTGACGTCTTCCAGTTGGGCTATGCAGAGGATGGGCATTGTAGAGGAGAAACCAACCCCAACATCCCCAGACCCACCAGGCTACAGTGGGATATCCCAGGAGAGGTGAGTCTGCTGATCCAGAGACCATCATTCACCATGGTGCTCCAGAGTTGCCCTGAGCTCCTTTGACAGGCGAGCTCTCTTCCAAACAGAGAGGAAGCTGTTTGACCAGAGTTGGGGAAGGGGCCTGGGCTGCTAGGGGAAATGAGGTTTCAGTTTTCAGCTCTCTGTTGAGATTTCAACTGTGAAGTCGCTGAGCTTCTGTAAATTCCCTGCAAATAAGGATGGAAACATAAATCATAGCTTGGTGGTGTTAGCGCTCATCTTTAATCCCAGCACTCAGGAGGCAGAGGCAGGCTCATGAGTTCGAGACCACCATGGTCTACAAAGCGAGTTCCAGGACAGCCAGGTTCTGGGGATGGCACCCAGGGCAATGTGCAGGCCTGGCAAGCTCTCCACCTACTGAGCTAAATCACCAGCTCCCAGATTGGTGATTTATAATTTTTAAAACAGTGAGTATTGGCTCCCCATAGATACTTTGGGGCTGTGTAAAGGTGGCCTACTTCTGTCATCTCAGTCCCTGTGGCTGAGGCGGGAGAACCGCTTGACCTTGTCTCAAAAAACAAGATTCTGAAACACAATTTGCACATGTGAGATTTTAGAAGTATAAATAATACTATTTTTAAAGGACAATAAAGGATTTCTTTTTAATAGGAGCGTGCAAAGAAGAGGTGTTAGGGTTGGAACACCCAGCCTATCAGAATTTCTGGGGCCTGAAAAGCACTTTTCCCTGTGGTTAAAGTTCTAGACCTTGCAGTGTGGGGTCCATGGAGAAACATGGCCTCTGGGGAGAGCCTGACCTTGGGGCT
This sequence comes from Cricetulus griseus, assembly GCF_003668045.3. Classification (NCBI taxonomy): domain Eukaryota; kingdom Metazoa; phylum Chordata; class Mammalia; order Rodentia; family Cricetidae; genus Cricetulus; species Cricetulus griseus. Next base: position 55,867,949 of record NC_048596.1, on the reverse strand, counting down.
GGGGCTGACTAGGCCACAGACCACTCACACCTTTTGTTAGAGCAGAACTGAGAGGCTGATGTGGTATTTCCTGGATGCCACACAGCCTGCCCTGCTCAGCATCGCCACCAGAGTGGCGTGTGTGTGTGTGTGTGTGTGTGTGTGTGTGTGTGTGTGTGTGTGTGTGTGTGTGTGTGTGTGTGTGTGTGTGTGTGTGTGTGTGTGTGTGTGTGTGTGTGTGTGTGTGTGTGTGTGTGTGTGTGTGTGTGTGTGTGAAGCTTCCTGGAAAATCACCAGATTCCTGTTTACACAGGGTCAGCTGGGTAGCATAGGTTGTGTAGGTTTGGACAGTCATACAGTATCATGTGTCTATTGTCACAGCATCAGACAGCAGTCACTGCTCTAAACAAGCTGTGGCTTCCACCTGCCACCCCCACCCCCAACACTGATCTCTTTATTGTCCTTTAAAAATAATATTATTTAATGCTTCTAGAATTTCACATGTGTAAACAGTGTCATTTGATTATATCAATTCCTCCTCCAGTTCCCCCTGGGTCCTCCCTGACACATCTCCCTCCCAACTTCATGACTGTTATGACAAAGAACAAGGGAACCTTGGCAGATTCCATGACAGGTGAAGGTGACCAAGGTGGGGGACAAACATGCCAGGCAGACAGAGCTTAAGCAAGAAGCTTTATTAGAAAGGGAAGGGGGGGAGGAAAGAGAAAAAAGATAAAAAGACACAGAGACAGAGGACAGAAGAGAAGAGGGAGACAGGAAAAGTTCTGTCTGCTCCAGGGGAACAGCAGGAAAGAGAGCATAAGTGGGCTAGGGTCTTTCTTTTAAAGGGGTCCTTTGTGTCTGTGTGCTAGTCATGGAACCCTGGGCTGACCAGAGTACTGTCTGAGTGCATTCTGCCAGGTAACAGGGCAGGCCAGCATAATGCTTGAATCTTTACAATGACATCTTTATAAATTTTACTTTTAATTATGTGTATATGCCCTTGTGGGTATGTGTATGTGTGTAGAGTGCCCTTGGAGGCCAGAAGAGTCAGACTCTCTGGAATTGGAGACACAAGTAGTTTGAGTCACCTGATAGGGATGCTGGGAACTGAACTGAGGTCCTCTGCAAAAGCAGTACACACTCTTTAATTGCTGAGCTACCTCTCCTGCTTTTCTATAAAATAACAACAATAGTCCAATGAGTCCACTAGTGCTCCCAATGTGCTCATGGGTGTGGGCTGGCCACCAGAGCAGGGAACAAATGAGCTTGCTTTCTGCAAGGGACCCACAGTTGTTGAAGGTCCCTTGAGTCTCTGGGAAGTCTTTCCCTGGGAAAACACAGAGTCTGCCCCTCAGAAACCCCAGTGACAAATCAAAGTATGGTCTCACCATAGTCTGAGTATTGGGCTTGCTCATGGAGCCTAGGTGAGGGCCAGGAGTGTGTGGCCCCAGGAGCAGCTGTGCCAGAAGAAGGTCAGACTCAGTGTGGATGATGGCTTCCTCATTGCCCCGTAGATGGAGTTCTACTTTGTGGTACCTTTCCATCACCCACATAGTCTATCATCTTCCAAGGTGACAAGGCCACTTATGATTAGGGCAGAATCACATACAAATAACTACAAGAAATGCGAGGGCAATCTGGCTATGACATTTGTCACCTAAGTGATCTCCAGTGTTAATTCATCTGATCTGGCTGGCCAGGCAGGTGTCCCCTTCTTGGTGATCCTTCCTGAAGCTGCCCACCTCTTGGAAGAAAACCTTCCCCTTACAGAGCAGGGCCATCATCCTATCAAGGGCATAGAGAAGATGCCCTCTCCTGCTAGACCCTCTGAACATAGATCTGGATGTGGGGGAGGATTGCCTTGGAGGTTTCTTACACGCAACCCTAGCTGCTCTGATGATGTTGCCTGTCATGTTCTGTTGCACTCTACGACAGTCTCATGGGCAGCAGGAGCTGTGCTTCCTGACTCAGTTTCCCCACTGCTCACAGGGTGAGGAAGAGATGCTGTACTTTTCCCTCACTGGGGCTTCCAGGTAGCCTTTCCAGAAAAATTGCAGAGAATGTGAAATGCACATTCCCAGACTTGGTTCTGCCCTGCCCCATTCTGCCATGCTTCCCCGGTGACTTGGAGCCTCCCTCTTTCCCTGCAGTGTCAGGAGGTCATAGAGACTTCCCTGAACAGCGCCAGTCTTTTGGCAAATGATGTGGACCTGCATTCCTTCCCATTTGACTACTTTGGCAAAGGGCTGATCAAGAAGTGCCGGACGAGCCCCGATGCCCTCATCCAGCTGGCATTGCAGCTGGCACATTACAAGGTAAGAGAGGATCTGGGCTCATCATGAGCTTTTTGGGGTCACCCACACATACACACCTGGGCTGTTTCCCTAGTGGGAAAGAGGTATAAAGTCTAGCATGGAGGGCAGCCGACACCAAACACAAGCCCTTCAGGTCTCTGATGTACCAGGTGTAGAGTGTCATACTGCAGATCACCATTGGTTTATAGTAACATCCCTCTCAGGCAGTAGCTTCTATCATGGACAAGAGAGTGTGAGATATTCGCAAATGAACAGTTAAACCTTCTAATGGCTGGAGAGATGGCTCAACCTTTGCAGAGGACCCCATTCAGTTGTCAGCACCCCTGCAGGGTGACTCAAAACCACCTGTAACTCCAGTTCCGTGGGATCTGATGCCACTCTTCTGGCTCTGTGAACTACATTCACATAGTCACATATATGCATGGAGGCAAACACACACATAACAGTTTTAAATATAAATCTTAAAACAACCCTATAGTAAGCCCTGGATCCTACAGTGTGGTCAGAGGAAATACTTAATGTGATCAGAGGACAAATTGCTTAATATGTCTGACCTTTAACATCCCTTTCCATTAAAGAAGAAGCCATCAGCTCCTCGATGCTCTAGGCTGAGTTGGGATTATGTGACATTTCCATTTTCTTCCTCTGAACACTGCTAAAGGATGGCGGAAGCAGTCTATGCTTGAGGGAGGATGTCGAAGGGACTTTTGTTCTTGGGAGGGAACAACCTGCCCTAGACAGGGACACTCCCTGTAGACTTAGATGGTCACTCCCACCTGTCAGCCCTAAACTGTGTTTCTTGCCTTCCTAGGACATGGGCAAGTTCTGCCTCACATATGAAGCCTCCATGACTCGGCTCTTCCGAGAGGGTAGGACAGAGACCGTACGCTCCTGCACTACAGAGTCCTGCAACTTCGTGATGGCCATGGTGGACCCCACAAAAACGGTAAGGTTGTGGTGGCAGAACACAGCATGGTGCGTGCTTTCCCGGAAGCTCCTGACTATGAGGCTCTCTAGCCCTTCATCCTCACCCCTCCTCCTTCTTTCCCTCCACTCACACCCTCTTCCTCCCCTGCTGCTCCTCTGCCCCCAACACCTCATGCTTTCCCCTTTGCAGAGGAACAGAAAGCACTCATGAAGTTCATTAGGGACGCACACAAAGAGAGTGTTGTCCACTGAGCTTTGGGGAATGAGATTATATGGACTGAGAACCTTCACATGAGAATGGGCATAACACAGGAACAGGAGACAGAAGGACACCCATGACTGGTGTCAGTGGACTTTGACTGGGGAGTCTTCTAAGCCGGTAGCTCACTCTACCAGACAAAGCTGGGACTTCCTGTGCTCTGCCTCCGAGGAGCTCTGTAGTAGCCTTGTGATGGTGAAGAAGTAGACTCGTGAATTCAGTCTGCTGCTGGCCCCCAGCTAGCACATAGCCACATTCAGAACTGTGCCCAGGTGCCCATGCCCCTGGAGAGGTGCTTACCACCAACAGACAATAGAGTGCAAGAGACCCCCAACTGGGGCTATCTTTCCTCTAGAAAAAAAAATGGCAAGTGGCTCCATCTGTCACTAGATGGTTCAGCATGCTCCTGGGAGACCCTGTCTTTCATAGGAGGGTCAGCGCCTCCACATACATGTAAAGGGCATGTTACTCAGATGATGTTTTAATGTCCAGAATAGCCTAAATGTATCTGTTGTGGTGTGTGTGTGTGTGATGTGTGTGTGTGTGTGAGAGAGAGAGATTGTGTGTGTGAGATGTGTGTGTGAGAGAGATTGTGTGTGTGTGTGTGTGTGTGTGTGTGAGAGAGAGAGAGAGAGAGAGAGAGAGAGAGAGAGAGATTGTGTGTGTGAGATGTGTGTGAGAGATTGTGTGTGTGTGTGAGATGTGTGTGAGAGATGTGTGTGTGTGTGTGTGTGTGTGTGTGTGTGTGTGCATGTGTATGTGAGTGTGAACGGAGGCTAGAAGTCAATGTTAGTGTCTTTTTCCTTATTTTCCACCTTGTATTTTGAGATTCGGTCTCTCACTGAATCTAGAGCTTGCTATTTTGGTGGTCAGCAAGCCCTGAGGAATGAGCTTGGTCCTCATGCTCTTGTGCAGCAAGCACTTGTCTTCATTTCCTGAAGCATCCCACCCGGGTCATATTGAAGCCTTCAAGGCCCCATTTTAACAGAATTGCCAGGGGGGAGTTAGTACTCGTCTTTGACAAAATAAACTTGAGGGACATCTGGAATAGAACACCAGGTTTGACAGGAACTCTTAGCAGTGTGAGGTCCACAGCTGGCTGTCTCACAGGGTGTATACATAGCAGACTCCTCCACACAGAGTGCCTCTCCAACAACCAGCCTACCCTGGCAGCCCTTTTGAGGCAAGAATCTGGGAAGGGACGGTGGGCTGGTGGGCTCTGTCAAGACATCTTGGTCTAGAACCAGGACACATCCCACAGCCTTTTGCAGACCACTGAAGAGAAAGTGGCCTAGCACACAAGCATGTCCTTGTCCTGTTGACCCTCAGGTGGAGCAGAGGCTCAAGCTGTTCAAGATAGCTTGTGAGAAGCACCAGCACATGTACCGCCTCGCCATGACGGGCGCCGGCATCGACCGCCACCTCTTCTGCCTCTATGTGGTATCCAAGTATCTCGCAGTTGACTCCCCTTTCCTGAAGGAGGTAAGCTGCCTGCCAGGTTGAATGGTCAGCCTGCTTGTTGGGAACAGATCTTAGACTTGCTCCAGCCTTGCACATCAGCGTGGGTGGAAAGGCAATGGGAATGTAGCGATGCATGCTGCAACTTTGGTACTGGACTTCCTCAGCAGCTTGGAAAGGCTGATTGGAACCTCCTGACAGCAGCAAGAGCTGAGTGCTAGTAAAATATGGCAAGAATTAGGAAGAGATGAGCACTGAGTATCTGTCAACTTCGTTCTCTGTGTATGTACATCTGTGTGCACTTGTGTGAGCAAGTGTATGCACATAAGTGGAAGCCACCACCCCTCTACCGTATTCCCTTGAGAACTGAACCTCCAGGGTCAGCTCACCAGGGTTTTTTTTTGGCAAGACTGGCAGCCAGAAATACCCTGTAGTACTGTTTCCACCCACACCCAGCGCTGGGGTTGCTGGCATGCATACTGCTCTGTTTTTTTGTTTTTTTTTTGTTGTTGTTGTTATCGTTGTTTGTTTCCCCATGGATGCTAGGGATCCAAACTTGGGTCTTCACACTTACACAGAAAGCACTCTTACCCACCGAGTCATTCCCCAGCCCCTCACTTTTGTTCTATTATTTTTTTGTATGTGTGGCTGTTTTACCCTGGTGTATGTCTGTGTACCATGCTTGGTGTTTATGGAGGGCATCAGGTCCCCTATACCTGGAGTCACAGGTGGTCATGAGCTGCCATGTGGGTGCTGAGAATAGAGGTCCTCCGGAAAAGCAGCCAGTGCTCTTAACCTCTGAGCCCTCTCTCCAGCCGTCTGTTTTTTTGGTTGAGGCAGGGTCTCACTATGTAGTCCTGGCTATCCTGGAACTCAATATATGGACTAGGCTGCCCCTGAACTCACAGAGACCCACCTGCCTCTGCCTCCCAAGTGCTGGGATTAAAGGTATATACTACCACACCTGGCTTCATCTTTGTTCTTATTATTTGTGAGTTAATTTTTTTTTTCAGTTTGAGATAGGCTCACCATATTGGGTCAAGATGTTCTTAAATTGCTGTGTTCAAATGATTCTCCTGCCTCAACATCCTAAGGAAGCCAGGACTAAAGTCATGTACTACTACACCCAAATTTCTAAAACTGTTGTTATTGTTGTTGGGATTGTTGGTTTTCGTGTTTTGAGACAAGGTCTTTATGGCCTCAAACACACTCTGTAGCCAGGATAGCTTTGCACTGCAGACCTTTTTGTCTCTACCTCCTACGTGCTAGGATTATTAGTGTTCAGCCTGGCTTTTCTGTTTTGTTGAGACAGGATCTCACTTTGTAGCCTGGGCTAGCCTTCAACAGCAATCTTCCTGCCTCGGCCTCCTGAATGCTGGGGTTACAGGCTTTTAACAGTGGCTGAATATAATAACCAGTTTAGAAATCCTTGAAAATCTAGAGGTGGGCTGTTACGATAAATCTTTCTGTCAAATGCCTGAGCCTCACCGCCACGTGTAAGCTTTACACCAGCCGCCTGCCTGAGTTAGGCCCAAATGAATACACAGAAACTTGTATTAGGTACAATGCTGCTTGGCCAATGACTAGGATTCCTCATCTGTTAGCTCAGTCTCAATGATCATAAATATATTTTATAAGACTTATCGGATGCCTTATTGGCGTCCCTCCTTGTCGGTGGATCACATTGTCGGTGATTAGTTATGGGTGTCTCCTTCTACTTCCACCAGCTGCTGGATGAAGGCATATAAGTCAGTCATCAATCTGATAATCAGGGGAGGGCATTTAAGGTAGCCTCTCCTCTGTTGCTGAGATAGTTAGCTGGTGTCATCTTTGTAGATCTAGGGTGTTCTATATTGCTTTCTTCTGCTGCCATAAAACACTTGCCACTTGGGGAGGGGTGGGTTTAATCTGGCTTACACTTCCTAGTCACAGTCCATCACTGAGGGATGTCAGGGTAGGACCTAAGCAGGACCGATGGAGGCACACTCCTGGAAACAATGGAGACATGCTCCTTGCTGGCTTTTGCGCAGGCTCAAATCTGCTCAGCATTCTTAAAAATACATTTACACATGAGTGTTTTGCCTGTGTGTATATATGTATGTGTATCAGGTGTGTGCAGTGCTCAGAGAGATGTCCTGGAACTAGAATTCTAGACAGTTGTGAACCACCATGTGGATTCTAGCAATCAAACCTGGGTCCTCTGCAAGAACAAGAAGTGCCCTTTCCACTAGATTCCTTATACAGCTTAGGACACCTGTCCAGGGAACAGAACCACCTACTGAGCTGGACCTTCCTGCATCACTTAGGACAGTCTTCCACAGACATGTCCACAAGCCAGCCTGACACAATTACTCAGGAATGTTTTATGCTCACCCCCAGGTGGTTCTCAGCTGTGTCAAGTTGACAATGTTCACTAGGAGAAGGGGGTGGGGAAGTGTCACTTGAACATTTTTTTGCTTTGTCACAGGTTTTATCTGAGCCATGGAGGTTATCCACAAGCCAGACTCCTCAGCAACAGGTGGAACTGTTTGACTTTGAGAAACACCCCGACTATGTGTCCTGTGGAGGTGGCTTTGGGCCGGTAAGTGCAGCCAGGACCACCCACTAACTTCAAGCCCATCCCGTTGTCCTCAGACTGGCCTCAAACCCACTCACTGCATAGTCCAGGCTGGCCTTGAACCCACTGCTTCAGCCTCTCTGGTGGTGGGATTCCAGAGTGAGGCCCCACTGCTGTTCAGTTTCCTGTTGAGAACAGCAAGTCCCATACTCGTGATCTCATTTCCCAGTGCTGAAACTGCCCTCTCTCTCTGCAGGTTGCTGATGATGGCTATGGTGTTTCGTACATTATTGTGGGAGAAAATTTCATCCACTTCCATATTTCTTCTAAGTTCTCCAGCCCTGAGACAGTGAGTATATTAGGGACTCCTTTTTTCCCAGAAAAGTTTTTTTGGAGGAAGCATATCGTTTTCTTTTTTGTTGTTTTTGGGTGTTTGTTTTTCCAGACAGGATTTCTGTGTAGCTTTGGAGCCTGTCCCTCCTCCCGAGGGCTGGGATTAAAGGCATGTGCCACCAACACCTGGCATTAGCTATTTTCACATAGATGAGTCTCACTCATTTGAAAGGCATATGTTTATTCTGGTTTACCTACCTTTGCTGGTAGTCGTGGTCTTAAGTCTTTGTGTATGTGAATGTATTTCTGTCATTCTCTCTATTCTGAACAACTCTGTGATCAAGTTCTGGCCTCACATGAACTTGGTGCTGCCTGAGGGAGCCCCCCCCCCAACTCACCCACCCAGAAGGCTGTTTGATGGCATTGGCAGCATCAGCCCTTATCAGTCCATGCTCCTGCCTCAGCCTCTGTTGCTGGGATTTGCATGGTTGCTGATGTGTTGCCCTCTGTCTCCTTTAGGACTCACACCGATTTGGGAAGCACGTGAAACAAGCCATGATAGACATTATCAACTTGTTTGGCCTCACCGTCAATTCCAAAAAGTAACCCCCCTGAGCCACAGGGAAGGAAAACGGACTCTTGTAATACAAACCAAATGAATAGGTGTTGCTCCTGATTGTAGGATTGGCAGAAAATTGCTCTTATAGAACTCAGTTTTCCTTCCAGAAGGTTTACCATCTGTCTCCCTAGAACAACAGTAGTTTCCACTATGTGAAGCACGACCCTGCTACATCCAGAGATGCCCTGGCTCCGGGAATATTGGGCACAGTTCCCTGAAATCTTTTGAATCATCCTGGATGAAGGCATTAAAATACTGGCGAATTCCTGGACTACTGGGGTTGTAGCTTCACACTTGTTGGTGACAAGACTTCCTCGGGGACAAACTATAAATACCTGGGACTGGAAGGTGCCTGACTCCACCCAGGCAGGACAGACATCAACTTGTGGGAAGAATCTTCAGAGCCAGTGGAGGTGACAACTGAAGCTAACACATGTAATGCACTAATGGGATTCTTGGGCCTGGGGATTAAGGTTCTGCTGTGGGTGACAGCCATCATCCCTTTGGGAGTCACATTTCCAAGAAGCAGAATACCACCTCTTCAATGTCACCATCCTCACACGTCTTCAAAACCCAGTGCCTTAAAGACGGAAGCCCCTTGGTAAGTGGGGGCATTAGAGAAGACTAATTTGAGAAGTCTTAGGGTGAATGTGTGAGGATGTTGCTTCCCCTCAGTGGTTTCCTACGTAGAGATGCCCCTAAGTAAGCACTTCCCCTACTCCCAGAAGACCAGGCCCCTGGTGAAGGCAGTGATGCTGAGTCTCATTGCCTGCCAGTTCCATTAAGCAACAAAATGACAGGAGTGTGTTAACAGAGGGTGTTGAGGGGCTTGGTAGTCACAGGCTCCATAGCTGGAGACCAGCTGGAGAGTGTGGCTTATTTGGCAGCTGGTGGCAAGGGGAGTGGGACCCTGGTCACTGAGAGAGGAGCAGAACTAACACAGGCAGCCTCACAGGCAGCTAGGAGACACACACCCTAGACATCAGTGGGGTTACCTTCTAATCCCACCCAGCCAGAGAGGAGACTTGCTCTCAGTTCCATAGAAGACTAGGTCATTTTGGTGACAGACTCAGGGGTCTCAAGTGATGGGTGCTTTGTACCCAAATGCCATCCCTCAATGGGAGTGCCTTTCTTGAAAGCGCCTGATGGACTGCAAGGCAATTCTGTACCAAGTCTGTTTGGTATTTGTAAACATAAGCATAATGGGCCCCCCTCCCCATTGTCACCCTGTCCTGACAAGCTTAGCTATTGGTATTTTAAATCATGTGTTTATTTTTCCGGCCACTTCAGTGCGCCCTCTGGCCTTGCTCAGTTCCTGCCCCTGTGCTAGCAGTAGCACAAAAGTGGGGGCAGGGTGACCAGAAGTGCCAAGAAGTGCTGGCTGAACAGCTTATGCATGTCTTACAGACACACATGTATAATTTTGTAATCTAAAACACAAAAGGGCCAAAGATTTTCTTCCTCTTAAAAGCAAGAAAACAAAAGACATAAATACAAAAGCAGAAACAAACAGTAAGCCAGAGACACCTAAATCTCACTGTTGATGACCACTGACTAACCTGTGTTACCCGAGGAGCCCTGCTAGTGTCCAAGCGTTACACTCCTCTCTCAGGTTTCCAGTGTCCTTGCTGCTCCTGAGCAGTTACCAATGCAATTTCATATTCCTTACAAGGAGGAAGGGTGCGCTTTCACAGTGTACGTCGAAAGGAGGAGGTAAGACTATTATATTTAATTTAATGTGGAACAAAACAGTCTTACCGCAGCCAAGGTTTGATTTTGGTATCCTAATCTGTCCATTTCCTGTAAATAAATACCATATGCTGTCTGGATATAAATCTTAGAAATGCATGTGTGGATGAATGTAGCTGGCCATTAATAAATTAATTAATCCTGTCTACTACAGCATTTGTCCCTGTCTCCTTTGTCATATTAATCAGGGGGTTCTATGACAAGTACTGGCCTCTTAGCAGGCAGTGTGGGAGACACTATGGTCCTTATACTTAACTGAGGAGCAGCATGCACTGGAGGCTGCCTACAGCCACTTCGCCATCCCCTCCTCTCAAGTGCCTGGCATTATAGCAGGTGCTTAGGAAATGCCTGTTAACGAATGACAGGTGTTCCCTTTTTCTCGGAACGTGTCGTGTGCATGCCTGTGTGGCATATGCACGTGTGTACAGCTGTGCAGGTACATGCAGAAGTCAAAGGAGTCCTCCATCACTCTCTGCCTCCTTCCTTTGAGACAGGGAACCTGTGCTTGCTTTTTTTTGTGTGTGTGTAGTTGGCCCCCAGCAAAGCCCCAGCAGTCCTGACTTTCTGCCCCACCTCAATGATAGGGTTACAGGCATGTATGCAAGCACACCTGAGCTCTGGTCTTCATGTTGTCCATGTTTTACCTGCTGAGCCATCTCTCCAGACCAACACTTGAGTTTCTTCAACAGGCTTTCCTGGAGATCTGTTCTAGGCACTGGGAATGCAGGCCCCACATGCCATCCTTCAGTTCTGGGTGTCAGCCAGCTGGAGTAAGGGCTGGGTGGGATGGCAAGGACCTTGAATCCCAGTACTAGGGAGATGAAAGTACTAAGATCGTGGATTTGAGGCAACCCAGGCTACATAGTGAGTTTCAGACTAGCCTGATCTCGTAAATGAAACAACGTGGAGCTGGACATGGAGCAGCAGTTATGAACATGTGGCTGCTCTTGCAGGAGACCTGGGTCAATGCCCAGCACTCACATGCTAACTTAAACACCCAAAACTCCAGTTCCAGAGGATCTGATTCCCTCTTCTGACCTCCACCAACACCAGGCATGCAGATGATACACAGACATGCATACAAAACACTCATATACATAAAAAAATTAAAACCCAGGAAATTACTTAAGAAGTAAACAAAAGCCCCAAGAGGCAGACGTGGGGAGTGGAAGCTGGCACAAGGAAGTACCCAACTGGGAGTGGATTGGAACTGAGACCAACAAGAACAACAAGACAGAGCCAACTTTGGCCAACCCACCAGAGACAGCATTGGGCACAGAATTACCAGGTTTGGTCTGAACAGCTTTGGTGACACACCAGTGTCTGTGTGTATCTGGTGGGTAGGTGTCTAAGACTCCTTACCATGTTCTCCAGATGCTTTTTGGCATAATGCAGTAGGATTCCCATTTCTAGCTGTGGAACATGTACACAGACACCAGGAGAGGGGAGGGTTGGAGATACAAAGCACCGTGACAGGACAGTTTAGTGAACAAGAGATGTCAGCCTGGTCTCCCATTTAAGCATTTGGTGGGACGCTTTTGTGGAATGTAACTGAATTGGGGGAATCTCCTCATTTTAGCTGGAAGAAGCTGCCAGAGCATTGTGTGGGAATCCTTCCCATGGATGTGGAAATGGTGAGATTGCAAAGAAATTCTTGGTGCTAAAATGAGGATGTGGCTCAGTCTACAGAGTGCTTGCCTAGCATCCAAGAAGCCCTGAGTTCAATTCCCATATCAAATAAATTGGGCATAGTGGTACACGCCTATAATCCTAACACTCAGTAGTGGAGGCAAGAAAATGAGAAGTTCAAGATCAACCTTGACTACATAGTAAGGTCAGCCTGGGCTACATGAGACCTTACCTTTAAAAAGAAATTAAGAAAAATAATTTAGTTGAGGTTAGTAGTGTACAATTGTAATACCAGCACTCAGGAGGACTGAGGCAGGAGGATTACTTCAAGTTGGAAATCAATAGTGCCAGGCCTACCAGAGCCACACAACAAGACCCTGTCTCAAAAAAAAAAAAAAAAAAAAAAAAAAAACCCTAAAACAACTGATGAGATAGATGGCTCATTGGGTCAAGGTTCTTACTGCCAACCCTGACAACCTGAGTTTGATCCCTATCCTTTTTGTTTTGTTTTGTTTTTTGTTTTGTTTTGTTTTTTTTGTTTTTCGAGACAGGGTTTCTCTGTGTAGCTGCACTCACTCTGTAGACCAGGCTGGCCTCGAACTCACAGAGATCGGCCTGCCTCTGCCTCCCAAGTGCTGGGATTAAAGGTGTGTGCCACCAACGCCTGGCTTTGATCCCTGTCTTAGTTGGGGTTTCTATTGCTGTGATGAAACACTAGGACCAAAAAGCAAGTTGAGGAGGAAGGGGTTTATTTGGCTTACACTTCCACATTGCTGTTCATCACTGAAGAAGTCAGGACAGGAACTCAAACAGGGCAGGATCCTGGAGGCAGGAGCTAATGCAGAGGCCATGTAGGGGAGCTGTTTACTGGCTCGCTTCCCATGGCTTGCTCAGCTCACCTTCTTAAAAAACCCAAGACCAACAGCCCAGGGATGGCACCATCCACCATGGCCTGGGTCCTCCCGAATTGATCATTAAATGAGAAAATGCCTCATCTTAGCATTTCCTCAATTGAGTCTCCTTCCTCTGATGAGTCTCTTTAATAATGCATGTCAAGGTGACACACAGAACACCCAGTACAATCCCAGAACCCATGCAGTGGAAGGAGAGAATTAACTCTCCACTCTGGAAGTTTTCCTCTGCTGCAAACTCATGACATGGTGTGTCTACATGTACACACATACACAATAACTACAAATGAACAAAAACAAAATCTGAAAGCAAAGCCTGATGGCACAGGACTTTAATTCCAATTGCTGGTGAGGCTGAGACAAGGTAACAAGTTCAAAGGTCTCCTAGCATGCAGGAGTCTCTAACTTCAATCTCACTTTCCAGCATGCACATGGTGACTTTGAACTACCTGGAACTCCAGTTCCAGAGAATCAGGCACCCTTTTCTGGCCTTCTCGGGCACTACACTTAACACACCCATGCACGCACGCGCGCACACACACACACACCAAGCTAGCACTGCTTCAATTTCCCTGGAATGTCAGTCATGCTTTTAGCCTCAACTCTTGGGAGGCTGACGCAAGTAGATCTCTGTGAGTTACAGGCCAGGCTTCTGGATATCCTGGCTTCTCCCTCTCCCCGGACCCTGGGCAACCTGGCTCTGCTCCCCACTCATCTCCTTCTCTCGCCCCAGTGGTTTCTCCTCAGCACCCGCCTGTCACTCCTTGCCAGCCCTCCTCCTGGGCCTGGGCCTTTTCCTTAGGGAACCTTTCCTGGTAGCGCTAATCCTCAGGCTCTCTCCCCTCCCCAGGATGGCTCTTTTCCCTCAATCAGGGATCCATCTTTGACAGGTGATGGCGACCTTCCCTCAACCAGGGATCCATCTTTGACAGGTGATTAATCCTCACTGACAGCTCAAAAGCTGTCGAAGGTTGTATGGCTGTGTCATGCATGCATTAGGTGGCTGCATAAGGATTCTGCATGCAGAAACCATATGGAACTGGGGCCCGCAAGCAGTTGGACCAATGGCAGCTCCATGTCTCCAGTTTCAAGGGCTCTGACTGCTGAGACTCATCCTAAACCACACCCATTCCCTAGATAAGCAAGCACCTCCAGACTGTTCTTTCTCCCTCCTTCCATTTATGTTCCCGATTGGTTAACACCTACCCCTCCTTTGCTCCCTTTCCCAATAAACTCCATGTGGGTTTGCTGAGTTTGGTGGATCGTGTTTCATCGCCCGAAGCTGCAGCAAAGAACAACAACTGGCCCAGCTCCACATGGTTTCTGCATGCAGAGTCCTTGTGCAGCCATGCAACCTTTGACAGCCGTTGAGCTGTCTGTGAGGAACAATCACCTGTCAAAGATAGATCGCAGGGCAAGGGAAGGTTGCCCGGAGAAGAGCCAGAGGATTAGAGAGGCCCCACGACCAGGAAAGTTTCCCTAAGGAGAAGGCCCAGGCCCAGGAGAGGGCTGGCATGGAGTGACAGTTGGGTGCTGAAGAGAAACTACTGGGGCCAGAAAAGATGAGCCGGGAGCAGGAGCAGGGCCAGGTTGTCCAGGGTCCGGGGAGAGGGAGAAGCCAGGATATCAACACCAACGGCAGCTCCATGACTCCAGTTTCAACTCAGCCCCAACTGCTGAGCCTCGTTCTAAACCGCTCCCTTTCCCTTTATAAGCCAGTGCCTCTGCCTGTTCTCTATTTCCATTTCCTCTCCGGATGGCTTAACACCTACCCCTCCCTTCACTCCCTTTCCCAATAAACTCCATGTGTGTTTGTTGAGTTTGGTAGATCGTGTTTCCTCGTCCGAAGCTGCGGCAAAGAACAACAGAGTTCCTAACTTAAAAACAAAAACCAGTGGCAATGGTGTAAATGCAGTACTCACCTATGAAATTCTCAAAAGAGTTTTAAAAACAAAACAAAAGAACCACTGCCTTAGGAGCCTCAGTTTTCCCACTGGGAGCAGAAGTGGTTGATCCCTGGAGTGGGTCCCTCCAGCCTCGGTCCAAGCACACAGACACAGAAAGGTTACACTACAGGCCCTGCCCACAGCCCAGAGCTCGCCCATCATGCCCAGGCCCCGCCCATCAGGTTCAGAGCTCACCCTACAAGGCAAGGCCCCGCCCACAACAGGCCCCCACCTACCACAACCCAGGCTCCTGTCAGCTTGGCCGAGGCCCCACCCACCGCAGCCCTGGCCCCGCCCCATCCCTAACGGTCAACGGTCCACACAACCTCTCAGGGTCGAGGCCGGTTGGACGGCCGCGTCGTGTCGCTGTTCTCGGGTCCCCCACGACCATGGAGGACGCTCTGCTCGGAGCCATGACGGGCCCCGAAGACGAGCTGGGCGCCGAGCTGTTCGGGCCGGAGCGCGGGTTCACAGACGGGCTGGCGCTGAGTCCCGCGACGGGCGCAGCGGAGCGGGATGAGCTGCCGGTGCTGGCCGACGCCTACCTGGGCGCCACCGAGCCTGCGGAACAGTTGCTGCGCGCGCTCAGCCCCTCGCCGGGCGCCGAGGTACCGGCCGCCCTGCTCGGCGACTTCCCGGGGCTGCCGGAGCTCCGCAACCCAGACGACGCCGCGCCGCCGCCAGCCTACAGCGTGCACGTGCTATCGTCGTTACTTCCCGGTGCGCGCGGGCCCGCGCTGTTGCCGCTGAGCGCAGGAGTGCGCGTGATCCCAGTAAGCGCCGGCAGGGGGCGCGGTCGCGCCGTATCTCCGCGTGCATACCCCGAGGGTCTTGTCCCAAGCCGCAGGCTATCGGAGTCGGGCGTCCCCGGCTGACACACGCACCGTGAGGGTGCCTCTCGAGCACCTCTCGGTCTCCCTGCCCAGCCTTTTCCCCTGCAAGTGACTGTGCCCCACTAGAAGAATTTTTAACTTTTGGCGTCACAATAGGTGTGATGGACACCGGCTTAGCATCACACAGCCAGAAAGAAAGTCACTCCTTCCTGGCCTGTTGGATTTACGTGTCCCTACCCCCGCCCCCTGCCCCCGCCCGGGCGGTGCTAGGGATAGAACCCAGGGCCTTTTGCATACTCTGGCAGATTGTCTTCAGCCTAGTCTTGTAGGTTTGGGTTTGTTTTATTTTATACATCCTTGTTCACACCAAATAGTTTATTGAGGAGTTCATTAATTGATGAGTTTTCCTCCCCTGTAAAATAAGGAACCCTTCTTCAAACCTATGTAATGGAGTCTGAATGAATTCGACTTCTCAGTCAGCTACCATTCCTTGAAAGTGCTATGTAGCTGAGAGTGACCTCCACCTCTTGAGTGCTGGGGTTACCACGCCTGGTTTATACATTGTTCATAGTCAAGCACTCTTCCAACTGAGCCACATCCCCAGTCCTTCCGCTTTCTTGCCAAAATGAAGGAGTTTTTTTTTTTTTTTTTTTTTTTTTTTTTTTTTTAAAGACGCCCAGCATACATGTTAACCCCCAAAGAACCCAGTTTGGGAAAGAAAGTGGGTTTCTCATCCAGTCCAGTATCAGGTCTAGAGTAACCTTTCGTGGAATATTTGTTTTGAATCTCTGTGGAGATGACAGGAGCCTGGCTTGGTACAGTCAAGGCACAGCTGCTGGAGCTCAGGGTCCAAGAGCCTGTTCCCTGCTTAATTTACAGGGAAGGGTTCTAGCCTTCCCCAAAGGAACTTTAGCCTTATCCCAAAGCAGAGGCCTCCCCAGAGTGTTCAGTACTTCCAGATGCCAGCAGCTCCATCTACCATCAGCAGGAGCTCACCGGGCACCTTGTATCTGATGGTCCTAAGCCCTGCTCCCTCCCCTCAGAGTGGAACAGGGAAGGGGATAAGCCAGTATTGAAGACAGGTTCTCCTTTAGCATAATCCAGGTTTAATAGATTATTGGGTGACAAAACAGACACTCTGCTTTTTGGAAAATTTTAAAGATCTTTAAAAAAATATTTGTTTATATGTAGGCACACTGTGTGCATGCAGTGCCCATAGAAGCCAGAAGATAATACCAGGTCCCCTGAAACTGGAGTTAGCCACAGTTGTGAACCACCATGTGGGTGCTGGGAACTGAACCCAGGTCTTCTATAAGAGCACCATCTCTCAGATCTCTCTCTGAACATCTGGAGACTTCATTATAAGATAGGACATAGGTATAATTACCTTTTAAACAAGTGGAATCCTTCATTTCTATTCTAGGAACTATTCAGAGTAAATTGCTAACATCTGTTTTGTAGGCCTTTTGTTTGGTTCTGGATTTTTGAGGTGAAGTTTCATGTAGCCCAGGCTGGCCCTGAGCTCCGTGTACTTGCACATGACTGTGGACTCTGCTCCTCCATATCTCTAGCTCAAAGGGGCTCGGGTTCCAGGCTTAGGCCAGCACCCCTGACTCTCTCTGTGTGAATCCCTCAACTCATTGGTCATGCATTTAGGTTCAGTCTGGGGACAGTGGACTTCCACTGTAGAAGAAATTGTTCTGATATTTGGTGCTGATAGAGAGGTCAGCAACTGTGTGTTTGTGGGTCCAGGGAAGGCATTTCAGTAAGACTCCAGTGAACTACCCTTGACAAGTTCCCAAGGCGTCAAGCACAGAAAAAGTGTAAGTTCCTGCATTTCCATAAAATTTGAAACGGCTGAGAAAGGCTGTCACTCAAAATCTAGCTGCGCTGTCTTGTCTTCTAAGGTTTGGACCACTCAAGCCTGATGTAAATTTTGTAATCATTGGGACCTTTCAGCTTTTAAATCCCATTGCTTCTTAGTAAATGTAATTTTGTCTGATTTATTTTATAATTAGATTTATTCATTTGTGTGTGGCTGCATGTGCCACAGTACACATGTAGAGATCAGAGGACAACTTACAGGAATTGATTTTCTCTACCAGGTGTGTCCTGGGGATCAAACATGGGTAGTCAGGTTTGGTAGCAAGTGCTTTTACCTACTGAGCCATCTTGCTAGCCCTATTTATTTCTTTTGGATGCAGCGTCTCAGTATGGTCCTAACTCTAGTCCTCTCTATATAGGGGACTAATGGCTATCCTCAGAGGCCTCCATCCTGGGACTGTTCGGATTACTTATTCCCTTTCTTTCTCACAAGGGAAAATGGTTCCAGCCCAGAGGGCAATGGTAGCCTTTGCTCTGGAGCTAACCCAGTGCTCTGACCTCAGTGTTCTGTGTGCTACTGCTGCATATGTCCCTGGTCCTCTGACATGGCCACTGCTTTTCCAGGTTGAAATCAAGGAAGCAGGTGGCAGTGTGCCAGGCAGCAGTCCCGAAGATGCTGCTTTCCAGGCCCCTCTAGCTCAGGAATCCTGCTGCAAGTTCCCATCCTCCCAGGAGACAGAGGAAGCTTCCAGCTGCTCTCGGAAGAAAGACTCCAGCCCTATGGTAACTATACAAAAAAAGAAAAAACTGGCATCATTCAGCCTGTCAAAGATCCCTGTCCACCACTGTCGCTCACTTGCTAAGTTGGCACTCTTTGCTTGTCCATCTACAAAGGGGGAGAGTCGACTTGAGCCATCCACCTTCACCCCCAAGACTCTCATATCTGCCCTACCGCAGAAAACCAAATAATGATTGGAACACCAATGTGTCCCATGGGGAATCATCATAAAGTCTAACTGTCCATGTAGAATACAGAGTTAGGAACTGAAGTGGGGACAGTCTAGGGACAGCCTAGGTTTGCGGTGTTGGTGGCCCAAGGTACAGCCTTCCTGCCTGCCTCCAGGTTGCCAATGACAATAGTGTGTAGGGTGTAGGGACTATACCTGTGTAATGTCATTTCCTTCTCCCACAGCTTTAGCTTCTCCCACCGTTTTAGCCCTAGACATTGCGTGTTCTAGAGGTTCTAGAGGTATCTAGAACTACTCAGAGGACATCATCAGTGCTTCAACCGAGCTTGGCCTATACAAGTAGTACAGCCTCAGAGCCTTCAGCAGATAAGGTCTGCTCGAAGGCACAGACTGTGCCCCAGAAATACTGGAAGTAATGTCCTTGTGAAATCTGTCTTTGGGGTACAAACACTATAGTACCCATCTGTGTCTGAGACTTGGTTGAAACCCCAGGTTCTGATGGCAGAGCTTTCCCACAACCTTCGAGAAGCCATAGAACAAAGAACTCTGAATCCCTCTACACTGTAGGGTAACACCTGAAATCTGTTCCTGGGGTGTGCAGCCCAGGGCCAGGCAAGGCATCACTGTGGGCCATTTGCAGTTAAGCACATGCCAGTACATGGCTTCATTGTCCTCAAAATACAGCTGTGCATGGTGCTGGCTTCTCCAGGATCAGGATGACATGAGCTTTTTGCCCTGGAACCTGCTTTTCCTCTCCTAGCAAGTTTATGAGCATTATTCAGATGACCTCGGTCCTTAGTGCCTATTTAGTACTCCTGCCCCATACCCTAGCGCAGTTGGACATTCAGGGCACTCCATCCCCCAGTGCCTGGATTGGTGGCTCTAATGAACAGATATACCTGGCTTGCTAAAGATTAGTGGTCAGAACCCACATGGGGGTCAGACAGCGTCTCTCAGGCCCCATAAGTTCAACATGGTTTCTTAGGAGTTTCCAGTCATTGACTTCACCTTCCTTAACTGTTTGTATAGGAAATAAAATCAATGGGCATAAAAAAAACACCTGTTATATCACAGCCTGGCTCTGTGGCAGGAAAGAACAGACAGCAAATTAAAGCTAATTCTACAGGTGTCCTTAGCACCCAAGGGTCTCAGAGGTACGAAATTGGGGTTCAGGAGACAACCCAATCCCAGTTCACAGAGCTGTGGATCGAAGGCCATTAGAAAGGAATCCCTGTCCACAGGCACATAATCCTTCAACTAATTCCTTCAGAGGGTGCAGGAGCAACCTGTGATCATGTGGAAACATGGAATACATGGGTGGGAGCTAGGGAGCAGCAGTTAGTGTAGAGGAAGACCTAGTCACCTTCTGCCACTTAAACCCCAGGGGGGAAAAGTCTTCTCAGATTTCCTCTGTTCCTGCTGCAAACCAGAGTCACTTGCCCTTTTCACCATGTCATTTCAGGTGATCTGTCAGCTGAAAGGAGGTGCCCAGATGCTCTGCATAGACAACTGTGGTGCAAGGGAGCTCAAAGCACTCCATTTGCTTCCTCAGTATGAGGACCAGAGCAGTTTCCCACAGTCAGGTACCACAGCACAAAAGCTGCCCTGGCTGACACTGGAGGTGGTGAGGAATAGGGCAGCAAATGAGTCTGTTAAGCTTTGTATCTAAGAATGTGAGAAGGGGCTAAGAGAAGGCTGTCAGTAGCTGGCTGCCAGCCTGGGCTACTCACCAAGAGTTCCAGACCAGTGAGAGACTCTACCACAAAGAAGAAAAAAAAATGGTGGCTGGCTACTGAAGAATAGCATCTGAGGTTTTTCTCTAGCCTCCAGTATGCAAGTGCACACACAAGCACCATAGCCCCATACAGACACACAGACACACAGACACACACACACACACAGACACACACAGACACACACAGACACACACACACACACACACACACACACACACACACACACACACACACACACACACACACACACACAGTAAAACAGGCCATTGGTGTATTAAATGAGTTCTTGGACAGTGATAGTCAGAGAATGGAACAAAATCAACCACCATACCTTAATCTGTCCAGATCACATTAAGCAAATCTCGTTCTTGTCTGGCTTCCTCCACTGCCTTGTTTAAAGCAAGTGGAAGTTCTCATCAGGATGGCTCTGCTTCATTCCTCTAGTCAGGGCAGACATGGCTTGCCTGGCCTACCCGATAGCTCGAGGCAAGGCTGCTCACATGTGCTCTCAATTGCTGGTGATCCCTCTGCTTTCACTGTCAGGAGATCCAAGCTAGCTCTCCAGTGACCTGTCTGATAGCCACCCATCCAACTTCTCACACTGACACGGTAATTAACAAATGACACCAAAGGTCCTGATCCACACTTTAAAGCTGATGAATGATTAGAGAAAGATGAAATGATGTGGCCTTGGGCCTGTGTCTAACCAAGCCCTGCTTGGCCTTGGCAGTAAACATCTCTGGGTAAGCAGCCATAGGGGCTCGGGCTGCTGTGATAGAAGGTAACCTTCCAACAGTGTCAGGGCATGTCGAGTTCAGCCACTCCCTCCTTGATCTTCTTATCCAGAGGCTGGGCCTATCCTGGGGATCCTCTACTGTTGATCATCCTGGGTCTCAGATCTATCTCCCACAAGTCAGAGCTAAGCCTGTGGTGCTCAGTGGGCAGGGAGGCAGGTTTTCTCATGCCCAAATCCTGATCCTAGAGAACTACAGAAGGTCTTCCAGTTCAATGTCCTTGTGGAGGCATTGCAACCCTTCCCTGCTTGTTGCTTCCTGCAGCTTGTATCACATCTATGGTCTCCAGTGTGTCTCACTGAAAGGATACAGAGGCCCAGGGGCAGGAAATAGATGCAGGCTGGGGGGCTGCAGAGTGGAGAATGAGGATCCATCTGGTCTATGGGGCTGTTCCCTGGTGGAGCTTTTGAACCAAAGTATAAGTGGTTTTGTCTAGACAACTTAGAAAGCATCGATACCCTAACTTAGGGCAGTGCAAAAAAATGGAATGCACAGATTGAAGTCACGGGTCAAATCACCAGGCTTTCATTGAAAATATAAAAATGTCTCAAGGTGTCCAGTGAATTTACTTTGCCATGTGAGGGCACCTTGACACATGGTTTTGGAAACTGGGTGCTAACATTTTTTCAGTATAGTAGACCTTTGTAATGGTCAGACCATGCAGTTTTATGGTAAAAAAAAAAAAAGCAAAAATTATAAAAGTTTAAAAGTTTCAATGACCCAAAAGGGTCTATAGAAAAACCACGAAATCCAGGAGTAGTGACCCATGTGTGTAAACCAGCACTGGGAGGTGGAGACAGCAGGACCAAGAGCCAAGGACTACATACATGGTGAGTTGAGTCTGGACTTTATGAGAACCTGTCTAAAAGCAAGGGATAGAAGAGACGGCTTAGCAGTCAAGAGCAGTACACAAACTTCCTGTAACCTTGGACTCTAGGATCTGACACCCTCTTCTGGCCTCTGTGGGCATCTGTACCCACATGATAATATACTCACACATACACTCATATGTATAAAAATCTAGAAACAAAACAACTAAGATCAGGATAAGCTTAAATAGCCTTGCCCATGGTAGACTCACACCTTTCAATGTTTGCTGTCAGTTCATGTCCATTGTTTTGCTACAGATCTCCCTAAGCCAATGACAACTTTAGTGGGGAGACTTCTGCCAGTACCAGCCAAATTAAATCTCATCACACAGGTAAGTCATTTAGTACAAAACACACTTGATGTTGTCTCCTGGCATTTTAGTTGCTGCACTTATTTCTTCTCAGGGTACACAGTTTACAGTGAGAGCCAGGCCTCATGGCATATGCCTGTAATCTCAGCAGTTGGGAAGTGGAGATGGGAGGACCAGGAGTTCAAGTTCACCCTCATCTATATAACAAGTTCAAGACCAGAAAGGGTTACATATTATATTAAAAAACATCAATATCAATAGTGAAATAAGTCACTATGTATTTGTCCCTTCACACCTGTGTCAGATCCTGTACAGGGACATGAGGGTCTGGAGCTGTGGAAAAGAGCAATAGTCACAGCATTAGTTAGGAGTCCCTTATGTCCCCATGGCTGAACAAAATGCAAGATCAGAGAGATGTGCTAGCAAAGGTGTGGGGAGAGAATAGAGGACACCCATCTGAGTATTGACAGCCAGGGATGATTTTGGTCAGGTGAGATGTGGGTATAGGGATGGAATCCAGCTACTAAATCAAATAAATAAATAAAAATAAAAAATAAAATAGTGTTTACCAGTGAGATTTAAGATACCCAGGTCTCTTTGTTACTCTGAGAACCTGATACTTTGGAAATGCTTCTAGTCTGTGGACATTTGTAACTGTATTTTCAAATACTTGTTTGTGGACGAAAAGTGTTCCAATGCAAGTGTCACCAGCCTCTCAAGTGACAGCTGTGTGTACTGCTCCCTAGCTTGTCCTTGCTGGCCCTAGGCCCCACCCCATCCTGACTGTTCCCATCATCCCCATAGTCAGAGACTTTGTACCTTGGGGCGCTGGTCCTAAGCCTGGGAACACCTATAAGATGGGAGAAGCCTATGGGCTCAATGTCAGTGGACTTGCTGTGGTTATGAGGCCTGGCCATGGGATTGTGACATGCACCTGTAGGGGCTGCTGCTGGCACTTCACATACACTCTGAAGAGACCATTCTTGGTTTTGCCTCCATCCAGGTTGATAATGGAGCGCTCCCATCATCTGTCAATGGAGCTGCCTTCCCATCAGGACCCACTATGCAAGGGCCACCCAAAATAGCTCTGGCTGGGTAAGGATTCAAATTGGAAGCTATTGCCTTTGATGCAAGCATCCAAGATGCTGCTGTGTAAGATGCCTTTCCTGCTGCACTGTAGAATTAGCTTTGCTGAATGGTCAGTGGTCATCTCCCCTCCCGAGCAGGGCCATTGATCTTCCTGTGGGTACATCAGTAATGGCCCCTGGCTTCTCCTCCACTCTCTGCTGTCCTGTGCATGTTCCAGGGTTCCCCCGGCTGTTTGTAGCTCTGTCATTGTTTTTCCAAGACCTGGGTAGTGCCACACTGTTTCTTCCTGGCTGTCATCGATACAGGTCACACAGGGGCAGCTGCTTATATGGATAATCTTTACTCCATCATTTCACAGAGCAAGAAGGGGCCTCTCCCTGGCCTCTCTTTGGGGGTACACTCTGAAATGGGAGCCAGTTTATACAATGAGTGTAAATGGTTTGCCGGGCAGATTTTTTTTGTTTAGGGTTTTTTGTTTGTTTGTTTGTTTCAAGACAGGGTCTCTCTATAACCATGGCTATCCTAAAATTCAGAATATGCTGGTCTGAAACTCATAGAGATCCACCTGCCTCTGCCTCCGAGTGCTAGGAGTGACAGGCTTGGTCTCCTGCAGTTCAAACTGACCTCAAACCTACTAGGAAGCAGACTGGTCCTTAACTCCTGATCCTCCTGCCTCCCTCTCCTGAGAGTTGGTGACAGGCCTATACTCCCTCTTCTTTCTCTTGTTAGGACACTGGGTCATTTGGAGACTGAAGCCCACGGTGCTGGCATCTGAGGCTCCAGCTTTTCTGAGTCACTGTGCCTTGAGTTTCTGCTCAACTGGTCACCTCATGCTCTGTGGATGCTTTTTCCTGTGGGTTTCATCATTGGGGAGTGGGTGGGCGTTAGGTAAAGGAATTCTGTGCTGTTTGGCATGAATGAGCTTCCCCCAAAGTATGTTTTCAATTTTCCTTGGAGCTGTGGCTCCCAAATTGGACTCTCCAGCTCCAGGGTCTGCTGCTTATGGAGGGAACATGGAACAGGACATCCCACCCATGTCCTTGAACACTATTTTACCTCTCTATAAGCCCAGGGCAGGGTGACCCAGAAAGCACTGCCATCACCACCCTGGAGCAATGTAGATTTACAGGTGGCTACTGTCATGCACCAGAGGTGACAGGTGCTTCACTGACAAAGAGGGAACACATTCAAGTGGTGGCTGTCCATGGGGTTTCCCAGGCAACAACGGAAGTAGACTGATGGTGGATGATGCCAGTACTTTGTACAAGAATACCTGGATGATCGTGGTACAGGAGCCTGAGTTCAGGGAGAGTGTCATGCCCAGTTTCTCCCTGCTGCCACTGATGTTGCTATGCCAACTTAATTTGACAGGTTAGGGATGTTGGCAGAGGGGAGCAGTGCTACCCAGAAAGAGAAGCCACACTCTGAGAGGAAGGGGTGGCAACTTGGTAGCTCCCTTACTGCTGTGCCAGGAAGAGTGGAGGAGAGCAGAGGGCAAGGGGGTGAGATGATAGACAACATGTCTTCCTGAAAACGGTGCTGCTTTGCAAATACACGTGTTATAACCAATGGCTTTACTAGTTTGTCTTTCTTCTGTGTTAGTAAGATATTACAGCCCTGATTTTCATATGAAATCCTCCTTTTAGGCCAAAGGAAATGCCTAAATGGAGTCCCCTGTCCTCATATTCCTGGTCTTATCTCAGGCTGCCTGTGCCTGAGGACTCAGTGAGCCTTTCCCTTGCAGATACTGCGACTGTTTCGCCAGCGGGGACTTCTGCACCAGCTGCAGCTGCAACAACCTGCGCCATGAGCTTGAGCGTTTCAAAGCCATTAAGGTAATGCGCTTGCCAGAGCTTTCCCAGTGTTGTCAGTGACTGTCTCCAGAGTCTGATTCAAGGAAAAAGCATAGACAGATACAGTGGCTCAGGCTGTAGTGATACCCAGCAGTCGGAGTAGTAAGTGCACCCTTAAGTCGGTGCACTTAAGGGCTGCAGCAGAGTCTGGGAGGCTCTGACTCAAGAGCACAGTCTGTCTTGGCTCGGGCTTCATGACCCTGGGTAGCACTGTGCAAGGAGGTACAGTGTATCACCTGTGGGTGGGAAGCACTTGGTTTAGCCTCAGAGACTTTAAACTTTCATTCCTGTAGCTTCAGGTGCAAGGGGACCTAGGCCTTCTCAAGGGGCAATAAAGCTGCAGGCTGACTGCAGCGTGCTGCTGCATATGTGTCTTTCTGTGGGTGCAGGGACCAGGGAAAGGGAGGGATAGCTAGGCTGGGCCTGGCAGCTTCTCCAGGGGAACTCTTCCAGGGGCCTCAGGAGCCCTCAGCTGAGGCTCCAGGGTATCCTGTTCAATGAAACAAAATGACCCTGAGACTTGATCAATCTGTCTGGTTTTAATTTTTCCCTAGAACAATTTAATTCCCCCTCTTGAGTTGCAGATATATCACTTAGAACTGTCTTAGAAATTCTGATATGGCCAGACCCAGAGGACAAAAGAAATTGGTCATGCCCCTGAGCTTTATAGCAGTCAATTGTCACTTTTTCTTTAGCAGTGAATGCAATCTGTTACTGTGAGATCAGGGTTCTCATGTGTCAGGGATAGCAACATGGCTTGATAAGGCTGCTCTGAGAAAGGATTAGCAGACACTTGACAGCTACACGTTTGCCTAGATGTCACCCAACATAACTCCTCCCTAACACCCTAACACACAGCCTATGGAAATTAGAGGAAATCCTCACAGAGACTTACCATGCAAGTTCCTAGCAACTTCATTCATAATAGATAAAACCGGCCACAAACCCCCAACAGCGGTGGGACATAGCAACTGCCAGCTGTGTGAAAACAGAATGCCACTCACCACAGGGAAAGACCAGTTATTCCTTTCAGTGGAAGGAGTCATACTGGCCTCACCCTTGTTCTGAGCCATGTACATACCATCTATGTGACACCCTTACAGTTTTAAGCTCCCAACCTCGCCAACAGGATGAAGACAACCTGCAGCACAAAGAAGGCTGGGGGTTGGTGTGAGCTGTTTTATGCCATGGCTTCACCTGCCTCAAGCCAAGATGCAATGCATGCTGGGAGAGCAGCCTGGTTTTCTTTGTGTCCTCACCATGCATTATTGTGTATAGTACCAAATGCCTGGCTATCAAATGCAGAGAAAGGTCAGTGCTTCTTGAACCCAGCTGCATCACAGTTCTATGTGTGTCATGGCCACACAGAAGCCTCAAGGCCTGTGGTATGTCCTGAGGCCCCAGCTACCTCAGTGGCTTCCCCTGGGTGGCCTTCCCTTGCATGGAGCCTTGCTTCTGGACCCCACACATTTTCTGATGGTTCCTATGTTCTCTCTTAGGCATGTATTGATAGAAATCCTGAAGCTTTCCAACCAAAAATGGGGAAAGGCCGCCTGGGAGTTTCTAAGCTGCGACACAGCAAAGGATGTAACTGTAAGCGCTCAGGCTGCCTGAAGAACTACTGTGAGTGTTATGAGGCAAGTGGCAGCTTCCTGGAACAATATGGCATCCAAATAGCATTGTGGTTAGAAGACATTTACTGTAATGTAAAAAGAGATTCACAATCCCTGTCCTTCCCTCCCAAGTGTAATGGTAGGTGCTGTCAACTTGACAGGGTCTAGAGTGATCTGGGAAACAGGCCTCTGGATGTGCCTGTGGGGATTATCTTGAGGTGGGAGGAAGGACCCACCCACTGTGGGCAGTGCCACTCCGTGGTTGGGGTCCTGGACTGTGTAAGTGGAGGGAAGGAGGAGCTGAGCAGCAGCAGTGGCTGCAGCAGCATTCATCACTCTCTGCTTCCTGATTGTGGATGTCATGTGACTAGCTACTTCAAGCTCCTGTTGTCTTGACTTGAAACGTTGGACTGTACATTGGAACTGAGTGCTGTAGTGTAAGCCCTTTCTCCCTTGAGTTATTTTTGTTCAGGGTTTTGTATTTTTTTTAAATCAAAGCAACAGAACTAAGACAATATTCTATTTTTATAGGCTGGTCTCATGTAGTTCAGGCTGGCCTGGAACACGATCCCTAGCTAAGGATGGTGACCTTGAATTTATGATTCTCCTGCCTCCACCTCTAGAGTCCTTGGATTATGGCCATTCACTAATGCTGCTATGTCTGCTTCCTTCCCTGGTGAACAGCCTCTAGTGTTAATCTGAACTAATCTGATCAAGCAGATGGGCAAAGGCTGGATGGCTTCAGGGTTTGGGGGGTGGATCCTGATTTCAACAAAGCATTTTCTATTATCAGGCCAAAATCATGTGTTCTTCAATTTGCAAATGCATTGCTTGCAAAAACTATGAGGAAAGCCCAGAGCGAAAAATGCTGATGAACACACCCCACTATATGGAGGCTGGGGACTTTGAGGGCAATCACCATCTGTCCCCAGCCAAGTTCTCAGGACCTCCAAAACTGAGAAAAAATAGGTAGGTGCTCTGAACAATTAGACAGGGGTGATTCTGAGGGGGGGGCTTAGAAACCACATCTGCATTAGCTAGAGCGTGTAGGGGACAAGGACAGGAGGGACAGGAAGATGTCTCTCTCTCTCTCTCTCTCTCTCTCTCTCTCTCTCTCTCTCTCTCTCACACACACACACACACACACACACACACTAGGCTTCTTAATTTGGCCTTTCCTTCCCTTTTCCCTGTCTGTACTTACAGGCTGTGCCCACACTGTTAGCAGGACTACTGGTGTGCTGATGTCTCTGAATGAGGCCAGAGTCTTGCTTGATCTGGCAACAAATGCTTGGTCCTACCCTTCCCTTCCATCTTCCCTTCCTTTCCTCTTCTCTTTCCTCTTCCCTGCCCATTTTCCAGGCTAAGGATGGAATCCAGGACCCCCCTCTTGCTAGGCAAGCACTTTCCCACTGAACTGTGCCCAGCCCACACCTGACCTTTCTTTAATATGTCTTGGACATGTGCTAAACTATTAGCTGAAGGGGCTGTGTGGTTGGATGTCTTCCCATTGGGTAGTTTTGAAACCACACTAATCTTTGCAGTTTCCAAAGGCTGAGACATCATTTGATCATATATTAGACTTGATTTGCCTATTTAAAAATATTCTTTCCAGAGGTTGGGAAAGGTGGCTCTATAGGTAAAGTGCCTACTATACAATCATGAGAACCTGAGTTCAAATCCTAGTTCCTATATAGAAAGTCAGGTTTGATGGCCTATTTTAGTAATCCCAGTAGGGGTGGAGACAGGTCCCTGGGGCTCATTGGCTAACCAGGCAAGCCAATCAATGAGCTCTAGGTCAACCAATGAGAGACTATCCTTAAAACTAGAGTGGACCTTCTGGGGAGACTAATCAGTGCCAAAGCCTCTCTATGCAAGCTCAGAGTGAAGTCTGGGTGGCTATGGCAGGTACCTGTAATCCCAATGCATGGGAGGCAAAGACAGGGATTCCCAACTCAATAATATATATTCATCTTAAAATAAAAGTAGAAGAGTGATCAAGGAAGACACCTAGTATCAACCTCTGGCCTCCACACATGCATACAATTATACATGTCCATATACCTGCACAATACACCACACATGTGCATACATGAACACCCCAAAACCTACCTAATCAGAGGAAGAACATTCCTTTAAGTGCCATGCAGTTGGTTATTCTGGTATCACAAATGAACTAACTTCATTCTGCAAAGCCAACTCAGGCTTATTTGGTTAAGGATGTGAGATGTATTCTCACCAAGCCTGCATCCTCCATGGTGCTCTCCCCATCCTGGGTCCAGCCTCCTCTGATGTTTGAGGGTGTCAGTGTGAGCTCTGCTCATAGCTGTCTGGGTAAGTCTCCCTGCTCCAGAGCTCAGCGAGGAAATGACCAGCCCTAAACGGTCCAGACCAGGCCAGGACTCTTCAGACTCTTCATGGTGTCCAGGGTAAGGTGTCCTCATGGTATACCCACAGATGTGACAGGAGAGTCTCTTTGCCCTGCAAAAAGAACATGCAGACCCCCAGCCTGGCTGTCACACTCCAGCTCTCCTCTGCTGACTTATGCAGGGAACTGTCTAGAAGTCCTACATCGTCAAGGTCTGTGTGACCTGTGGCTTTGTCACTGAAACACATGAGCCTCCAGGTCTGTCAGTCAGTGGCTTTAACACTGAGACATTTAGACTCTGCCAGGTGATGCAGGATCCCTGTACTGCTCTCCCAAGCCCGGCCCTCACACCTTCTATTTAGTTATTCACTTCTGGTGTGTTAAGACAGCATCTCTCCCTATAGCCCAAGCTGGGTCATAGGCCTGGGCCTGTGGACTCAGCACAAACCAACCCCCTTTTACTAGCAGAAAGGAATATGGCTCCTTTTTTAAAGTTGCTTTTTGGCAATTTCATGCATGTGTAGAATGTGTTGTGATCATAGTCTCCCTCTTGCTCTCTTTTTCCCCACCCCATCCCTACTGACCCCCTTCTTCAGAACTAGTCTTCCTCACGTGTGTGTGTGTGTGTGTGTGTGTGTGTGTGTGTGTGTGTGTGTGTATGACCATTTGTGTTTAATTAGGGCTTCTCACCTGTGTGTAGGGTGTGGTTATTTACTGGGGCATGGATTATTTACCAGTGGCTATATCCCTGAAGAAAATGTCCTTTTCCCCCCAGCAGCCATTAACTGCCAATCACTCCTCAGAGAGGGCTGGAGCCTCATGAGCCCCTCCCCCATCCATGCTGGGATATTGAAAGACTCAGTATTATGCAGTGTCTTTTGAGACGTTCCCTGGACCTAGAGGGGAGGTGATGTAGGTGTCCCCTGTAGAGGCCTTTGATCCTTGAACTAGAGTGATCTAGTACCACCCTGATGAATGGGGAAGGCACTGAGTTGCTTGCTGTGTCTCTCCTCAGGCAGACCTTTTCCTGTATCTCCTGGGAAGTCGTGGAGGCCACATGTGCCTGCCTGCTGGCCCAGGGCGAGGAGGCAGAGCAGGAGCGCTGCTCCCCAAGCTTGGCTGAGCAGATGGTCCTGGAGGAGTTTGGAAGGTGCCTGTCGCAGATTCTCCACATCGAGTTCAAGTCCAAGGGGCTGAAAATTGAGTAGAGTGCAAGCTGGTAAAGGGGAAGCCTGTGGCAAGCCTCAGCTTTGGGGAGTCTGCATCTAGGGAGGTGGTACCAAGGGGGAGGAACAGGAGGCCCCAGGAGCGTGGCCAGGCCAGCCAGCCTTGAGGTCTGAGCCATCCCTCTGTGTTGGATTGGCCAGCCTGCTCAAGGCACTCTGAAGTACAGGCAGGCAGAACTGCCCTGGGGGTGGGGGGAAGGCAGTGGACACTGGTTCTCCTGTCTCTGGGGACCCCCTGCCCTGTATGAGAAGAGGGTGGCTTTTTGCTTATTGTTATATGTTTGCTTTTCAAAATCGCTTAGTAGTTTCCCCATTCAAGTTGTTATGAGACAACTTCAAGTCTCCAGAGAGCAAAGCTGGGCAGGTGCCCCAGATGCAGGTCAGGTGGCCAGCAGGGGTCTTCCAGGCCAGGCCTGTGATAGTAGGAAGGGGTTAGGTTGGAGCTAGTTTCTTCTGAATTTTTGCTTGACTTGAGAAAACAGTCTCCTGTCCAGCCTTCTTTTTGTAATTATTGTTACACTGATCTGCAAAACAGTCGCAGTGACCAGCTTGCAGACACTGGCAGGTGAGGTGGGCTATGGTGCTCATGCTTTGTATTCTGTTGTGAGAGTGAACCTTTCCAGATTCCCAG
Source organism: Cricetulus griseus (assembly GCF_003668045.3). NCBI lineage: Eukaryota > Metazoa > Chordata > Mammalia > Rodentia > Cricetidae > Cricetulus > Cricetulus griseus. The sequence continues at coordinate 55,837,149 of NC_048596.1, read as the reverse complement.
TGGGACCTAGGTTGGTAGCTGAAAATACATTTGTCTCAATAGCCACTCTGGACTCCACTGAGACCTTCTTTTCATGAGTCTGTGTTCCGTAACAACACGGCTGCTTCATCACTTTGAGTGTGTGAGAAAAGCTGGGCACAGGCAAAACAGTGGCAGGAGGCTGGCTGGGTTCTCTGACAAGAAGGAAAGGAATGGAGAAGGCTCAGCCAGTAAAGAGCTTGCTGCACAAGCATGAGGAGAACCTGAGTTCAGTTCCCAGAATACATGTTAAAAAGAAACACCCCCACCCACCACCCCACCTCACCCCACCCCACCCCACCCCCACTGCAGCCACATAAAAACCAGACAAAACCAGACACAGACTTGTAATCCCAGTACCAGGGAAGCAGAGACAGGAGGCTCCCTAGGACTCACTGATCAGCCGGCCTAGCCTAATTGGCAAATTACAGGCAGAAGAGACCTTGGCTTAAAAGGCAGCTCCTGGATTAATGCCCATATGCATGTGCCCTTGCACAGATGTACATGCCCAAACACACCATGAAGGAAAGACAGAAGTCTGAAGATGATGTGTATGTGTTGGGCAGAGGCAGCTGTGCACTGCTGACCCAGAGGCTGGGATGCCATGGGAATGGTTGCAGGAACACTCTCGTGGAGGCCTGGTACCAATGGACTTTCAGGATCCTAGGGCTCAGGAGGCTTTGATGAGCTGGCCAGCTCCCCAGAAGTAGAGCAACAACATTTTATTAGGGTACCCCTCATCACTGAAGCCAGAAGAGAAGGAAGACTGCTGCATGACATGGTGGCCCTGACAAACTTCTGGACCACGTGCCAGGGTTGCCAGACATTAGGAGGGACACTTGGGAGGGCTGAGGTGAAGCAAGGCAGGCATAGCTGCAGCTACTGACCTGGAGAATTGGGGGTGGGACACAGGAGGGAGCAAGGCTAGAAGGATGCCACATAGGGCAGGCTTCAGGCTTGGGGGCTGGCTGCAACAGCCCAGGCATCATCCTTCTAGAGACTTCTAGAGCTCAATGGGGCCTGCAGACCCCCTGACACTGGGCCCCGGCAGTCTGTCTTCTGTAAGTCTCAGGGCCTGGATGCCTGCTCATGTCAGAGCTCAGTGTGAAAGAAGGGGGGGTGGGAGCTGGGGAAATGGCTCAGTGGTGAAGAGTTTGATTCCTAGAGCCCTGTTGGTGACCTTGTAGCTCCAGCTCCAGGGCCTCTGGCCTGCATGGGCATCTGCACACATATGTACATGTCCCCCATACACACACACTTAGGATGTTTTAAAAAGAGAGTGAGGTTGGGGTCATCCTTTATGTGGAGCCTCTGTGGTCTCCTTTCATCTCCCCTGTTCTGTAGAGGACACATAGCCACGTGAGACCAAAGGTGAGAGCCTGCCCTACAGCCAGGGAGACACAGAAGGAAAGGCTCAGCTCAATCTAGCACCTGGGTACCTGGCTGTCTGTTACCTATGTTCATTTCTGATCTTCTGGTATCATCTGCTTTCTGCTTAGAGCCAGTTCTCTTCCTGTCTTCATAGCCACTGCTCCAGGTTGGGGTTGCACCCATTTGTGCCTTTGTTTGTGCCAGCAGCACACTAGTCAGCTACATCAGACTGAGCTGAGCATGGAGATAACTGTTCTGGGCACAGCAAGAGCCGACAGGTATTCTGCAGTCCATGTGGAATTTGGGGTTAAATCTCACCTAAAGCATGGGTAGATATCTGCTGTTACCTTTTAAAACATACTGGTGGGGGAGCCAAAGAAATGACTCAGCAGGTAAAGGCACCTACTGCCAAGCCTGATGATCTGAGTTCAGTCCCCAAGGTGCACATGTGCATATATATAATAAAGAAATAACCACACAGGAGGTAATGGGCTGCAGCACAGAAGAGCCAAACAGTCCCAGGTACTTGCTAGTCTTTATTGTGTCACACAATATAATCACTCCAATCAAAACATCTTAATTATAACAACATAGCGTCAAAGCAGAGAACAGAGGGTTTGCTTGAGGAGTTGGCAGAAGATTCTATCTAGAGTGACTTTATATTACAGCATAGGACAGGTGCTGGGTGGGTGTGGTCTCAGGACTGCTCTAGGTCTTCTGAGGAGGTGGCCAAAGGGAGGCCAGGCAGGCTGTCGAGGGCCCCAGCCTCTGAATAAGGAAGAATGGCAGTCAGGTAGTTAGCTTGAGAGAGAATCATGTGGCCGTACCCATAGAGAGGGGTGAGGTCTTACTGTGGGGACCTTGAATTGGGACAGCATCTGTGTGTCTCACCTCTGAAAGACTGTCCACTCTTGAAAGAGGGTAGACCATAGTAGTTGTGAAGCTAGTGTCTAAGATCAAAACCAAACGGAAACACAGAAGCCCCTGGCAAAGCCAAGGCACCCTCAGCAGCAGTAGTCACCCAGAGATCTGCAGAAAGCCCTAAAAACTCCCTAGAGGTCTGAGGACCTGGGTTGGGGCTCTAATGATATCAGCTTGCCCACAGTCCCCCACCTGGTTGGTAGGTTTTACTTTTTAAAATACTGTGTGTGTGTGTGTGTGTGTGTGTGTGTGTGTGTGTACTCGAGCTCGTGCTATTTTAGATGGAAAATATTCCCATACCTTTAAGGTGCAGGAAACTCAGAAACTCCATTATGGTGCGCACAATGTTGCTCTCAGGCAGTGGTCCATCAACACTTCCTAGACAATGGAAAAGAACTGTGTCGTGGCCTATTTCCTCACCACCCTCCTATTACCCATCAGAAGCCAGGGAGGCTGGCTGAGAGCCTGGGGGCATTGTAGACCATCCAGGGTCTTGCTAGAGAGGTGAAGGGACCCTGAACCAGCTTTTCCATGGCCAGCTCCCTTGTTGTAGCTGCATGCCCATGACTCTGCTCCCCAGTCCTGCCAGTTGAGAGGTGTGTGAGGCCACAGGCTCCCAGGTTGCTCCCAGGTCCTGCCTGGCCAGGACAGCCCCAGGCTGTGACTGGAGGCAGGATAGTGGTAGGTGTCACCACCATATCCCCACATGCACCCGGGAGTCCCGGTAGTGACGGGATGCACATCCAAGGACTCCAGCTTTACCTGGTCTTCCTTCCTCCGCTTCTAGTTGTAGCTCCCGCTTGCCTGTGAGGCCATGCTTGTCACTAAATGACCTGTGGTTGTCAATGGCATCTGTTTGCAGACCAGAGAGGAAGGGCCTGCTGTCACTGTGGCTTATCCCATTTCCATCCCCAGGGGAAGACCACACACAGCTGGACCACCAGCATAAAGCCAGTGTGTGGACACCCCAGAAGAGGGAAGCAATGTCTCCAGGGTCCCTGGGTGAGGGTGGTGATCACAGGGAACTGGGACTCCAATGGGAAGAGAGAGGTTGATGGTAAGGAGGGGTAGGCACTGAAGTAGATGTCTCCGACAGAAACAGGTGCCAGGTGCAGCTGGGAACATCCCAGGAGGTGGCTGGCCCCAAAGACAGGAGCTGGCTCCTAGGAAATACCTCCAAGAAAGATAACAGAACCTGGGTCTCCGCATCCCAGGAAACTAGGACATTGGAGAAATAACAGACTGTTATTTTCAAGGACCACTCCCATGTAGGAGGATTACATCCAGGGAAGGTGGGGTATCCAGGGAATGGGGGTGCAGAGAGCTGTGACTGTGGCTATGGCAGAGGTCCCTAAGAGATGAGGTCAGAGTCCAGGAAAGAAATGGCAGCTGACAAGTATTGAGAGATGGTACACAGAGGCTGGAGGGGGCGACTTAGGAGACAAAATAGGTGACATGGATGAGGCTCAGGACTTCTGGCCGCTTAGCTCACTTAGCCAAGCTAAACAAAAAGGCCAGTGAGTTCAACGGAGCCAGAGTTTAGGGCTAAATTCGTGGAGTAGCTACATTGTCTCATTTTGGAGCTCCTCCCTGAGGCATCCACATCCCAACAGCTCTGGCCTTTCAAAACCTGCCACACCTTGGTGGCATCAAAAGTACCTGACACCTGGCAGTCCACAGTGCACCTGCTGACCCAGCTGGATGGCTGCATGAACTTGACAGTGGGAACAAGTTTTCTATTCTGGCTCAAAGTCTTCCAGATAACATTTTCAATATTGTAACGTGACAAGGGTCAGTACCAGGCTCATACCTGTGAGGACTCTGGGAACCAGTCTGCAGACCTCTCCACAATCCCGGGCTAGGAGATCTTTCCAGGAATCAGGTGACTATGTGGACCCTGCACAGGGCCCCAGGCAGATTTGTCAACCCTATGCTTTGTTTCTTGAAGGATGAGCACACACATCTGCAGTGTGAACATGTGGCCTCATGCAACACAGGCTCAGAGGCACGGGCCCCCACTCCACTGTCCCTTCCCCTCTGGTGGACTGAGGATAGGGGTGGATGGATGGATGTTTTGTTTCTACCCAAGTGCCAGGGGCCAGCAAATGGGTACAGGTGTCTCAGAGCCAGCTGTGCATGTGAATTTAAAAACCACAACAGCTAAGCAACTAACTAGGCAACTCTCAGGAGGGAGCCAGTATCTTCCAGCTGTCTGCAAGCACCTTTCCCCTCTGTGGCTGCCTGTCCCTGCAGAGCTGTCTTTGCCCCTTGGTGACTCCACAGCCTCAAGCAAAGACCCTGTCTCTGGTGGTCACAGGTAACAAAACATTCACACTACACAAACATCAAACTCAAAGAAGGCCAAGCATCAACCTCCATTCCCCACAGGGTGACGACAGTGAGATGTGATGGATGTGTCATCAACACCACTTGGGTGATCTGCCCCACCCCACTCCATGCAAAGCCTCAGATTCTAATCCTCCCCAGCCACGAATGCAGAAAAAGCACTAGTGACATAGAGTGGGACCTGTGCTGAAGGGACAAGACTAGTGTTAGTGTAAGGTGCTGGGGTGACCTTGGGGCTGGGACTGGGGGAAAATGTTTGAGCAAGAAAGAAACCAGCTCAGGTGAGTCTTAAGATGAGACATCTGGCTACCTTTGTCAGAGTTCCCTTCTAGAGCTCAGAGGGCAGCTTCAGGATTCCAGGAAGTAGAAGAGGGTGTTAGTAAGACCCAGGGACTCAGAGAGTAGACCCAATCAGAACTCCAAGGAGTCCTGGAAGACTCCCCAAGAAGCCCAAATCAGAAGAAACTTCTAGAAGGAACAGGTGCTGAGTTTAAATGTGCAGAGCAATAATGGGCAGTCCCTGGTTTGCCCAGAGGTATCAGGTGCTGAGTGGGGCAGGGCAGCTTTGAGAAGTGGAAGAGAAAGGTTCAGACCAGAGCAGGCTCAGAGGCAAGATAAATCGAGGAGGGTAGGCACTGGGGTTTCCAGGAGACCCCAGGAATGAGCTCAACGGCTATAAGAGCTGGAGGCTGGAGGGGTAAGGCATTTCAGCAGGTGTTTTAAGTTGCAGTGGTTTGGCTAATGGAAACCCACAGTCCCCACAGCCACATGGGAATGCCCCCTGGTTTTCATCTGAGAGTAAATTGACTATGAGAACAGTGCCTGGTTCCCATAGTCACATCAGGACCCACAAAACCTCAGCCACCCAGCCCTACATCACTCACGTGGGCCCAGAAGGTAGCCAGCGCTGTTCAGGGTCCAGCCTCTCTTCTCCTTCGCCTAAAATAGGATGGCATGGGTCAGACAGCCTAGGTCCCTGGGCTGAAGAGCAGAGTAGCCCAGCCCAGCACAGAGAAGCCTAGGCACCCAGGCTGCCCTGAGTGACAGCATTTGACCTGAACACACAGCTGCATCCACTAATTCTGGGTCCAAATGTTCAAATCAGAGCAGGGCTCAGATGGTAACTCCTAGTACTCTCTTCAGAGCCAGGTGGCAGGCAGACTTTCTCCTGAGCAGCCTCAGGGCTGAGGGCTGTGCCTCTAGCACCCCCAATCTCTGGAGGAGTTAGTCTGTTTACCACAGTTGTTGGCCAACAAATAGGAGCCTTTTCCTTGCTGTTTTGTTGAGACAGCCCGGGAATAGCCCAGGCTGGCCTAATATTGCTATGTAGGGGAGTCCCAGCCTTGAACTTTTGATCCTCCCGCCTCCACCTGCCTCCTGCGCGCTGGAATTACAAGCCTGGGCCCCTATGAATAGAGCCATTTTGAGCTTGTCAGTGCCCAGCTGGTCCTCAGCCGTTCTCTTGGGACCCTCCCCACCACCCCACCCCTGCTGTGGGGAGAATGAACCATCCTTTGCTCCAGGCTGATCCTCACGTCTGACCCCCTTAGTCCTCTTTAGTGGTCGTCTGTCATCAGCACTTACTGGCACCCCAAGCCCCAGAGTAGCTGACAGGGTAGCAGCCAACAGGAGCCAGGCTAGCAGGAGGGCGCTGCCTCTGGCCATCTGGAAGGAGAGAAGTGAACGAGTTGACACCATCTAAGCGGCCTTGCACATGCACATCTCTGGGGGCCATTCGGACTGCGGACAGGAATGTGGGAGTGGCAGGATGGTGGGAGAGGCCGGACGATAGGGACCAAGCTGTGAGGGGCAGGGGCAGGGACGGGACGGCCAGCCACCCGAGGACTCGGGTCTGGCGCAGCTCATTGGGACGCAGGTACCTTGAGTAGCGGTGGGAACTGGGCGTGGCTGGTAGGCGCAGGTAGGGGTGTCTCTGTCCGGACGTGGCCTGGCAGACGGGCGATTCGCTCACCGCATGGCACAGAGCAGCAGCGTGAGAAAGCGTGCGAGGATCCCTCGACGTGTCCGCAGCAGGAGCAGCGCTGTCGCTGCTATTTATGCCCCACGGGAGCTGGGAGCTGCCGCGTCACCCGCTCAGCGCCGCCTCCCGCGAGTCCCAAGGGCCGCAGTGACAGGAACCGCTCCTGGGAGAAGGAGAGGACCACCCCCAGTCCCAGACCGTCACCCGAGCCATCCCTGCATCACAGAGCTCCTCCCCCAATGTTCCAACCCGGTGCTCAAACAAGAGTGACTCTGACACCCCCATCCTGAGGCTGGCGAGGAGTCTTACTCTCCTTCCCAGGGCTGGGGCTGGAAGGACCACTCAACATCCCAAGCGAGGCCAGTCACAGTCCGGGGCACCTCCTGAAAAACCAAGTTCCCAGGTCCTGCTCTCCACCTGCAGCTTCCCTACCCAGGGACCAGGGACCTCCACTCCTGTTTTGCTGAAGGTGGAGGGGGGGCAGCCATTCAGGGGTGCGGGCAGAGTGGAGGGTGGCTGGCCACATGGACAGGAAGGCCATAGAGTGCTGGAACACTGGATCAGCACACCTGGGCGTGTGTGTCATGGCACACGTGGGAGTCAAGGGACAACTCTGAAAGCTAGTTATCTCTGATATTTACGTAGTTCTGGATTTCCAGTCTTGTACTGAGTACCTTTGCCCACTAAGCCATCTTGCCGGCCCTCCTTTTAACGAAATGATACTTTGTCTTCAACCCCTCTTGTTTTGCAAATGTTCAAAACCAATAGGTGGACAACACTCCTCTGCCCACATCTCCCCTAGACTCCAGGGAAATCCAACCTTGGGCAGGCTAGGGCCTGAACATCCAGCCATCAGGCCCCATGGGAGGCTCAACAGAGGGAGAGGGAAGTACCTCTCACATTGGCCACTGAGATCTCAGTCAGCTGACCAGAAGGCAGAGCCCCAATGTGTCCCCCTGATCAGAAGCAGCTGGGATAAAGGGGAAAACAGACCAAGTGAGTGTCTGTCCCATAACCATTGAGACACAGTGGCAACAGCCTGCCACTCAGCTGTCTCAGCTAAGATAGGATGGTGTCTTGAACCTAAAAGTTCAAGGCCAGCCTGAGTAATGTGGCCAGATCCCATCTCAAAAGGTTAAAAACAAAACAAAACAAAAACCAACAGGAGCCAAGACTACCCAGTGATCATTTCTCCTAACATGTCTCACAGGGCAACCAGACATGGCCCTAATTAAATACTTTCGTGTTAGGAATTCATTTAAGGAGGTTATAGCAAGCTGGGTGTGGTGGTATGCACCTGTACCCTCAGCATGGGGAAGGCTGAGAGAGGCAGGAGTTTTAAGGTTGTTCTCCACTATACAGTGAGCTTGAGGCCAGCTTGGAATAAATGAAGCCCTGTCTTTTTAAAAAAACGGAGAAAAGGAAGGAAGCTATGTGGAAGACTGGGGCCAGACTCAAAGCTCACCCTTCAACGTCACTCCCCTCCAGGGTGTTTCCACCACTTGGGGTGGCCCCTGCTATCACTGCTCCCCATTTTGGTTGGGTGATGAGGTTTCTGTCCAACCTCTGGAGTGCCTGGCACCTACTGGGGAAACACCGGAAGGTAGAAACAGGACAGGGCTGTGACTTGCCACATCACTGATAAACTCGCTCCTACAAATGAGGACAGGGTACAGGATAACAGCACCCTCCTTCCTGGTACATGCTGTGCTGGAACCCAAGGCCTTATTCTAATGGGCTCTTCACTCAGCAATGACCCAATGGAATCATTGTCAACTTGTCATCTTCAAGGCGGCCCAGCATGTAGCTAGCAAAATGGGTCACCATTAGAGTAATGGACATGAAACACAAAGTGTCATTTTCCTACCTGTAAGTCCAGACTTTCTCAGAAGCTCTGCTTGCCGCTGCCACCAAGAAAAACTACCCAAACCTGAACACCAAAGACCCGGGGGCTCAAGAACAGCATCCCACTTGGGACTGTATCAGCAGTGCCCTGGCACTGCAGCTGTGGTTCTGAAACAGAGGGGCCTGCCCCCAGGGGAACTCCAATCTGGTGCAGACCTGAATATACAACCGTTCTCCAAATAACCGTTATGGTGAGAAGGTCTGTGAATCCAGAGCTAACAAGCAGGTAGATATGTCCCAATGAAGAGCCCGGGCCCCACACATTCCAGGTGGAGGACACCATGTGGGTATGCCTCTTTTCAGTCTTCCTTTGCTTCTTCCTCCTGGCTGGAGGGAAGCAACTATTTGGAGCCCAAGGTGATGGCTATGGTAGACAACCAGACTGAAGGAGCTGTGATTATGGGTACCTGAAACCAGATCCTTTGCTGCCTGCCTCTAGGCGTGTTTCAGAACAAAGTCCACTTTTTATTCAAGCCCGTGTTATTTGGAGTTTTACAGTTGATGCATCTGGAGCTACTGTGATCGGCATTTCCCACAAAACATTCGCCATCTGATGGGTAAATGAGCACAGACAAACAAATGGGAGAATAAGTCATCACCATTTCTGGCCATGCTGGGAAGATGGACTCATGAAAGGAGAGGCTGGGAAGAGCCACCAGACTGAGAAGCGGCCCTGTACCCCACTGTGATCTCATTATGACCGGAGAAGCAACCAAGAGAATGGTTAGATGATCTGAAACTGTCCAACCTTCACCCTGAAGACGTGCTTGACTCTCTTCCACCTGTTTCTACTGGCCCAGTTCCTTCTAACCTGACCCTAGTAACACAGTGGTCTTTGGGGGGAAAAAATCTCCAAATAATTCTCTGGGATGGGGGAACAGAAGCTGGAGCTAGGGTTGTGGTTCAGGAGCAGACCACGTCCTTAGAATCTCTCAGCTAGGGGCTGGGAGTGTGGTTCAGTGATAGGGCCTCTACCAGGCATGCACAAGCCAAAACAAAACAAAATACCACCTTGGGAAAGATTTAACTAAAGCAATGTGTCAACAGACAGCAGTGTGTCAGCCTGTGAGTGAGTCCCTGTATTCATTTGCTACAGATTTTCAAAACACACTTGAAAGTTTGCTAGCACCCTTCATATAAATAGCCAGCACTTTCCTCAGGGGTTATGTAGGTTATGAGGTCCAGTGTGCAAGGAAAGCTTGGGGGAACATCTGAGGATGTTCTGTTAGAGCTCTATGTCTTCTAAAGTTTTTTACATTTTTGTTTATATTTTTATGTATATAGGGGTTTTGTCCGAGAGTGTGTGTGCCAAATGCATGCAGTACCTACAGAGGCCAGAAGTTGGATCCCCAGGAAGGGGAGTCATAGGTGATTGTGAGCAGCCACAGGGGTGCTGGGAATCAAACCTGGGTCCTCTGGAAGAGCAGCCTGTGCTCTTAGCTGCTGAGCATCTCTCCAGCCCCAAGTTGTTTTTCTATCTTAATTCTGGAGATTTCATTCAATTTATTATTAGCGGTGTGTGGTGTGGTGTGTGTGTGTGTGTGTGTGTGTGTGTGTGTGTGTGTGTGTTTATGTGTAAAGGTGTGCACAGGTGAGTGTGTTGTGGAGTATTGTGGTGCTCCCCAGGAGCTGTCTACCTTTGCTTTATTTTGTTTTGTTTTGAGACTTGGTCTCTCGTGGGATCTGGAGCTTGCAAATTAAGCTCTGATGACTAGACCCTGAGCCCCAAGGTTTACCTGACTCCTCCCCAGCAAGGGGATTACAAGTGTACATCATTTCTGCCCAGGGTTTTTACACAGTTTTGCACACTGGGGATGGAATGCAGGACACATGGCAACCACTTTACTGACTGTATCCTCTCCCCAGCCCCGATTAGCATACATCAATTGTGCATAACAGTGGGTTTCATTATGACATGTTCATACATGCATATAATATACCTTGATTGTATTTGCCTCCATTAGAGAATTCTGTCCTTAAGACGCTTCTGAAAGTGGCCTTGCCCACTTTTAAATTTTAAATGCCTAGGGGCACCCAGCCATGGAAGGGGCTAGTAGTGATGTCTTTTGTGTGGCCTGTGAGATGCTGGATGGGCACCATGGCTCTGAGGTTGAAAGGAGAGGGACATGGGACATGGAAGGACCTGAGGAGCACTGTGGTCTGCTTCAGGTGGGACTTCAAGGTATGTATGTTTCCTGGACCAGGGCAATGCCACTTTCTTGTGAAACCATGCCCAGCAGGGTTGCCTCGCACAGCAACTCTATCCACTGAGCTCTCTGCTAGGAGGGAGTACAGAGGGTTGAGCTGCCCTCCCTGGGAATGGTAGACACACACCCCCTCCTGGCAGTCTGGGATTCCACCTGCACCCTGAAGTGACTCACCTCACTCAGCCTGGAGGAAAGAGTTGCTGATGACCAGGCCACTGCCCACAGTGGGGGCTGAAGGAGCAGATGACTCAGTTCCAGCCCTGGCCAGCCGCACCTGTTTCCTGGCCCTGAGTCACACAGACCCATAGCATCATCTAGACGGGGCCCATCTGGCTTTCGGGAGGCAAAGTCTCTGAAGGGCCGACAGGCTGTGGGGACATTTCACCTCTGCCTGAGCTGCACAGAAGAGTCATCCACAGTCTTTCTTGTCTCCTTCTAAAGGACCCAACACACTTCGAAGAACTTCAAAAACCTGTGTCACCAGCCCTCATTCAGAGTATGACATCATTCCCTTAAGCATTTTAAGGGCAGCTTCTGAAGCCTCCAATGGCTGCTTTTCTTCTTGGCACCTACTTCATTTCCTCCCAACCGTTTCTGGGGTTTCCAGCTTGTCTGTGTCCCTGCATGTCGCAGAACCTGAAGGGCTGAGGGACACCTTCCTATGGGGACAACAACATCTGCCAACCTTCTCCCCACTGGGCTTTGTGAACAGACATTCCCACTAGAGTCACAGGGTCCCCATGTTCATCTACCCCGTCCTCTTCAGGGGACCCCCTATCTGCTCACACCATCTCCAGGCAGCAGTCACACCCTCACGGCTCCATGCTCCTGCTCTTGTCCTGTCTACAGTCCTTCCTGTTCTGTATGCAGCCATACCAATTTCCTAGGGTGGAGGGGGTTATGGGACATGGAGTTTCCAGTGTCAAATCCAAGGCATTCTGGGACACTAGTGGGTGCCCTTCTCGCTTCATGTCTGTAGCAGGCACTCCTCCCCTCAGCTTGGGAGATGAGATCTGCCTTGCCAAACTCTTTCCCACGGGTGCTCCTGCATCTTCACGCTCCCCTCCCACCCCCACTAATCCCATCCTGAGCACCCCATGTCCCCCTTTCTCTGAGTCTTTCCTGTAACACATCACACTGTTCGCCCCCACTGCTCCCTGAGTGGCTCAGGCTTGGTCAGGCACATACAAATAGAAAATGTGTATCTAAGCTGGAAAATCAGATAGACAATTTTAATTTTTTGCTCATATTTTTAAAGATGTATTTATTTTTATTTTCTTTTTATGTGCAAGGTGTTCTGCTTGAGTGTGTGTATATCTACCACATGTTTGCAGTGCCCATAGAGGCCAGAAAAAGAGCACAGAATTCCCTGGAACTGGGGTCACAAACAGTTGTGAGCCATCACGTGGGTAATGAGAATTGAATCCAGGTCCTCTGGAAGAGCAGCTATCTCTCTAGTCCCTAAAAATCTCCTTACACTTACTTAAGTTCACAAAATACCCTGTAAAGTTTAGAGGACAGTTTTTAAGAGTTGGTTCTTTTCTTCCATCCAGGAACTGAACTCAGGTCAGCAGGCTTGGCAGCAAGTGCCTTTCCCTGCTGAACCATCTCACCAGCTCAACAAATGAGTGTCTTTGAGCATATGCTCCATGCTCATACATACAGTGCAAAAGAGTTTGTTCTGATGGCCTGATGTCTAAATGTGACTGAATGCCCCACATTTCTGCCTGTCCCCAGGTGCCAGAGCAAGTGGAAGGTGGGAGCCCCAAAACTATACTCGAACTGAAGAGATGGCTCAGGGGTTAAGAGCACTGGCTACTCTTGCGGAGGACCCAGGTTTGATCCCCAGCACCCACGTGGCAGCTCACAATTGTCTGTAACTCCAGCTCCAAGGGATTCGATGCTCTCTTCTGGCCTCTATGACTGTTGCATGCACATGGGACACAGATGTATGTATGTGCAGACAAAACACCCACACATGCAAACAAATAAATTAGTTTATTAAAAACAAAACAAAACAAAAAACCCTGAGCTCTCAAGTCAGGTGTCATGATGGTCCAGGCATGGTGGTAGGCACTTTTGATGCAGCCCTGGCTGTCCTGGAACTCGTTCCCTAGACCAGGCTGGACCAAACTCACAGAGATTTGTCTGTCTCTGCCTCCCAAGTGCTGGGATTAAAGGCATGCACCACCATCACCCAGCACCTTTGATAAAGAGGAGGAGGCAGACAGAGATCTGTGAGTGTAAGGCCAGGCTGATTTACATGGCAAGTTTGATCCCAGTCAGGGTTGCTTGATGAGACCCTGAGAAAAAACAAACGGACCAACTAAAGAACATAACCAACTAAGCCACAAGCGTGAGCTAGTAGGAACCACAGAAAATTACAAGTATTATTGAGGTCTTTTTTTTTAAACATAGATCTGGTAGAAGGAAAATGTACATAAACATTAATTAAGAGGAAATCCAGTTGATGGGCCCTTGATGCCTAGGGACATCTCCCCTGTGATGTACAAACAACAGCATGCATTGTGACCTGGGTGGGGGGAATTAAATTCCCAAACCCTGTTAATCTATTTGAAGAATCGGACTGCACTCAACAAGGAAAGGACATGGCCAATTACTGTCTCCAGGGGCAGCTTTTTCCGGGGAGAGCAGCTGTCCTGCAAGCTGCCCAGATGGCAGCCCCTGCCTGACAGCTGGCCTTGGCCCACACCATTGCCAGGGAAACTTTGTTGGATGTGAGCATTAGAGTGTGGAGGAGGTTGCAGGGATTTTTCTTAGGAAATGACACTCAGGGACAGCTGTCAAACCTGTCCAGATACCCTGGACCACTGTTCTGGTCCTTGATCAGCACCACAAATGAACCAAGCAAAGTTCTTCCCAGACTCTCACTGTTTTGTGTAACAGATTGTCCCCAAGCTGTGTGACAAGTGCTAGGAGTCCATATCTGCCACCCAATCTGCCACCAAGGGACCATCGGGGGTCCCTTTAGCTTTTGACTCAAATAGTTGGTGTGATCTGGTGCTGGCTGGAGGCATGGACAATGGTTTCATCTTCAGGGCCAGCTTTTTTATTTTTCCTCCTTGTGGTTGCTTGGGCTTCCTCACAGTATGGCAGCTAAGTGCAAGTCAGAGGAGGCGAAGGACAGCCCTCCACAGGCCAGGCCTGATTACATCACTTTTTTTCTGTTGTATTGGGCAAAGCAGCCATAGGCTCAGCCTAGATGTAGGGGTGTGTGTGGTGAGGACTAGTCCCTTTCACTGCAACACTTCAGGTCCCTTTAAGGCTTCAGAACCACATATCTGACCCCACCCTTGTTTTACCTCAGGAGATGTCATCCGAATTGATCAAGTTCAAACATTTTCCCAACATTCAAGGTTCTACGGGTCTGACTTGAACCCATCCTCCTAACCCCACTGACTGCTTTGACTTTCTCAACCTTTGGTATGCACCCCTGAGATGCCAATGGTATGCTTGCTGTTATCCTAGAAACATCTTTCTGATACCAGAAATGTCAATGGAACTAATGACATCACATTGCCTTGAATCAATTTTTTTAAACCAGTCACATGACCAAGAGAATAATAGATACTGACCAGCTAGGCCAAGCACTGGGATCAGTCCTGGGTCAGTCCCACCGGCACCATGATGGGATGCTTCCAGGAGGAAGCTGCTTCCCCAGCCCACAGGTGTCCAGGAGGGAAGTGGAGATGAGTGAAGAGATGGGCCAGGGGGACCAGAGCCTTTGTCTCCATGCTCTGTGAATCTATGGAACAGCAAGAGGGGCCTGTGGATGTGGTAGAGCATGCCTGGGTCCCCAGTGGCCTTCAAGGGACAAAGTCCAGCGTCACCAGTGCCCACAGGGTGCATGGAGGAACACGACATCTAGTCTGGCTCCAAGAACCAGGGTATATGTTTCAGGGCCTGACAGCCAAAGCAAGGCAGGGGCCTCAGTGTTGTTCCAAGTCCTAATGAGGTGTTTCTACAAAGATGAAAGGCCAGCCTGGGCTGTCCAGCCTGCCAGACTCCAAGAGAGTGGCTTTCATGTCACGTCCTCTTTAATCTGGGGAGCTGCTCACAATGGACCTAAGTGGTTGGCCGGTTCTGTCTACACAGGCTCAGCCCACAGAGCCCTGGCAGGCTCTAGCTGTCCTGAGTGGCCTCTGTCCCTTCTGAGCTCCTTCTGAGGAGGGGGTTGCAGATGTTTTTTACTTACCCTTGGGTGACTCTACTACCTTTTCTCACCTCTTGTTCCCTGGCTCTTTGGAACCATCAAGATGGGGCAACTGCCCTTAACTAGCTTTTATAGTTCATGGGACCTCAGGAGGAAAGATCACACACCAGTCAGGACACTCCGAGGGACCTTCACGCCCCTGTAATGCACAGTAGGGGTCACCCAACCTGCCTTTCTCCTCACACTAGTTTCAGACTAGAAACTGGGGCCCAGGGAGCTACCAGCCACCTCAAGGCCTGGACAGGGAGAAGGCTTGGCACTACTGGGGAAAGGTGAACTTGAGATCCTAGGGCAGGAGAAAGGCCTGTGTTGGGCTGAGGTCCCTCTCTGACCCATCCTCACCCTCGTAGTCTGGATCAAAGGGAAGCAGGCATAGGGGGAGGGGTACATGGCATTTTCAGAAGGGACAATGAGCTTCTTGGGTTTCTGCATAGGTGACCACTTGATCCCAGATGGGAACAAGACTTGGCATAGTTTAGCTGGGTGAATACAGACAATTCTAAAAGATGCTACCCATGAGATACAGATGTATGTGAGGCCTTGGAAGACAGCCCCCTAGGCCTACCTACTGCTTTCCATTGGAGAGAGCAGTCTGTGACCTGAAGCCCTCAACACACACAAACCCAGTGTGAGGACACTATGGGTTGAATCTGGAATGTTCTCACAGGCTCATATACTGGGCACTTGTTCCTTAGCTGCTAGTGCTACTTTGGAAGGTTCTAGAATCTCTGAGGGGTAGGTCCTAGCTGTGAGGAACTAGGCCAGCAGAGGCAGGCTTTTAGGGAAATACCTGGCCCTGGTTCTGGCTTTGATTTCTGCTCCGTGGTTCACTGAGCTGCGAACAGTCCACACACACCTGGCTGCCATCACCACTGTGATGGACTGAACCCTTGGGAGCACTGAGCCAAATAAACCCTTCTTTCCCTTAAAATGTTCTGCCAGGCATTTTGTCACAGTCTCACTGCAGTGACGAATACTAAGACATATTCCATCCCCTTGTCTCCTTCATAAGTGTATATACCATCCCTGCCCAGCCCCAAGGATGGGGACCAACACCATCCATCCTACAGGCAAACTGGCTCTAAGGCAGGTCCCCAATGTCACAGATTTGAGTCCACCCTTAATGAAGTCCCCTGAGACAGGGACATTTTGAACATATCTCATGTCTGTGCTCCTCTAAAAGAGGACATCACATCTCCTGAAACTGGAGTTACAGATGGTTGGGAGCCACCAAGTTAGAACAGGGAACTCCTCTGCAAGAGCAGCCAGTGTTCTTAACCACTGAGCCATCTCTCCAGGCCCCCAAAACAGTATCTTCTGATCCTGTGGACCCACTGTCTTCCAAATGGGTGAGCTTGATGTCCCCTGGAGCTGGGAAACTTTCTGTCAATTGATGAGTGGCCCCACCCCATCTCAGTCCATCATAAGACACCCTGCAGATAACAGACCTGCACTTAAACTCTTAACTGTGACAAGGGAGAGAATTAAATAGTGTTTAGCACCTCTCTAAGAGCTCAGCAGTGAAGACAGCTGCTGGCACTTTTGTCCTATCACCAAGAAGAGATGTTTAATTACTTCAGAAATTCCCTTTCCCCAAGACATGGTGTTTTTTAAAAGTAGAGTGGGATGCCCCAGCGAAGCAGCAGGAAGAGTTGGGGAGCTTCAGTCCTGCAGGTTATGAGGTCCCATAGGCTGTGCTGGCTGAATAGAGAAGCCCCGAAGACCACCTCCACCACTGGTGAAGAGCAGGCTGTCAAAGGGCACAATGTGGCCCGCCCACTCATTGTAGGTGCACAAGAATAGCACAGGAGGTCCAGTTCATGGAGCCCCAAGGGAGGTGGGCTCTGCCTACACAGCAACAGGCAGCAGTTGCTCACAGACAGATCTGTAACCAGGTCAGCAGGACCTGGTGAGCAGTGATGGCCCCAAGGCCCATGGTCTGTTAACAGATGCAGTGGCAGAGGCCAGTCTGTATCTGAGAAAGAAAGACTGAGTCGTCTAAGGAAGTATATTTACAAAGCTTCCAGAAAAGAAGAGACGACTCAGTGGGTAAAGGTGCCTGTTACCAAGCCTGAGGACCCAAGTTCGATCCCCCAGAACCACAGGGTGAAAGCAGAGAATCAGCTCTGACCTCCACACATGTCCCATGGCGTGTGTGCATATACACATATGCCTACCCATGGCATTGCTTTCTCACACACACGTTATGTGTTTATGCACACTCAATACCAACAGACACACACCTGCATGTGTACCCTGTTCATACACTCCACACATCACAATCATATGCACTTGGTCCAGTAACGTGAAGGTTGCCAGTTAGGAAACCACAGTCCATAGGGACCTGCTGTGCCATGTCATACACCCACCTGAACTTTCCTTGGCTGGCAAGGTGCTGAGGGGTCAGTGTAGGGGGAAAGGGCCAACCAAAGAAACACACTCTGAGCAGAGCCAAATATTCATACTTTGGCCCTGCAACCAGAACCAAAGAAATACATCCTGATCCTGAAACCAATGCCAAAGAAATACACTTTGTCTCTGGACAGAGTCAGTAAAAGAAAATACACTCTGGCCCTAAAACTAGAGCCAAACGGCCAAAATGAACCAGTGAAAGAAACACAATTTGACCCTGAAACCAGAGCCAAATCTAACCCTAAACCTGTGCAGAAAACTAACTAATCCCTGAGCAGGAGATCTAGCCATCCTAAGCTCAGGGATTGAAATCTGACCAATCCCCACCCTGGAAATCTCCTTGGAAAAACTCCGCCCCTAAGGAGCCCTATATAAACCCTGTGTCTGTTCAACTTGGGGCTGCTGGTGCTGACCCACTGTCCTCTGCCACCCTGGCAGAAGGCAGCCACTCTCCTGGATTCTTCCCTCCCAATAAATCTCTTGAATGATATTTGGGTGAGACCTCTTTCGCTGGAGCAGAGATGACCCTTGGTGAAGCAGAGCAGAGCAGGGCTGCAACATTTTAGTTGGAAACTAAATTTTAGTTGGAAACCTTCCCTGACTAAGCAAAGAAGTTCCTGGGACTGAAGCTAAACTGTAACAATTTTGCAGGTGAAGCCCTCTCTTGCAGGAGCAGAGCTGATACACTAGGGAAGCCTTTCCCTGAAGCAAGGCTGTAAGCCGCTATGCTTACTGTGACCTGTGGTATTCCTTGGCTCCTGAATGCCAGAATGCCTTTCCATCGGAGTTGTTAACACTCAGTATTCTTTGGCTCCTGAGTGCCATAATCCATCCCTGTCCATCCCATCTGAGCTGTCAAAATGCTTACTGGTCTCCTAGGAAACCAATGCTGATGCCCATGTGTGACAGGGCCTGCCTCTCACCCTGCTCACCTCCTGGGCCCAGCTGCTCATGTGAGCTCTACCTTAACTGTCCTTTTGAGGAAAGTCAGGACAACTCTGAGGAGAGGCGGCAGAGCGGGAAGCTGCAGGCTGGAGGATGCTGCAGGTCTGGGGACTGAGTGCCAAGGGGTACCCTGAACATAGGGCCAGGTTCATTTTTCCCTGGTCTCTGGTTCTGCTGTTGGAAATGGGGGTGAGAATTAGAGAAACTGCAGCTGTGTGAGTGGCCAGTTCATTCCAGGCTAAATGCCTGCCGTAGTTGAAGACGACTCGGTAACTGATTTATGCATGACACTAGTAGGCAAGCTGGGGTTCTCTCTCTCCACTGTTTTATTATTTTTTAACTATTTATTTATTTTCATTTCATTTGGATCAGTGTTTTGCCTGCATGTGTATCTTGTGTGAGGGTGTCAGACCCTGGAGTTACAGACAGTTGTGAGCTGCCATGTGGGTTTTGGGAATTGAACCTGGGTCCTCTAGAAAAGCACTGAGTGCTCTTAACCACTGAGCCAACTCTTCAGCCCCTGATTTTCTTTTTAATTTTTAAAATTACTTTTATTTAATTATTTAAAGGGTTTTTTGTTTGTTTTTTGTTTGTTTGTTTTTTGTTTGTTTGTTTGTTTGTTTGTTTGTTTTGCCAAGCAGTGGTGGTGTACACCTTTAACCACAGCACTCAGGAGACAGAGTTAGGTGGATCTCTGTGAGTTCAAGGCCAGTCTAGTTTACCGAGCGAGTACCAGGACACGCAAGGCTATATAGATAAACCCTGTCTCAGAAAAAAATGTTTTTAATCTTTAATTTGTTTTATATTTATTTATTTTATTTAATGTGAATGGATGTTCTGCCTGCATGTATGTGTATCTCTGCACTGTTTGCAGTGCCTCAGAGGTTGGCAGAGGGTGTCAGATCCCCTGGAACTGGAGTTACAGATGGTTGTGAGCTGCGATGTGGGTGCTGGGAACTGAACCTGGGTTCTTTGGAAGAACAGCCAGTGCTCTTAACCACTCAGCGGCCTCCCTAGACATTATTTATTTATTTATTTATTCGTTTATTCATTTATTCGTGCATGAGTGTGCTACCACAGACATGTTGAGGTCTAGCTGCAACTTGTGGGAGTCAGTTCTCCTTACAACATATGGGCCCTGGAGATTACAGGTTCTCACATCTGGCGCAAGTGTTCGCACCCACTGAGGAGGATCTTAGGATGTACCACCACAAGGAAACAGAGAATGACGCCACACCTTGGCTCTGTGGGCACCCAGGACAGCCCATAGCTGGGTGGTGACCAGGCAGCCTGTCCCATTGCTGACTGGAGCTGGGCTGGCAGCATTAGCCATGATTCTCACATCTGAAGCACAGCAGTCATCTAAATACCTGGCCATCACAGTGACCTAGAAATAGACACCACTCTGAGGAACTGGAGAACACCATCAGAGGGTCGCAGTGTCCTCCCACGTCTCCTGACAGTCACGGGCTTATGTAACATCAAGACCCATTTTCAATATTAAGTGACACAGCTGCCCTCACCGGCCACTGTGACTGTCTCTGGCATTCTCCCAGCCTCACCAGCCCCCGTCAGCCTCACAGAGATTTTGGAAACCAAGGTTTGAAATTTGTAAAAAGATTTTTTTTTAATCAAACTACTTTTGGGGAGATTTGTAAAGAATATTTTGAGGATGAATAACCCCCACTAACCCCTTGCTGGAGTTTACTATAGCTCAGGCTGGCCTCTAGTTTGCTCTGTAGCTAACAATAACCCTCAAGCCCAGGGACTTGAGAAATACTTAAGTTTCTAAGCACAAGTCATTTGTTTTTCTATGAACAAGTTCGGTTCCTCCAACAAAGCAAGCTACAAAACAAGCCTTCCTTGTTTTCTTCTCACCACCCACCCCCAGTGGTGTTTTCTTTAAAACAAAAATAAAAACAGTGGTCCCTCAAGAGACCACCAGCTACCAAGCCTGATAACCTGAGTTCAATTCCCATAACCCCCATGGTGGAAGGAAGGAAAGAACCAGTTCCCACACATTATCCATGGCATGTGCTTGTATTCCCTCCAAATAAATAAACAAAAATGTATTAAAATTTTTATTGAAAGGAAATAAAGGTGTTAACCCTAAGAATCACAAGGAGAAAACACCAAATCCACGACTGTCCAACTAAACGCAAGTTGCATTTTGAGGTGCACCAGGGACTGCCCAGCCAGCCCACTGTCTCACCCTAAGTCGGGATTTGAGAGAGCAGCCCCTGATGGCTTCTTGAAGTGCTTTTTGGCTTTTTATAGGAGAGGTAAGGTGTTCACAGAGGAGAGAGAGTTAACAGAGAGAGAGACACAGTGGAAGGGAAGGAACAAGGGTGAACACACATTGTGTGAATGGGGTCGAAACTTTAATGTAGCTTGAGAAACTTGTTTTGAAGTTTACATCGGATCTATGAAACAGGAACTTATTCTTTAACTACAAAACAGAAATCTTAACCTGCAATGTGCATCATTCCTGTTTGATTTCACAAAAGGAAGAAACTAGCAATAGGCAAGGGCTGCCGCTCCATAGGTGAGAGTTTGCCTGAGTTCCTCTTGCAAAGGACTATAACTCCAGTCCCAGGGGGTCCAACACCCTCCTCTGACCACTGAGCACACACACACACACACACACACACACACACACACACACACACACACACACACAAACCAAACATACACAAGTACATGTAATTGAAAATAAAATAAATCTAAAAACTAAGAGTCCTTAATAGGCCCCAGGTGACGGTGACAAAATTGAGACGGGGGACTGGACACTGGGTAGAAGTGAGGTGCTCAGCCTCATAGCAGGACCGGAGCTGAGGACAGTAGTGCCCACCTACTGATGGTTATGGAAACCAAATTTGCTCTAATAAGGAAGCATGGTTTGATTTTGTGGTGTTTACAGCTTACCAAGCCTCGGGAGATTTTAAATAATGATCATTTCCTGCCCAGCAATGAGTTAGGACTCAGACTTCAACCAGACCTCTCTCAGCATTCTCTCTAAAATAGTGTAAAACAGCCTGGGGTACCATTGCAGACCTCTACCCAGTACTTGGGAAGGGGTGGCAAGAGGTTCCGGAGTTCAAAGCCAGCCTAGGCTACATAGTGAGACACTGTCTCAAACTTTTTATTTTTCAAAATTTATTTCGTTTTATTTTATGTATATTGGCTTTTTGCCTGCATGTATGCATGTACATCATGTGTATGGCTGGTGCCCTTGGAAGCCAAAAGGAGAATGGATTCCCCTAGGACTGGAGTTACAGGTGCTTGTGGGCTGCCATGTGGGTGCTGAGAATTGAACCTGGTCCTCTGGAAGAGCAGCAGTATTCTTACTCACTGAGCCATCATTCCAGTCCCTCTCCCCCTGCAACAATTAAGCAAAATAAAATATGAGTTAGGTGTGGTAGTTCATGCCTGTAACCCCAACCAACACTCAGGACACTTGCCAGTTCAAGGCCAGCCTAAGCTACATACGGAGATCCTGAGTCAAGAAAGGGGTTGGAAGGAGATGACTCGGTGGGTAAAAGG
The DNA here is from genome assembly GCF_003668045.3 of Cricetulus griseus. NCBI lineage: Eukaryota > Metazoa > Chordata > Mammalia > Rodentia > Cricetidae > Cricetulus > Cricetulus griseus. The sequence continues at coordinate 55,815,266 of NC_048596.1, read as the reverse complement.
GTTTGTTGTGCCATCATGAGGACCTAAGTTCAAATTCTCAACAGTCACAGAAAAAGCTGGGCATGGGAGCTAGAGAGATGGCTCAGTGGGTAAGAACACATGCTCTTGTAGAGGACCTGGGTTCAATCCCAGCACTCACATGATGGACTCACAGTAATTTCTAGCTCCAATCTAAGGGTTCTGATGCCCTCTCCTGACCTCCAGGGGCATCAGGCATGCATTTGCACATACATACATGCAGGAGAAACATACACATTAAAAAATAAAGCCGGACATGGCTGTGTACAGGCCTTTAACCCCCGTGGCATGGGGATTGGAGACAGGAGGATTGCTGGGGCTTGCTGGCTGCCAGCCAAGTTCAGTGAGAGATACTAACTCAAAGGAGCAAGGTGGAGAGTGATGGAACAGGACACACACACACACACACACACACACACACACACACACACACACATGTGCTGGCTTACTCTGGTGAACAAAACAGTGAGGAAGCAGAAGCAAAAGGATTAGGAGTTTAAAGCCAGCCTCAGCTACATGGTGATTTCCTAGTCTTGGTTACATGAGACCTTGTTTCAAAATACAAAATTAAAATTAAGGGGAAATGAGGCAAAATTGGCTCAGAGGGTGAAAACTGTACAACTCAACAGGAAGGTCACTTGTGCCATCACAGACTGGCTTCAGGACAGCAGTGGCATTTGGATGTTTGGTCTTGGCTGGTGTGTGTGTGTGTGTGTGCCTGAGTGAGCAGCTCTGTGTATAAGGAAGGGGGTGGTCTGTGGGCACCTCTGTAACATCACTGTGTGCACAGTGTGAGTGTGGGCTGTGGAAGAGTGGCTGTCCTCTCTGTTTTTCCTGGGTGGTAGCACTCTTCTCGCTGTCCCAGCTATGGCCTGGGCCTGGGGCACTTGTTGCCTTGCACAGTGTCTTGGCCCTTGACTCAGACTCCATCCATGGCCTGTCCTCCTCTCCCATCTCAGCCATGCTGGCAGCTGGGTGACCCCAGCCAATGTACAGACACTGCCTGCAAATCAGATTTGATTTATTAGGTTATTTCTGCCCTTTACAGAACACGTCATTGTGCCTGGCAGCCTTCTTGATTGAATGACCTACCAGAAATGAACTTTTCTTAAAGTAAAAGTCCTACAGCCCCCAGGGAGATAACAGTGTGGGCTCCAGAGTCTGCACCCTGCTTCTGCTCAACAGAGAATGCTGCTCTGCCCACAGTCCACACAGCTTCCCTTGGTGCATGCAGGCTGCTCATTTGATAGGTCCCTTGGGCTCAGGACACAAGACAGAAGAGTCAAGGCCTCCACAGGAGTGCCCCCATGGCCGTGGCTCCTCTGGGCAGTTCCCACTTCCCCTGTCAGACAGCTGGGTCTCTGGAGAGCTGAGCCCTGAGGAGCTGAGCCTGCTAGTTCTCACAATCAGTTGCTGAGCATTGTTCTATAGGATCCCGAGGGTCTGTGAGCAGCCTGCAGGGATCTAGAGGTATTCAGAGGAGAGCCACTCAGGTGTTTGGGGCAGGGGGCTCTAGGCTCTGAGATGGCCCTAGTCATGACTTGCAAAACCTTACCCCATCAACCCAGCACAAAAAAAAGGGGTTTTGGTGGTTTGAATGAGAATGGCCCCTGTCTTAGTCACTGTTCTACTGCTGTGAAGATACACCATGGCTATAGCAACTCTTAGTTTTTAAAAAAGCATTTAACTGGGGACTTGCTTACAGTTTTAAAAGGTTAGTCTATTATCATCATGACAGGGAGCATGATGGCAAGCAGGCAAGTATAATATTAGCTGGAAAAGTGGCTGAGAGCTACATCTTGGTCTGCATGCAGGGGGAGGGAGCAAGCGCCTGGGCCTCACATGGGCCTTTGAAACCTCAAACCACAAGTCAGTGACACACATCCTCCAACAAGGCCACGCCTCCTAATCCTTCTCATCTTTTCAAACAGTTCCACTCCCTGGTGACTAAGCATCCAAGCATATGAGTCTATGAGGCCATTTTTATTCAAACCACCATTTTCAAACAGCCCCATAGACTCATATGTTTGAATACTTGGTCCCCAGTAGGTGTAACTTTTGGAAAAAGATTAGGCGGTGTAGCCTTGGAGTAGGTGTGTCACTGGGAGCTGACTTTGGGGTTTCAAAAGACTTGTGCCCTATCAGGTACACTCTCTGCTTCCTCCTGTGGATCCAGATATAAGCTCTCAGCTGCTCCTGTACCGTGCTGTGGCTCTGCAGTCATGGACTCTAACCTCTGAGACCGTAAGCCCAGCTAAGTACTCTTTTGTAAGTTGCTTTGTCACTGCATCGGGAAGGGAACTAGGACAGAAGTTGGTATGGGGAGTGGGCCGTTGCTGTGACAGGCCTGACCAGAATGTTGTCTGGAGGAATGTAGAGACTTGGAAATTTAGGATTAGGGAAGTGGTTGGATGGCTGTGTGTGGAGCTTAATGAGCCATCCTAGTGAGAACTTGAAAGACATAGTGCTGAGAGCAGTGTGGGCTATGGAGGCCCAGCTAAAGTGCTGTTGCAGGGGAAGAGTCTTAGCAACTGGGCTAGAGCCCACACTTGTGATATTTTGGAAAAGAATGGGTCTAGCTTTGCCCTTGTCCTAAGAATCTGCCTGAGGCTAAATTGAAAAGAAATTGGACTAATTTGCTTGTCAGAGGAGAGTTCAAGACAGCCTGATAGTGACACTGTCATGTGGTATTAGGGATCACTTTTATGCTGGTCTACAGTGAAAAAGAACCAGCGGAGCAGAAAGAAATACAGACTGTCCATTTGGAGACAAAAGGCGCACTTGGAAATATAAAGATGAAGCCAAGGCTATTCTGAGAGGATATTAGTGAGGAGAGGCCTGGTCTGCACTGGAATGTAGGGGTGGTGCTCAGGACAAAGACCCCCTCCAGCTAACACTGCTACTTTGTGGAAGAAAAAAAACCTAAAGAATTTTCTGATCCTAAAAAGCAAAAGCAGAAAGGTGGTGGTGGATCGCCTTTAATCCCAGCACTCAGGAGGCAGAGGCAGGTGGATCTCTGTGAGTTCAAGGACACCCTGGTCTACAGAGTGAGTTCCAGGACAGCCAAGGCTACACAGAAAAATCCTGTCTGGAAAAACAAGGGGGAAAAAAAGCAACAGCAACAGAAGCTGCTGCAAATGTGACTTGAGGGTCCATCCCCAGCCCAGGTTCTATTTGGTTCTTCAAGTTCAACTGCCAAACTGGGGTGAACCCTGGCAACCTTGAAAAAAACACAACAGATCTCAGTGTTGTGCCTGAGTCACAAGGATCCCCAAAAAGACCAGGGAGACAGACCACCAATGTAAATGCATGAGGTTTATTAAAAGAAGTTACAGGGTTACATCAGTAGGTACAGGTTGGTTTCTGATTGGTTGACATTTGGGAACAATCAGGAAAATTTCTCAAAGTCATGAAATACCTGTGTACCAGGTATTCTCACTGGTCAGTGCTGAGAGGGAACATTCTGTGGTTTCTATGGCTTTGTCTTGTTACTTGCAGGTGGCCTGTTGTACATAGATACCAATAGTTTTTAGAACTATATCCTGGAGACTACAGGGGAGGTTTTGGTCTCCCCTGGAGGTTTCTTCTGTGGCCAAACAGCTCCCAGGAATCAAGTACCTTGGAGGCTGTGGGAGGGGTGGAGGTGTCTGGAGTTTCTTTGGGTTCAGTTTTGGTCCTAGGCTCCGGGAGGCCAGTGGATCTGGAGTTTCCTTGTGTTACAGGCCTGTTTGTCTTTTCTGTAGCCTGTCATGGCTCCTAAAGCAGGGACTGAGTGAGAGTCTGGTCCCTTCGTTCTTAGAAGTGAAGCCTTTTAGTTTAGTTGACCCTTCACTCAGAATACTATCAACAGGCTTGCTCCTCACCCTACAGGTAGAAGTACCACCCAGATGCAGCATCCCTTGGCCTGTAGCCATGCTGGAAACCCATCGGTTGTAACAAGCATTACTGGAGGAGGGACGACCATTGGCCCCTCCTCCCCCCTCCCCAAAACTCAGCTGCACATGTCAATCATGCAGCCGCCAAGAGCCCCCTGTAGGGGCCTCAGGGCATGCGAGATCTAGAGGAGTGATGGCAGACAGGCCTCACTGCCAAGTCTCTGATGCTTGCAGCTCATCTCTGTATTTTTCTTCTAAAAACAGAGGCTCCCCACAGCCAAAGGGTGAAAGGCGACCAGAGCCCTCTGTCCCAGCCTCCAGGGCTATCTGTGCTCCCATGAGGTTGTCCTTCTGACCCTACTCTAGGCCTCTAAGTATACTGTTTCCTCTCTGTGATGCCCTCCCAGAGGCCTTTGGCCTGGTGGCCCCAGTGTGTTAGTTTAGTCTGCAGCAAAATGCCAGAAACCCAACAGCTTAAGCAACAGAAATGTCTTTCTCATGCTCCTGGAGCCTAAAGGCTGAGGTAAAAGTAAGGCTTGGCTTTATTCTGAGGCCTGTTCTCCCTGCTTGGGTGGTGCTTCTCTCTGTATGCTCACTGACCTGGACCCTTTTTGTGGGAGTTGAGGGGCAGGGAGGTGGCAGGGAGACAGCTTGGGGGTACCTCTCAGAAGGGCACTCATCCCACCAACCCAAGGCCCCACCCTCAGGGCCTCACCTCTACACCATCAGCTCGGTGCAATGCACTCTGTACTCCCTCCCCCCTGCTCTGGTCCCCCACTCTCAGTGTGAGCTCAGTGACTCTTAGCTGATCCCCGGTGGGCTCTATGCTGGGTGTCAGTGTCCTGAAATCGTTCTGGGGCCACACATAGGCCTGCTGGAGGGCAGATCAGAGCTCACAGCCTCATCGGGAGTGGGGTGGGCCCATCAGCAGCCCCAGATCTTCCAGGAAAGTAGGTGAAAGGACAAGCCAGGGATGTGCCCACACCGCGACTCTTCTGTCTGTAGAGAACAGACTCACCTCACACTCTTCAACAAAGGACAGACACGTCCTCGCAGCCGCCAGTAATGGTCTGATTTGTGCTGAAATTATCGGTAATTTGGGCCATTAAGACTGAGTGGTGACTGGGTTTCTGAACACTGAAGACCACGACCTGCCAGGCACTGTGGCTGCTGTCACATTTGGGATTTTGCTTTTGTTTCTTCCTATATATCATCTCTGAGACAGGATACTCTTCCTCTGCCATAGCCCAGGCTCTTCTTTTTGACTGGGAATTCCAGGGGAGGGCACGTAGTCGCAGGGAAAGGGAGAGACCCTGGCAGAGACCAGGCCAGGACCCCAGTGCCTAGGAAAAGGCTTGCTCGCTTCATTTGCATTTTTATGTCTTTATTCACCTCTCCATGGATAATTTTAATAACTGAAAGTGTTTCAGGCAACGGGAGATTTATATTTAAATTTGCATTGGCGTCACCTAACAAGATTTGAGCCTCACTTGAAACTATTAAAAACACATCTCAAGACCATTTTCCAGAATTATGAACTCGAGCTGAGAAAATTCCAGAGAATTGGCCCTCTTGAGAGACAGCTAGACTGCCATGGGAAGTGGCATAGCCCATGCTCTATTTCATACACACAAAGGGTTCAGGATGTCGTGATGCCTCAGGTCATGGGATCAGCCCACACTGAGCCCTGTGTAGCCACTTCCTGACCTGGTTCCAGATTTTCATGTCTGCCTGTGGGCCAAGTGGGAAGCAACCATTGGATACATCTAACTCCAAGGCCAGAAAGTGTTTTCTGCCAAGGATAACAGTTTGTTTTAGGCTATGTAGTCACAACTTCTCAGTCTCCCACTAACGTGCACACAGCCTCAGGCAGCACAGGCCTGAACAAAGGCTGTGTGCCAATAAAACTTTATTGATGAAAGGCAACCTGTGGGCCTAAGTGGTTCACAACATCATTCCTGTCCCCTGGGGTCTCCTCTGCTAGAAAGGATTGCCTCAGCTTTCTCCCAGCCTCCCCTTGGGTCCTGCCTTGGTTTCTCCTTATGCTATATCCTCTGCCTTGCCTTCCCTGCTTAGGTGGGTCCCTTCTCTCTATTCCTGTCTCCCGACTCCTCCTGTCCTCACGCTCACTCACCCACATGTTCACACCCTCTTGCCCCTGACTTTTCTACTTCCAGTCTCTAGTGTCCAAATTTTATATAGAGATCGTGTGATTCCCCTGATCTGACTATAACATGTTCCCAAGTGCCTCCTGGGTGGGGGTGAGACCAGACAATTGGTTTTGGGTCACCTTTACCTGACAGCCGGTGGGAGCCGCTAATAGTCTTGGAGGTGGGGTGAGGTCTGGCTGTGAGAGCCCATTGCATATCTGGACTCGAATGCCCTCTGCTGTTAACATCCCACCCGTACACAGCAGCCACAGCCCAGTGCATGCTCAGGTCTAGCACCTGGTGCTGTAGGGGCGCCCAGCCCTTAATCTAAAGACAAATATTCCAGACTACTGAGAGTTCCCTGGCCCACTCCTGGGATCCAGCCTTCTGAGGAGGAGGGTTTCCTTGGCAACACTCATTGTTCCTGGCATAGTGGGGTTTGGGGGCAGGTCTTCTGATGGGCTCTGTGTGGGGTTCAAATGTTCAGTCTGTTAGGACAGCCTTTTCAGGAGTCCTAGCAAATAGTGTCTAGGCTCAGGGTTGGCCAGTTTTGGCTGCATCCCTGCAGCCTAATCCAATCCTTTAGCTTACTGCCAGCCTTGGTGCTAGGCCAGTATAAAGTCTGAGAAAGAGAGCAGGGGCACCCAGGTGGGAGGGGAGGCCCCAAGCTGAGTCCCCAGATTGGGCAGTCTAAGGGGGACCTGAAGGTGTGTTCACACCATGTGTGAACAGAGCCTCGTTTAGCTGTTTTTGTGTACCTCAGTGCAGATAACAGCTCACAGTGCTTTAACAATACTGCCCCCGCCAGCCATTCTGGGGACTGCAGCCCTTTGCAGGATCTGGCTAGGGAGAGGGAGAGGTCGGTGTGTAGGTTCATTCCTGTGGTTGCTGTGGCTACACCATGGACTGGGTGGTATAAGACAGCATACACTTATCCTCTCAGAAGTCCCAAATGTCCAGGTGTCAGGTGTGGCCTCCTCTGAAGCTGGGCTGAGGGGCTTGACCTGCCTCTCCCAGCCTCTCTGGGGATGCCTGGCCTGGCCTAGAACTCACTCTGTAGACC